>NW_028262369.1:97273934-97606434 GCF_047370975.1 Nipponia nippon
ACAATCCTTCAGGAAGGAAACAGCAAAAAAGATGCCATTATAACTGCAAGGAAGAGCCTGAAGGCAACATTTCAACCATAACAGAACAGCTCGTAGAAATTAATAACAATTTCCCATTTACAATCTTTTCCTTTGTTTTTGCAATAGAACCATTCCCAAGGTATACTGGTTTCAGACGATAATTACCTTGACAGGTGCTGTATTAAATTCATCATTTCTTCCCATTTCTCCCATGTTTGTAACAGGAAGCATCAGATTAATGTTACAAAACTGGTGCTGACTGCACCTTTTTTTCCTGCTGAGTGTGTTTGTTTTCTCACCTTAAATCCCAGCTCTCCCCGAGCTGCAAGCATTGCCTGGTTTCTTATGCCATACCTCTCTGCAAGAGTTTACAGGCTTCATATATAAATTACAATTCCCCTTTATTAATCTAATTGATCGTTTGGTTCCAAATGCATATGCAAGATCTTTTGAAACCTTTTAGACCCCTGTGGTTCAATATCAATCTCAAAATATTAAAAGCATCTTGTGGAAAATTAGAAAGCAGATGAGACACTTTGGGACTGGAGATGCTGGAGAAACTGAAACTTTTAAAGCAGCATTGACACAATTATTGAATGCTGTCATTGCTCAAAAGGGCTTTTTATTTTATCGGTTCTTCTGTAATTGTTTTGTACTTTTACTCTATCTGTACAATGTCGCTGCCAGGAATTCAACTTAAATGAGAAACAATGTTCAGATGAAACCAAATGATGCCCTGCACCTTGGAGGTTTTGTTTCAGTCTTCTTTTTCATGCCCATTTACCCATCCGAGATATTGTGCTATCTGAACTTCTTGGAGCATTCTTGTCATCTAAGACCAAAATATTTCGGAAGTACAAGCTGTCATTCCCAATTGATGAAAAAACCCTTTGAAAAACACAACACACACAAAAAAAATGGAATATGTCTCTCTCCCACATGGATCGCTTTACTAATTTCTATTTACTTACACAACTTTTCCCCGAGACTTGAAACATCTTGGGGAAAACGTATTTCTCATGGTGACTCTGTAGCTCTTTGGGAAGCCACCCTTTCTGGGAGAGAGAAGACTGCATTCAGCAACATACCGCATGCAGAGTCGTGACTGCAGGTGGCACGATTGTTCCAATTGAATTAACGTAACAAACGCTGTTATTCGGATTCCTTGCAAGGACAGTAGCTGTTTCCTCAAGAAAAGTAAGGGAAAATACTCCTCTACTTCTGCTCCTTCTCTTAGCTCTTATCAAAGCACACACTGCAAAGGAAATGAGTTGAAAGGAACCAAAACAACCATGCTGCCCATTCTCATGGAAGAAAGCAAGAATAAAACTCGATCAATGTCACAAGGAATATTGTTCCGCCCATAAGAGATGGTTGTTGAATTCTAAACACCTTCACAATGTTGTACTGAAATATTTAGTGTTATGAAGCACCATGAAGCAACATGAAGTTTAAATTAATGTGGAGCAGCATGAGGTACCAGGGCATTTTGAGAGAGAGGGGGTAACAGTCTAATTAGTCTAACTTAGAATTTTCAGCCAACTTTTAGAGGCAGATT
Source organism: Nipponia nippon (assembly GCF_047370975.1). NCBI lineage: Eukaryota > Metazoa > Chordata > Aves > Pelecaniformes > Threskiornithidae > Nipponia > Nipponia nippon. The sequence goes on from NW_028262369.1 coordinate 97,275,514, forward strand.
TTAAATACTTAATTTTTTTTCAGTGGAGTTAGGAGACTTTTACAATATATAACAATACTAAATACAACATTTCAAGTGAATTATTAGGAAATACAAGCAAAATAACTTTAAAAGCAACTTTTTTTTTTCTAAAATTCTTTGCTTAAAGATTTTCATGGTGAGCTAAATGAAAAAAAAAAAAACAACCAAAACCACAAACAACAAAACCCCACCACAGATACAGTCATTTGAATCTCAACAAAAATTCTCAAACGACAATTATCAAAAAATGATATTACCAGATACCATTAAAATTCATCCGTACTTTTAAATCATTTCTTCTATATGGAGCTTTCTGACTGTATCCCAAATGAGCCGAGTTTAAAAGTGGAGAACTTTGGGCAGAAGACCCCAGTGAGTCCAATGGAAAGGGATAATGAAAGAATGTTTGCCTGGGATCAGGAAAAGTTACTAGGGTGAGTATTATGGGCACTGACAAAGATGATAATAGGAGGATAAAGTAGATGCAAATAGAGAAATTAGGAAAACTAAAGAAGAAATGTTCAGAAAAGTAGACAACTCAGAATAAAGTCAATTTTGTGAGACTTTGCATCATGTATTTGAACTTTTTTTTTTTTTACTACTATTTCCACTACTATTTCTTGTTTTAGAGAATTTAGTCATGCAACTAAATACATCTTTATACTTTGTAACTCCCTCAGCATGTAAAGGGCTAACACTAAGCAAATCCTCCATCTCCAGGCACTCCAAAAAAGGTTTCCATGAAATCTGTCATTCTTCATTCCTCAGCTATGGAGCTCCTCCAGTAAAAAGCAAGATTTATAAATACATATAAGAACTGGGAATATTCACCAGCAGATGAGCAGAAAGACAGAAAATGCAGACATCAGCTGAAAAATAGTTATGTGAAGGCCACAGCTGTCTGTCTTTATCTAATTTAGAGTTAGCCTTACAAAAGAAAAAGGGTACCTGACAACACAATCCTAATTCAGCAAGGGAAAAAGCAATCATAAAGGAAAATCATCTGTCTGCCATGATTGTAAAGAAAAAGAAATAAGATGACTGTTTTTATGTAGGGAAAATATAACCTAAAACAAGTCTACTCATCACACTGTAAAGATGTGCAAAAGGCAGATTGCAAGCCTTTGAGAAATCCAGCTTTCATTACTCTGATTTTACCAGTTGTTTATTTCAGTTCAATAAAGAGTTAATGGATAAAAAACATTCAGCATGAACTTTTTTTTCACCAATCACCATACCATTCAGCCTACCTTCAAAACCTCTTTCTTCCCCATATTTGAGGCCTATGACTTCTTCCCATTCCCCTAGCTAATATTGTCCATTACTTATATAGCAGGACTGTTTATTCTTGAGCTATCCTTCTACCACAGCCACCGGCCCCATCAGGCTGTAGCTTACTTAACTCCACCCCATTAATTGGCAACTGCCCCACTAAGTTGACTCATCCATCTATTAACCCATCACCATAATACACCTAATACATCCGATTCCTTCTGTTTGAGACACCTACCCTAGGAAAGCCCACAAAGAATCTGTTGGCTTCCCAGTTCACAGGTCAGCAATGCCAAAGGCCATTACTTCAGTGGTGATTCATGAAACAGGGATGACAGCTCCCCTTTATACCTCCTTGCAAGGATGTTGGATAAGACCACAACTGGATAATAAGATAAACTTTCCCAATAAATCCTGACTCAGTAGCAAACCACAGTATCATTCACCCGTAAATCAATAATGAAGATGTTAGATGGATGTAATTTACCCACTTAAGAGTGCGACGAAGCCAGGAGCTGCTTCTAAATAAGCTTTTTCTCCCCTACCACCTGATAACCTGAGGTCTGGGCAAGGCTCACTTACTGTTCTCCAGCCATCTTCTAGGATCAACACATTATTTGCAAATTTGGATATCCACGTTGTTCTCAATATCTCCAGTCAATTACAATCAGAAAAAACTCATATTCTTCCATTTGCTCCTACATGTCAACATTATGATCTAGGCAAAGGTCATAACACTCCAATATCCAAAATCCAGTTAATTGATTCCCTCTGGGTATCAAATCCCTCCAGCACTGCAGTTATTGCTGCATCAATCATATTGCTATTCATACCAAAGAATTAGAAGGATGTCCAAAACACTGAAATCTCTTGCTACTCCTGTCCTCAGCTTCTCCTCCGGCCATTTCTAAGCACACCAATTTTCTTGATAACACATTTAAAATTCAATTTCCCTCATCGGATTTGATTGTGTCTATAAATCTGAGCCTGGCCTCTGATCAGATCCTCAAAATGGTCCAGCCCCCAAATTACTCCAAAATTCCTGCCATACTCTCATTTATTTTTATCCATATCTTAACAAAAGACCATCTTTACCATCTGTTTCAGGATTACTGTGTCCTAGAGCCACAGATAACTCATACCAACTTTTTCTACATTGTTCAGATTTCTTTTAGTGGTCTATAACATCTCTACATTTTTAATCTCACTTCCAAGAATGTTAACTTTTATCTTTTCCCAGAGGGACTACTAACTAAAGTATGAGACTACCACCCACAAGGTCATCTATTATTTTTTTTTTCTTTTCATTAAATAACAAATCCATTCAAATAACAAGGTCCTTCCAAGACAATGTCTCAGAGTCAGTTACCTGTCTAAGCAACTGCTGCAAGCTTGCTGCTCACAAAATATAGATTCAAGCACAAGTAAAATCAGGTTCTTCAGCATTATCTTAGACCTGAAAAAACTGACTTCAAATGAGACTATACAAATATAAACAAGGATCAATACAGTAATTTGCTGATGAATTTCTGTGGTCAAATATAACACCAATAAACTCTCTCTGAATTTGAGAGATAGAGGCCCTTGAACGGACAGTTGCATGTTCAGCAACAGTAAGTTGAAGGACCCAGCCTTTCTCTCAGCAGTTCCTTGCATTGATTTTTTTTCTACTTAGAGATATTTGTTCTCATCCTCTAGGTGATTTCATTTTTAATATCATATTATTATTAAGTACTCTCCCACTAGAAAGGAATTACCGGAAACATTGCCGCTACAGAGGGACCCTGGTACAGCCAGGGAGACCTGAGTTACCTTGAGAAAACCTGTGACAATCATGACCTTTCAAGCACTGAAAAACTAAAGAAGGCAGCATCCATTCCTGTGTGATTATCAGCAGCTTAGGTTGCAAGGGTAGCTACAGCAACATACCCATAACCCTTTTTGTGAAGTCCAGAGGAAGGATTAGTTAAATGGTAAAACATGGTTAAAATGGTAACTAAGTCACGACAGCTGGGCAAACCAAAATATCTCTTGGCCTTAGAGGCAATCATTTTAGGCTGAGATCAGAGGTAGCCAATCCACAGATAGAGTGGGCACCTATTTGTGTCTAATGCTTGTGTTTCTATAATGTCATTTACATTCATACATATTTCTTCAGCTATTTGCAAAGATGATAAAAAACAGTTCATTATAAAAGATGCAGTTTCTGAAGAAAAAAAAAACACAATCATGGAACTTTGAAACTGAAAGGTTTTCCAATCATCTGGTATAAAGTATGTCAATGAACTTTCTTTGACTAACTAGAGAAGCTCTTCAAGCTAGAGATTGTGCTTCCTTACCCTGAGCATAGCAATAGTGTCAATAAATAATAATAATTGCAGGGTGGATTCAACTACAGCTCTTTTATTGCAACAAACAAATAATGCCTGTACATCTATCAAAGAGAAAGCAACACAAGTTCACAGAACCATCCTGTGTGCATTTATTTAAAATAAAAATTGTATGTAAATGTATATGCAAATTAGGTGTGGCCCTCAAGCTCCTGGAAAGTTGCCAAAAAAGCCTTCAGTGTTGCAAAGTTGAGCATCCTATCTACCATATGGTAGTACCTATCAATCTCGGAAGGGAAAAGATACCAGCTCTTCATACAGATGGCATCCATCATAGTACCTGTAGAAGGTTTGGGGATGTAACGATGAAAATGAGGCCTTTTCAATGTTATGAAAAGCATTCAGCTTTCTAATCACTGTCTAACATTAATACTACAGTAATATGATGTAAAAAGTAATACTAAACTATAGCTAACACACCTAAAATTCTTCTAGGAGGATTTATTAACCAGTGATAGACAAAAGAAAAACTATTTACATAGACTTTTCTTCATTAGTTGTTGCATTTTAACAGGAACGTGTATCCCTGGGATAGAACAGGTCCATCTACATTAATGAGTTAGTTCAGATCCCCAGTGGTCCCTGATAAGTGCTCCTTGATTTGCATTAATAGTGTAAATGCTCCAAATAAAGAAACTGGACTTCTTCTTTATAAAACTAAACCAATTGCTGAAACATTTATGGCCTTCAGCATTGTGGTTTCACTCTGAGTATGGGTCCCACTGCCCCACACTATGGTTGATGTACACCTACCCAGCAGCAACACAGGACCTAGAAAAACATTGTGAGCTGGCTTTGCTGTGGCAATCACATGGATGTTGCAAAGTATCTCAACTTTTCTCAGTAGTTTGGGGATTCTCACTTCTCTGAAACAGAGTTTGGAGAGATGGTTTTCGCTTTTGATATTGAGCAGTCATGCCAAAGAACGTTCCCGTTCTCCCATGCATACCATTAGCACAGTGTACATCTGAAAAAATGTATTTATATATCTCAGAATGTGAAGTGCTGTGTAATTAGGAGTTTAGATGAGAAATTATCGCAGAGAAACAGGACTTGGGAGTTCTATCATCTGTTCAGTGCACCGCTCGTGCCGCTCCGCGAGGAAGTTGCACGTACACTGCACGGCACTTTCCCGATTTATAAAGCGCCGAGAACATCGCCGCTCTACTGCAAGGCCCACTCAGTCAAGCTGTGTGAATATTTCATAATGAATAACTCATTTGCAAGATTTTGACTCTTTGTCTGTTTACATATTGCTATTTAACTGCAAGGTACTGATTCCCATGGTCTCTGCTTGAGCAAATCATGTGCTGGAGCAGATGGGAGTTTCCCTTGCTACGGGCAGAGCATGGATCTTATGATTTGGCCCAGTGGGAGCTGAGGGTGCCTGGAAAGATCAGGCTCCCAGGAAGGGAAAACGGTTAACATTGCGTTGACAATTACCTTAGTTTGATACATTGCCAAACAAGATGTATAGATTTTGTGTAGTGTTGCCTGTAATCAACCTACTGTGGTATAATTAAGGGTCTGGTTTAGTTTAGATATAAGAAATGAACTCCCTTTCTCAAATGCAAAATTGGTCAAGGCGTTGTTTTGTTTTGTTGTTTTTTTTTTTTTTCTCTAGCTTATTATCTTGCAAGTGAAGAGAACATTTATAATTTCTGTTCTTTCTGTTGTAAATTGTGCAGCGCCTAAAGTTAAAAAATATCTGGCAAGCACACTTTGTATATTGTACTCCACATGATTAGTACAGGTCTGTTGGTAACATGAAATCAGTTCAAACAATGGATAAAAATAAATCATTACTAGGTACACTAGATTTGAGATGGAAAAGGCACTAATGGTTGTTAAATGAGGTATACTGCATAGAAGGATTATATTTTGAATGGTATTAAAATTGCTTTGGGAGTGAATATTCTGCCTAATATTATTATTTGTATACTTGAACTGTGGTGTGATGGGGTTGTATTCCTGAAGAGAGTTTATGAAAAGTACAAATAGATTCCCGATGCCTTTTTTTTCCCTTTTATATTCTGAATAATGAGAGGGTAAACTACACTTACAGTGTATGAACTACAGCTTTATCTGTTTCTCACTATGATTCAAACAAATCAGAAATTTTCTCAAACACTTTTTTTTTCATAAAAACACACTGTTCCATCAGCATCAAAGGATCTCATAAAAATGTATTCATCCCCATTTAAGTTTTAACAGAACAGTATCTCAGATCGAGCTGGAATTTAGGGAGAGAGGAAGGGATTCGGAGAGAAAGACCTTCTCATGCCACGAGTAAATATTTCAGAAAAATTCTATTTCCCCAAAACCCGCCAGAGAATTTTTATTGCAAGAGTGCAATAAAACAGAGAGTGCTGGGGTCTGACTGTTGGTGCTGGCCTTTGCAGCTGGAGACAGCTTGGGGTCTGTCTCTTTTCAGAAGCCCCCTTGACCCAAGACGATCTCCTAGCACACTTCCAAGTCACGATGTAAATATTTAGTAAAGTTTACATATGGTTAAAGCTTGATCCCAGACTCACAATTACAAGCTGGTTGGGTATTGGCTTAAAGTCTTCATAGTAGCAAAATGCCTGTCTTAACTATGTTTTATAGTAAGTCCTCGTGGCCACCATGTAGGGGACACAACCCCAGCCTCTGGCTCTTGCCACCTGCCAGCGCCGTGCTCATCTTTTCCCCTCCCCAGGGACTCTGCCAAGACACTTGAACACAGACATTTTGCTCCATCCTGCAAAAGATGCCGCAGGAGTTATCTTACTCGTTTCTTATCCTACCTCCTCTTTCCGCTGCGTTGTTTGTTTTTCAGGATTTTTTTTCCACTTTTACCCTTTCAGTTAGAAATTATTTCTAAAATGTGATGCTTTTCTCCACTGTATGTCTTAGTTTTGGTACTGTGCCATTGTTGAAGGCAAGCTGGCAGACTGTCAGATTGTTTTCAGTAAGTTATACCGCATTCAAAGTTAAAATGGGACCATTTATCCATGTTTGTATTTCTGGGATCATGGTTTGTAGAAACAATTCGTTCCAGGAATGGAACTTTTGTTATCATTTTCAGAGGAACATTTGGCAGGATAGGCCCATTAAAAAAAAAAAAAAAAGTCTTGAAAAAAAGAGAAAATCACTACTGTGCTTTTTCAATTCTCCCATCTCTGGGTTATCAATAACTACAGCTAACACTGCCCTGATATTCTGATAAAATAGGTCTTTTCCTTTCAGGTCTACATCCTCTTTCATTACAGCTTCTCTCACACATAGGTATGAGTGAAAGCAAAGATTGCCTAAAATTTTCATGTGGTTTAAACCTTTTTAGAATAAAAATAGAGGGGTGAAGATTTGGAATCAACCAAAGACTGAATTAATGTTTGCTGGGTCCACCCTCCATGAGGGCACCCAGCAGCTCTGAAAGGCTTCAATTGGTGTATTAGGACCAGCAAAAGGGTGTAATTTATCTCAGATCACAGGCTGGAAAATAACTCAGAATTCAAACTTGCTTGTAAACAGGTTCCTTTTTATTTGACTATCAGCTAAACGATGGTTGTTTTGTTGGCTTTTTTCCCCTGGAGTAGGGTGGATGAAGTTTTTATCTAATTACTAGTACATTTCACGAAAAAAAATACAAATTCTGGGAATTAATCTAATCACAAATTCAGATCTCATCTGATAAAAAGGACCGCAAGAAGGAGATTTTCCTAATATTTATTTGAAATTAAATGTGTTTCAGAAATGACGCATTTTGCTTTGACACTTTCTAAGTGGAATTTCTGTGGGTTTATTTTTTAACTGAAATTTGAAACGAAATAGATTCAGAGGAAATTAAAATGTTAAATGATTCAAAACTAATCAAAACATTTCACCTTGGTCAACTATATCAGGTGAATTTAGATTTTAACAACCTAAAAGTATTAGTACTTCTTATTAATCATTTTTTTTTTTGCTTTTTATGCCAAAAAGTCCTTATCAATTGTTGTTTAACTTGTCCCTTTCCAAGTTTCTGCTAATTTTTGTATCCTCACCTGAAACAAAACAAATTAATTATTTGCCTATGTCTATCACAGGCTAATGATCTCATAAAGTGAGTAAACTGCAGTAAGCCCACTGGTTGTATTCCTTTCTTCTTTCAGCCAAATTTCACAAATTTACTGACTAATCATTTATATTAAACCTGCTACATATTTTGTTTCTGTTGGACTAGGAAGTTTTATTCCCACTTAAAATTTTCTGGACTTTCAATGATAGAGTAATCTGATGACCTGAAAAGATTCAATACAGAATTCGAAGTCTTTTAACTCTTCCTTGTTGTAATTTTTGCACCATAAAAATTGCCAATTTTTACTTGCATAGAAGACTCGTTGTCATCTAATTTTTAACACTGATAGTAAAAGGATATGATTTTTATAGTGTTTTTATGTCATTGTTTCTCGTCAGTTATATTCTCCTGCAATTTAATGTAATCAACAAAATTTGAAAACTTGCTTTCAGTTATATGTAGTACCCTGTAATTTTTTGCATAAATATCTGTGGACCTAGGATAATTTCTAATACATCCCACCACTAACCTTCCTGGCTGGTAGAGGGTCCATTGATTGCTGGTGTGCTACACTTTGTTTTGTGTTTTTTAGCCAATTTTAAATCCATTAAACTCAACTTTCCACTTATTCTGTGGCTCCACATCTTAGCATTAACCTCTTCTAGGAAACCCTGTCAAAGGATGTCTGAAAATGTAAGTATAGGATGTCTCTTGCATTGCCTTGTCTATCCTGGCAGAAATAACAACGATAAAAGATGCCAGTATATCTGTCAGACACTAGGACTTTCCCCCCCTCGAATTAAATTTGCTTCCTCTAATCAGGCAGTACTTGTCCCACTGTACCCTTCATTTGATTCCTTAAAATATTATCTAGGACATTCTCCGCAGCTTATGCCAGGAGTTACATTCTTTCTCCATATGTCCCTGGACCATTTTTAAATAATGCATTTCTATTAGATTTTGCCAGTCTTCAAGGATCTGAAATTTCTAATAAAGAGTCTCCAATTTCCCTTCATACTTTCTTTGGCTCTCTTGGATGTATTTTGTCTGATTCTGATGTCCTATCAATTTCTTAAAAACCTCTAATCTTTTAATAGCCAATTTGAGTGACATCTACATGCTTCTTAATTCCTCATTTTGAAGCTCTTAAATCTGGTGTTGGATTTATTCAGATGAAGGTGACAGGTGTACCTAAATTGTCTCAGAAAATTTCACTTTCTTTTGTTTCTCTGCTTTACCATTTCTCAGAATGCTTTGGGTTTTTAATAATGCAACAGTCAAGCTTAAAAGGCATTTAAGATACTTTCTAGTATATTTTTAGTTTAAATTTAATTTTGTGTGCCTACACCATATTTATGGTATTACAGTGATGCCCACTAACCTTGCTGGAGTTAAAATTCTGCCAGCGTTTCCATCCAAAGCCAGTGCTGCAGTTGTAACTTAGCTGTGAAAACCAGCCCCAGGCTAAAATAAGGTATTGAAAGTTTTCTCCAAAGACTGTTTGTTTGGGATTTTTTTAATGGTTTGCATTAAAAAGAATGAAGCTTTTTTTAGTACATGCTTAATTTGAAAAAAATAATAATAAAAAAAAGACTTCATAAGGAACTTATGCAGACCATTAGTCCATAATGTGGACCAGACTTTGTATGTGTGTGTATCTTTTTAAACGATTAACTGCAATGTGAAATTATTAGAAACGAGAAATTGGCAGAAGTAATTTTTTTTCAAAGAACAGTTTAATGAGGATGGATTTTTTTAAAAAACAAGTCAGCCTTCGTTAGGCTGAAAAGCTATTTCCAAGTCAGTGAATTTCTTGCAAAAAGTCAGAAGCACCCCACAAGGTGCAGGAAAAGGATATCTGCTGATACATGCTCATGTATTTGTCTCTGTCTCATAAGAGCTCCAGTTCTGCACCCATACCATGCAAAGTGCTGAGGACATCTCAGCTTTGATCAAGCCATCCACAGCCTCAAAACACCAGAACCAGGAATGAAGAACCACCAAACTCATCTCATGGGTGGAGTTAGCAACAGTGTGCAGATGATGGCACTTTCAGCTGCTCCATCTTTGGTCCTATGATGTAGAGTGCCAAATCTCTATAAGCTGCATCCCATTGCGGGGACGCAGAACCCAGGCTTGTACAGAAATTATGCATCCAAATTTCAAATTATGGTCCAAAGGAAAACACCATTCAGCTGGCCCTACACTTGTCTCAAGGCTTTAGATATTGATTGAGTGGGACAAGACTCATTTCACCTTACAAAACAGTAGCTCAGCAAGTGCTATTTTTATTCAGCTGTTTATGGGTACTCTCCATTACTCTCCTGAGCCATGGGTCAGCCTTTCCCCCTCAGACTTGTAATTTTAGGATTTTTATAATGCATTTACACTACAGTGAGAAAAAGTGAAACAGAAACAAAAAAGTTTATGATTAATAAATGATAGGAAGGAATAGACTCTTAACCTGTAAGAATTTTGTATTCCCAGAGGTTTCCTCCCTGTTGCTACTGACCTCAAAGAAGCCTTGGTTCATCCACCTGCCCCATCATGCAGCGCCAGGTAAAAAAGTCAGGGAAAGAAAGAAATCCCCTGCTTTAGATATATATATACACATAGTATATAAATATATACAGTGTATTTATATGTATGTACATATAAAGTGATGTCACTCTCCCCAAAAGTGCATATTCAGAAACCAGGAATTAGGAGGGGAAGGTTGAAAATTTCCCACACACTCAACATTTCAGGAAGTTTGTATGGTAAAGAGTGCCACGGGGACTGAACGGGATCACGCGCTGCTTCTGCTTTGTGAAATGCCTGCCAAGTGGTGGAGTAACCATGCAAATAACCCCAAAACAAGAAAACTGTAAGGATCAGAGTTCACATTCATAAGCATTGCCATTACTTTGTCAATACTTGATAAATAAAAGTATAGCCTATGCAACTTCAACAGCTGAAAATGTATTTCTGAACTCTTTTATCTGTTGATTTCCATCCCACCAAACCCAGCCTCTTCACCTCCAGAAACTCATGGCAAGCAGAAGAGGCATAGACCTGAGAGCAAATCACCTTGCAGTGTGAATGACTTGTCAATAAAATCTGTACACTTTTTTTAAATTGATTTTTTAAACCACTCCAGAAAATTAATTTCGTGTGTCCGTTCCTCTGTCTCTGTGCCTGTCGTCTTCACTGGTGCTATTGGTTGCAAACAACAAACTTCAGCTAACAAAACACCTAAGTCTTGATTAGTGTTTCACCACAGGCAATGACATGCTCTGATCCAAAGAGCAGTCACGTAGCAGATCAGACCTCAGGAAAAACATCACCTCCTGACCCCTTATCTGCAGGGTCCCGAAGTTTAAGGCAGCTCCTGAGAAAGGGCAATACCTGAGCTCAAACCTCCAGCCCCAGTGTCTCCATGAAGGAATCTGACTCCTGAGACTGGCCCCCTAAAACCTTCTTACTGAGCTTTCCTACATCAAATAAAGCACGTTTATTAGGTGAGGGAGCTTGTTTAACAATCCGGTTGCATTCGCTCACGGTCACCTGGGAAACATAGGTTGCAGCCCTTGATATAATAAATCATTATCAGGATTTTGAACACATTTGAACACATGGGATGTTTTGCCCCATGCTGTGTTTTATACAGAAAGACCTGAGCAGTTTGCATCTGGATCTAAATTGCCTTTAGGTTTTTTGGAATATTTGTAACTGCTGTTTCAATGCATCTCTAATGCACAGCTCTCTCATGATCTGAGATTTTCTTCCTAGCTGAAGTGTATAGATTTATGAATGAGGGCACTTAATATTAGCATAAAGAGGAGAACCAGATATACAGATTCAAGCACAGAAGTGAGGACACTGAAAACTGAAGATGATGTCATGGTGCTTCATTCATTCAAACCTGAATATCACAGATTAGGTAAAACCAGATTTATATTTAAAAATAAACCAAGGCTTAATATTATTAATCTAAGTAATTCTCCAAGGTAAGTTTCTTAAAACTGCCTAAAAAACCTCAAGTCCCAGTAAACTTTGGTCATTTGAAAATGTTACCTGCAAAATACTAAATATATTCTTCAAAACACAGAGTGGACATAGCTGTCACTTGCTGTGTGGACTTGACCAAATATCTCTCCATGCCATAGGCTGCTTATTTTGAAATAAGGGTTGTAATAAAGAATGATGGACAGACAGATAGACAAGCCTGTTTGCATTCGTTATATATGTAAAGTCAGTTTATAACACTGAAAGGAAAGTTTTTGGTTTTATTCTTTTACCTGGACAACTAGGGATTGTAATCATAAGGACATTTAGACTTTTTATATATTTGTAAACTGTACTGAATTCTCTCATTTTGTTGCCACCTGCTCCAGGATTAGCTACAACATGTTTCTGCTTTAAGAAGAAACACATCACACAATGTCATAGCATTTTCAGAGAAATTTCAAGTAACAAAGTCTGTGTTCTCTAAAAAGTGAGCCAACAGGGTCTGCAGAGGTCACAGGCATCCACCAAGTTACCCACCTAAATCGTATAAATTTACACATTGGAAAGTCTAAATAGTTGAAAGCAAATCTGTTGTTGCTGCAACACTGGAATGTGTTGTTAATAGGTATGACAAAGCAGTAATAGCATACCAGCATTTTTTGTATTTCCACTTCAAACAGCAAATCCGACTGAATTTACCTAATACTTCAATAATCCAATTATAACACTTTACTAGCAGAAATCATCAGCACATAAGCCTCAGAGTATGTTAAATTAGCACTGTGTCGAGCTGCTCGCCCAAGATGCACTTCAAACTCTGGCGAACAAGTTCCTCCAAGATCATCAGGCTCAGCTTATGCCATCACGTTGGCTATAAGGAGCAAGCATAAAAGCACCACTTCAAACACAGGGCTACCAAGCTCATGAGAAATCCACTCTAACCAAGGCAGTAATGATAGGTGCGGGACACCGAGCAACACAGTAAAGCTCACAGTTTTCAAATCAAACTAGAATACAACCAATTTTTCAGTTTGTGACTTGGCAGAAATCATACATTTTGGCGTCAACCTCCAAAACTGTTGATTTATTGATGCAAGTCCATTTATACTAAATACTGTGTGTTCTAAACACAAATAGCCAATGTTTTTCAATACTGGAGGATTTAGTGCCCATAAGCATAATTTAATTTATCTTTTCACAGTCATATCACTTCTCTTCACTCCCTTACACCATAAATCTACATTCAGTGATTGCGGTTCTTGCATATCAATCTATCGCCTTTTTTCCCCACATGTAGTATTTATTTAATGGATCAAGGGAACTATCCTTCAAACAAAATGGGATATTCTATTCACAGTTAGAACATTAATATGTCAGTAAAGTTACTTTTCTTCAAAGTAGGATAAAATAAATCTTGAAGGCTTAGATTCATACAGGCCTGTTAATGAGCAACGATGGTGTGATTTTTCAAAAATTACGTGACCTAGTCAATTCCTAAAATTTAGACAAGAGTTTCAGTCCATATTTTAGTAATTACAGCAGAAATACCTTATAAGATTATCATAACAAATAGCTTTCTGGGTGTCCAGTGTTCATGAAATATACCTTGTTACATGAGGAAGGCTTAAAAATGTGCGATGCACTATGACTAGAGCAAGCCTTTAGTCATAGTTAGTCCTAAAAAGTAAAACTAAACCACAGATTAAATATTACCCACAGAGTAAATGTTATTCTACTTCCCCAAACTGGTGCCTCTATGCAGATCTGAGTTTCCTCAAAGCATCAGAGGTTCAAACCAATAATTGAGCTGGGTCCATCTCTAATTTTTTTGGAGAAATGTATGGTTAAATATCAACTGCAATTAATAGAGTGTTTTGAAAGATAGATTATTACTGTAATTTCTACTGACATTTTGTGTGTGGTATGTTTTGCTTTACTAATTAAATACTGTGAACTGTTTTCTGAGGGCTAATACATTTCACAAAATTTCCCATTTATAAATAAGTCAAATTCAGAATATTTATTTGTAGTTACGTGGCAATATAAACCAGAGATGGGGTAGAAGAGGTAGGCTGGATAAAAAGAAACATAGATTTTATTTATTCCATGTTTGGCAGTTGGCTGTGGAAAATATAATCCGGACAAAAATCTGCAAACCAACCCCGAATTTGTATTGCATTATTTTTAAAATAATTGCAGCATTTTCACATCCCCTAAAATGTGCCATAAATCTGTAAAAATTATCCATATGTTATATATCTTGGAATGAATTAATTACTTTTCACTGTACTGCAAAATACAGATAAAAGAACTCTACCCAGAAATTTAAAAATGCCATTAATAGATGTTTTTCCATATGCATAATAAGGAATTATTGCACTAAGGGATTATCTAAAAACTGAATTTATATGACAAACAGTTAAAACGGGAATTTAAACTGATGTTTCTACCTCTGTAAGAGCCCGTTTGGGTGCTCACATCTGGGAGCAGATGTGGACATGGAGTAAAGTCGCCTGTGCCGACAAACCTAGCACAGGTTACAGTGCAGGCCACAGACCAAACCTGCTGAGAAGCCCTAATCCAGTGCTCCTCATCTTTCCATAACAGAGCTTTTATTAGATGCTTAAATGCAACCCATAGCAATTTTAAAAATATTCTTCCGATTGTTTAGGACATCAGCATGGAGATCCTCATATGTAAGGTCTATGTACCCTTTTGCCTTGTCACAAAAAACGGCAAGACCTTTGACAGAGAGGGGAAGAAATGAAAAGGAAAAATCACTAAGGAAAAATTGAGATTCTTGTAACAAAGACCTTTTCAAACTCATTCATGCTTTAAATATTAAAATATTGGATATCCCTTTCCAGTAGGGCTTCTAAATATGTAAAAAAAAAAAAAAAAAAAAAAAAAAGGCTAACACAAAACTGGAATATGTCTTTAAAGATAATTACAACAAAATCAAATCTGCCGATTCCCCATAGCCCATCTATTTAACCACATATTCCTCCAGTTACCATTGCCCTGTCCCTTGCCATCTAATGCTTTTGCTATGCTAATTTGCTAAAAAGGATACCGAAGTGGTATGTGAAAAACTGCAACTCTGAGAGTCTGGTTTATATCAGCTTGTCATGCCAAGGCCAATGCCTGGAGCCCCCCCGGCTGCAGCAGAGCTCGGGAAGGGGAGCAGGCAGGGATGCAGGTCTAGGTGATTACTCACCCACAAAGGGCAGGAAAATGCCGGGGAGGGGAGAGCAGAGCAGTTAAAAGCCCCAAAGTTTAGACGCTGAATATCTGGAGGACAGCTGGAAAAGATTTAAGGAGCATTTCAATCTCTCTCTAAGCAAGGGGTGCCAGCAAAAAACAAACGTAGCTCGCTCTCTATATATATTTTTCGTGACAAAAGCTGATTCTCAACTTGTGGATGTTTTTAATATTTAGACAGAAAAACCTAACTCTGAAAAGATATTCAAGAAGTGTTATGAAAAAGGAAGATTGATACTTCAAAAAACAGAAGGGACAAATGTGAAATCACAGCAGAGCTGTGACTGATCCAAGACTAAGAGCCAAGCCCCCTCCCCAGTCCCAAGGTTCACACTAAATCTTGGATATTGATGAAATTATGGTTGTGCCCTGAGACAAACATTCCTAATTAATCCTTGCAAAGCAGCTAAAGTTTGCAAAGGAAGCACCAAGGCCAGGGTGAAACGTGGAGTGTGAATACCCCTATGGTGGTGTGGATAAATTTGGGAGCATATAGTATAACAAGAAAGGTCTGAGGTTAAAATGTTGTGGTACAGAAAGTGAGAGACCCAAAGAAAATAACACATAGAAACACGCATGCTGTGACAAACAACTTGTATCAAGGAAAAGCCCAAGATTCAGAAGAAGGTACAAGCTTTTAATGGATGACCCTGCTTGGGAAGAGATTTTCACCAGGCGTAAAGAGCGCACTGTGTGAAGAAATAGGACAAGCAGCATCACTGCCTTGTACAAATTTTTCCAAAGAGCCAATAGACACTACAAGAGCAAAGAAATAAACTACTGATGTGTGACATTTATTAATCTTGTACTGAGTACACATATCAATAAGGTGCTAGACGTAGACAAGGCCAAACTAGTCAGCAAGTATGATTTGGGCTGCAAGAAGCTACCAGCACTTCATATGTGCTTAGGATCGCACAAAAAAGTCCCAGGCACAGCCAGTGCTACAACAGGTAGACCACCAGCTACTGACTTATGAGAGTATCAGGCCTCATGGAAGAAGTTGTAGTACAGCTTTACCCTAGATTTATATCTTAAATTAGCATTTTAGAGGCTGCTAATGGTACGTGCACATCATGCAGAGGTGACGCCTCAAACTCCTTGTACGTAGAGCCAGATCTACAAAGCACTTATAGGAGAAACAGCATTAGTGGGGGCAGAAAAACAGCACCTGTGTGAGAACAGCATACAGCTTCACAAAAACCTTTAAACATATAGTTTAATCCCTACTATAACTTTCACTATGACAGCAACTCTTCTTGCAAGATGCTCTGTGAGTAGATCCTGACATCACCATGTAAATCCGTGATTTTTCTCTATCTAGAGACCGTTTTCTTTAATGGTGTCTTTGAACAGTGCCAAGGATAGCTGAGGTCTCCTTGGTTAGGACCTTTAGGAATTTTTTCAGTACAAAAAACACAAACAAGTAGCTAATAGCAATCTATCACATCTAAAATCCATCCAATAATCACTCTGTGGTGCAGCCCTGCCTTTTATGTGGTTTGTTAAATGTCTTGCATAGTGCGTGGGTGTTGCATAAGTAATAAATAATAATAACTAATATTTGTAATGCTCTTATAACAGTGGCTAAACCACTACCATGCTGACTAATAGTGTCTCATTGGCTCCCTGTACTGTCTGCAATCTATCTGCATTCATCTCGGCTCCTACACAAAAAAGCTAACAACCCAAGTGTAGCACAGGAGAGGCCCTCCTACAGCGAGGTGAAAATGAAAATGACAAGTTAATAATATTCATAATATCTTTATATGGACACGTACGTTTTACAACAGGACATTGTTTTACAATGGACCATGCCTTTGCGTGTGTGCTACCTTCATCTGCCCCTTCGAAAGACGTATCCTTGAGATTATTTAGCCAAGGAGTCAAATGCATGATTCACTTAGAAAGGCAGGAACCAGTCCAGGCATAGCCATGTAGGATTGTGCTTGTATTTCACCCATTTGTGCTTGTGTCTGATCCTGTTTGCATGTACCTGCTCTTTCCTGAGGAATCAGGGAAGCAGCTCCTCTCTTCCCAGCACCTCCTGGGCCTGCCTCGGCTGGAGGGTGAAGCAAGTGTTGCCATAGGGTTGGGCTTCTGGGTACAGACTCCAAGAGTACTGAAAGCAGAGTAGATAGAGGGGAAAAGCACTGAGGGAGCTGAGGTGCAACAGGAAATTATTTATATCGATACAGGCATGTGGAAAAGCCAAGAGGTTTCTTATCATTCTGTTGGTCAGCAGTTTTGACCTTCAGAAAAGAGCAGGTAAGATGGAGGGACTCACCTCTGACTCCTGCATCATTAACAGGTCCTAAAGGATCTGTCAAAATGCTCTAAATACATCTTTTACTGTACCAGTCTTTGCGAGACTGGAAATGAAAGATGAACCATGATCTGATTTGACACCTCTCTTTATCCCGGGTGGAACCAGGCCCCAGATTTTTAATACTAATGCTTTGGGACATTTAAAATCCACATGTGAGTCTTGGCTCTCTCCCTGCTGTTTACATGATAAAGTGACATTCTGATTCAGTCTATCTCATCAAACTCATGATTTCAGAAGTTCCTTTAAACATGTCTGCAACATCACACTAACTTTTCAATACCTCCATGTCAATACATGCCAGTTGCTTAGGGTTATTTTTTTCCTGTTGGAAAGAAGGTCAAAACAGCAATGCAAATGTATTAGGGGGAGAAAAATGCATTCAAGTAACGTTACTTGTTTCTGGACTCAAGATGCCAGTCCATCTTTAAATCACACAGTTGAGTATTCAATTCACAAATACAATGAGGGTACTTTTAAATTTTAACTGTCATACTCTGTTATGTTGCCTGATGTTAAGTTGCATTGTGCTAGCAGTGAATGGGATAGGACAGAACATAATTCACTGCATTATAAACAGCATAACGTAACTTGACAACTGGAATTTAAAAGGAGGAAATTCTTAACCGTAGGATCATATTGTATATTCCTATGCATTTATAAACCCAGCAGCAAAAGATCCAAGCATAAAGGCTGATAATAAACCTATTGCCAAGAAACAAATGTTGTCTCATTTGTGTGGCATGCAAATAATTGGGGGTAGTTTTCTTTGCATTTTGATTTCCCAACTGCACAGCTGCCACTTTCCTTTTTGTGCTACTTAGAGGTACTTGGTGGTGGTATCATCTGAAAACTTCTTTCATACCTAAGCCGCAGAGCAGCATTCACTTTTACGGAAGCTGTTTTGTTTGCTCTCCTGGGCTAAAATAAAGAATGAAGTAACACATTTCTTCAACATGAACATGCAAACAGCCATAAATCTGCTCCCTGGCACTACTGTAGAACAAACCATAGTAAATGTTTAAAAATGTGCTCCTAAAATAAGCCCTGACTGAGATTTGATGTCACTTTATTTAATTCACATTGGCATTGCATACACAGCTCAGTTTACCAGAGAGGTTTCATTCTTTACTGAAGCATAATTACATTATCAGATATTCAGTAGAGGTCATAAACCACAAAATGGAAATTAGACCGTCAATGGCCATTTTATACTACAAGGATTATTGTATTTTAACGTTTGTGTTGTCAACCACTGTGCTGGCAATCTAGCATGTGGACCCCAATTTTCAACATCACTCTAACCTGAATAAAATTTAAATATATGAACACCAAATTGAACAATCAATAACAATGTTTTAAGCTATACAAGCTTCTGACTGGCAGCAAACTAAGCAATAGCACAGAGGCAAATCAATCAGGAAGCTCTGTTTTCTTTCCTAGTCCTATGCATTTCAGGTTGAAGGAAGCTTATTTCGGTGTATTGTTTCCTGATCTTCAATATATAAAAGAAAAAGTGAGCTATAGCTTTCTCTTCATTGCCCACTCAGATTTGTAAATGGAATTTATTGCACGCAATGTCCTCTTATAGATTAAATTAATGTTATTGTAAAGAGGTTTAATGCTCAAAGATATTTATGACTCATGCTGAGAAAGAAGCTGTACTCAGTTATGATGATTAATATAATTTTCCCAAGTTCTCACAGATGAAATTGCTCCATGTGCATATTTTGAGTACAAAACAGATAACCATAATTCTAAGAAAAGGCAGCCATGATTGTGTTACTGATGCATCATTTGGAATTAGCAAGTTGCTTGCGGAGCGCATGAAATGTTTTTGTTGGATTTGGTTTCTGCTTGATAGGCAACGGGAGAGGTAACATTCACATCATCCCAACCTGTGTTTGTGTTTTGATCTTAGCATAACAAAAGTTAGTGCTTATAGATAGTTAGCTTTTATGGCCAAGCACTAATAAGACAGGCTGTGATTTAAAACTTATATCCTCTGTCCAGAATGAAAACCAAACGAGATAGGACTTGACAACTTATATCGAGAAACTGAAGATTTAGTAACTCCTCTGGCACATGGGTTTGAAAATGGTGCAATCTCTACATTGTTGCAGTTAAAGCCTAAAAATGGATTGCCCATGTATGATTAGAAGAGCTCTCCAAAAGTTTTGCAAGGTCAGTGAAGATTAAACTAAGCATCTCCGCTCCTTACCTTTTGAGGGTCAGCCCTCACTAATAATAAAGATTACAAATGTTCATTTAACAGCCTGCCTATTATGGACTTAACTTTACTATAATTAGATTGAAGTGCTGTGACTATTACACAGTCCAGTTCCAAACTGAATTTTCATTTCAGATTTTAGCTAACCTTTTTGTTGTCATGTGAGAATAGCAAACTAGAGTCTGTGTGAAAAATAGGGAAATTCTGAAAGACTAATGGACTGCAATAATTGAAAAAAAAATTTCCTGCAACAGAGATATGTTGAATCCCACTATTTTTCCTTCCTCTAGCATTTCTTTATATTATGCCTAAGAAGCTGGTAAACTTGCTAGTCTAGCTAAATCAATGTTAAATGTTACATGCATTGAACCAATTTTATAATTTAAGTTTGAATGATTGTGCACTGGTGACCATAAATGTTATAGATATTAGGGACTCAATACCCTTCCTGCCAAAGCCAAAGACTTCCCAACGTGACTGAATTTGGTCTGAAAGTGAAGTGAACAATGTATAGCCATAAAGGGACTCACAATATCAGTGCCAGCTATTGATGGGACTGACGCATATTATAAAATAGCACAGTCATACGAGTTGACAGAAATGGAAAAAAAAAAGAGTTTCTCCAAATTTTTCATACACTTCTAGTATGGTGAAAGTGAAGGAAGCCAGTTTTTCAAGAAAGGCTTAAAGTGAAGGCCTCCTGCCTCCATAGGTTCCATTGACGCAGGGCCTTAAGGTTATGCATGCTTCGACCTTACTGGCTTTCTTCAGGCTCTGCTGAAGGCAGGAGTAAGAGTATATGGTACGAATGCTTTGTTGAATATGTTACTTCTTTGGATAGTGAATACCTGATGAATTGTGGTTAAATCTGCTGCGTAAACCTTTTTTTTTTCCTTTAAGTAATATTTAATATTATCTTTATAAACAGTTTTGGAATAAATACATTAATAATAAATTATTAACGGTTGGACTCGATGATCTTAAGGGTCTTTTCCAACCTTAATGATTCTATGATTCTATGAAATGTTTCTCAGAGGAAATACAAATGTATTTTCTTCTCACTTCATCATATTGTTGGCCCCATGTTTCAATTTCCAGAGCCCCTTTGAAAACCACATACTATAAGTTAATTGGTTTAATCTGGTTGTGGGAGTTATCTATTTTTACCTGCAGTTATATATGAAACAATTATATACAAAATATTGATTGCTCATTAATGCAGGGGATATCTCCCTTAATACATTTCGTAATAGTTCAGGTTCCTAGAGCATAGTAACTCTGAAGAGGTCTAGGGAATTGTAACTAGCTTTTAAAGTTGTAAATTTTTCAAATTGCTTGGCATCCGAAGTCAATATGAAGGTGTTATATAAAAAAATAAAAGGCATAAAAATACATCTAAAAAAAATAGCAATGTCACTGTATTAAGGAATATATGTTATAATACCTATAGATCTTCCTTTCAATTTCTAGTTAGTTAAATGAGAAGAATGTACTACTCTTTACAAACGCATTCTCTTTCTGTTGGCTTCTCTGGAAGCTGGTCTGTATTTGGGATGCTCATGCTTATCATTGCTTCACATGAGAGAGTCAAATCGTTCATGGTACAGATACTAATAACAATAAACACAATTTTCTACAATGATACAAAGTAATATAAACATCAATTTTAAAATAAGAGGTAATAACTACAGCTTCAGAAGTCCAGAAAATTCTCTACTCCCAAAACACTTCTGTCTGAAGGCTGAATGCATAGAAAACATAAACCAGGTGGAATACAGTTCTCAGAAAACAACGAGATAATTTGTAATAACAGTGCAGTTTATTGCGTTATCTGTAGCTAATATAAACACTTAAATTTGTTTGCGAAGGTTGCTGCTGAGAACCATATGATATATCGATACAGCTATCATGCTTCGGGACAAATCTTGATCACAATGGGATTTCTGACACTTCACCAACATAGGGAGATTCCATCCTTAACAACAACAATTCACAACATTTACAAAAGCAACGTACTATAATCATGATTTTTAAAAGGAGAACATTGTGAAATGGTTGAAGTTTTCCATGGATAGTATACCCAAACTCAAATCCATTCAGCCTAAAAAATAAGCTGTTCTGTTAGCCCACCACTTGCAGTCTTAGGTGCCAAATCCCCTTCAACCATAAAAAATCTAGTCCATCCTGCTGGGTTTTATTCACACTAGATGATACTAGATGTTTGCAAAGGTTAAAAATGTGGTTTTTTAAGGGTCTTATTTAAAACAGGTTGAATTTCTACAAAAGGACATTTGAAAAATTTGAACAATGCACATTCTTCCATGCTAATGCATAACCTGATTGCTATGGAAATCCACGCAACGTATCAAATTATGAGAGATCTATAAATTGCATCCACCATTTTTCTCAAAACTTACTGTAGAAGATGCTAGTCTAAAAAATTTCCCAGAAATCTTTCTCCACTCAACAATTTATTCCAGTTTCCACCCTCCTCTCTCTTTACGATAGCTCTTGTCAGCTATCATTATAAGTGAACAACACAAAGGCTTAAAGACATACCCTCTGGTTAAAAATAAAAATAAAAAAAATCCCACAGCTTTCAAGTGTGAACCGGATTAATCACACATAATAATTATACAAAGTGATAACACTTATTATAAGATCACATAAACACCGTTAAACGAACAGTGGCAGTAACCTTTAGGAAGGAAAAATAAAGCCACCAAAAATAATAAAAATCAAAGTTTCTATTATAAAGACTTTTTCAGTAAGGCTTCTCTGAAACCCATAATGAAACTAATGTGCAGCATTTCAAAGCAAATGACAGTCACAGTTGATTTACATGTTCCATACATCTTCAAAATGCAGTATAAAAAACATATATAAAATACGGATGGGGAAAAATTACTGGTCCCCAATCTCTCATCCTTCAGCAGTCCTCAACAACTTAAAAACCTCTTTTTCTAAGCTTGTTTTCTAGATCGTCAATGTAATTATACAACAATTCATACTCCCCATATTAGCAATTCTTTGTTGAACTTCATGCAGTTCTAAACCAAGGCTTTCAAAGACTTTTTTTTTTTTTTATTGCATTAGCTGTGGCTTCAAACATATCAGCCTTTTCCTTGCAATTGCTTTGTTTTTCTTATGAAACTCCACTCCGTTGAAAGTTTTGTTTTGATCTCATATTATCACTCATTTTTATAGTTCCCACTAAGTATCTGAGGAATAGTTTCCAATAAATTCTTCATGGACAACCACACATTTTTTAAGCACAAGCAAATCCTGGTGAATTCTGGTACCAAGGAGATTTGTTACCCCAAGTCATCAGGTTAGCAGAAGATCGTGAGGCACTTCCACAGTGGCAGAATACACCCCCACAGGGGACCTTTTGGATATGAGGATAATGCAGCCCACAAATCTGCTACGGCTTCCCCGTTCCAGGTCAATCAATGTTAGATATTTTCCAAAGGTGTATGGGCAGCTGGGGAGCGGATCGTGATCTAAAGATAGAGGTCAGGCAGAGGGGAAAAGTGGGGGAAGATGCAGAGCAATATGTAAGCTACGGAAGTTTAAGAAAGATGAAATATAAGAAAATTTTCTATATAGGTAGTTAGAAAGACAGAACATCTGGAAAATTTCTAATCTCTAAAGATATTCAATGTGCAAAAGATTACCATAAGATTAGTAAGCATTATTGTGAAGACAGGCTTAGGGCATGGTAACGGCTATATGAAAGTACTGAGACCACAGACCATGTATATGTTAAAATAAAAGCAAAACAATTAGGGATAATACAAAATTCTGCAGGTCATGACCAGAAGGGGTTTTAGGCAATATTCTCAGTATCACAGAGCAGAGAGTGGACATGAACCTGAATTGAGGACACATGGTGCCCAGCATCACAGTGAGAGGTGAGATGGATGTTCATGAAAAGAGAGGGCTCTGAGCCGACGACAGAGATTCTGACAAGAGAGAGAGCAAAGGATTCACAGAAATTCTCAGAGAAATCTTCACCTTGCAGAAATTCAGAAATGAAAGATCACCTGTCCATTGCTAAATGTATGTATAATTATAGCACTGAAATGAAGTGGTTTTAATCTTCATAGTAATTAACTGCATGTAAGCAGCTACTATAAGAAAAATAATTGCAAACATAAGAAATGAACAGCTTGTTAGCGGAATTTTTTTCCTCTTCTCTGTCAAATGAGTGACTATTAGCTATTTGCCTATTGTCCAAAAAATTTTTTGGGATCATTCAATATATAAGGGGCTCAGATATCTATATTTTACCTTTATGTAAAATATTTACATCATACATAGGACCTCACCAAGGAGGAGTTGTGATTAGTTGCCAAGAAGCATCAAGAATCAAATGTGGAAGGTGTCCTTGCGCATGACAGGGGGGTTGGAACTAGATGATCTTTAAGGTCACTTCCAACCCAAACCATTCTATGATTCTATGATATGATTCTATGAAATGATTCTATGAAATACAATTGTTAGTGTTTAAGGGTTTTCCTGTTTATTTCTACAAAGTTACAGGATAAACACTGTCAGTCCAAAGTAAACTACAGAGTACACATTTTTTTTCCAAAACTAATACCCTACAAAAGCCTAGGATGGCTGAAAACTACATTTAAACCAATTCATTCTGGTGACTAGTACCATGTGTGAAGACTCAAGGATATTTCATAACCCAGAGACCTTGTTAACTAGCTAAAATTATCATTAAAAAGCTATCCTTGGTTTAGACCTAACAGTTGATGAAGATCCTCCTAAACACATCAAAAAATATGGTCAACATTTGGATCTGATCAAAGTAAGTAAACCAGATATGGGATATAGTTTTAAGAAACAAAACCTCAAATTCAGCTTAGATTTAAAGAAAAAACAACAATCCAGCAACACATATGTACAGTATCATAAAATCTAAGCCACCACACCAGGGACTGAATTTTGAGTGACATTCAAAAGATTTTCATTAAAGCATCCATTTGTTTCAGTCATTTGAGAACTATTTAGTCACTTAACTCTCCCAGCTGAATTTTTTTCAGATGCCAATTGACAGAGGAAATTCATTCCAACTAAAGATAAATCCCTACTTTCACTGCCAAGAGTTTTCCTGCCATAGACAATTATTGGTCTAGAGGGGACTTTTTCTTTCTTCTTGAAATTTAGCTCCTTCTAAGAAACCTATGTAAAATTAAGTACTTCATTAAACTGACAATCTGGTAAGTTTACCAATGTGCTTTGTTTCTTCTAAGGCAAAGTTAAAGAACATATGAAATGGAAGAAACATTTATATACAGAGATCAGTAAAGAATTTGTTCTTCAGCAGCTAGAATGGTAAAATGGGGGGAAAAAAAGAAGAAAATAGAGTTTAGATCAAACAAGCACTTATTTTCTTAAAGGTTTAAAAAAAATGAAAAGCATTCAAAACTGAAGCATTTATTTCAAAACAGATCATGCACAATTATTGTCAAAATTAATGACCTACATTAAATCCTTATATTACTTGGGTTTAATTTTTTCTCATTCCATGATATCATGTATTCTATGCTGGACAGACCTTTTTCTAAGTATGCAGGGTCTTTGAAATCTCTGTGTGTAAATTTATATTTTAAAGGCAATGCTTCCATGAGAGCTCATGGCATCAAACATCTGTTTCAATGTTGTGTTTTTAAATGAGGAGAAAGCTCTGAGTTTACTAAGGCTTTTCAAATGAGATGTATAAAATAAGTCTGTTCACTTGTGGTCATCAGGGATCAGAACAACCTTACTTTTCGTCAAGTAAGAGCATTAACAGCAATGCCACCTCATAAATGATGTTCCAGACAGGTGAATTTTTCGTATTTGGAGAAATCCAAATTTTATTGTCTATTATATCTCCTGTCTTTCTGTTAGTTGTTGTACTATTGATTACTTCACACTGTTAGCAATTAAAGCAATGAATTCAACCATGTTTGTCTTCTGTGCTCTGCCCTGGTGTGTTCTAAGTGGCCAAAATATTGTAAAACATCTGAAATTTTCCTCTGAAATAAATGACAATAAAAAAGGCAGAGCAGAATGAGAAAATTCATCATTTTAAACACTTAAAATCAGAGTGGCAGAATAAGGATAATGGATCAAAATTAGGTCCAAAGGAGACAGAATTTGGTTAGCTTGGAAGTTTTCAGAAGACCATCATATTCTCGAAGAACAGGGTAGTCCAAGCAAAGAATAAAGCTATAATATTGAAAAAGAGAAGTATTATAATAGTCTACTAAGTACAGGTAGAAGCTTTGTTTAATAACATCCATAACGTAATATATCTTTCAGCGAGGGCTAATTTAAGTGTAATTTAAAATATAAGGTGATGGCTAAAACACCGTGTGTCATTAGAAAACTGTAAGAAGGAGTTTGAAAACAAGGTTTTGCTCCATTCATTATTCATAATTACATCAAGGAACACTTGGTCACTGAGGTGATATCAGGAAAAAAAAAAAAAATGGTTACATAGAGCAACAGCCAGTCTGCCACATGGCTGAACAGTGTACATTGAAGTGGACCCAAGGAGGTTCATGAGATGCATTTCCTTTTCCCAAGATGGTTATGGCACAGATAAAGGCTTCAGTATTTGTGACCTGTGTTTTGCATTTGAATTATTATATATCAGAAATAAATTTTCAATAGGACTGCATTTTGTGTTGATATTTACATTGTAAAAACTATACACCATATCATAAGAAAAGAGCCAGAAGAAAAATCTTGGACTGTTGTATGCTTTGCTCCTGCAGCTGCCCCACTGGCATCACACCATTATTGCATCTCAAGGAGGAAGGAGTGGGAGGGTATTATTTTGCTCATTCATAGCCAATGTGTTAATTGTATAAAAACAGTTCCCTCAAAATCAAATTCTGACAAGTTCAGGGGATTTTTCCATTTGTTGGCTTGGAAAGGTTTTCTCCAGAAAGCAAAAGTAATGGTGGTATGTTGCTGTTTTAGATGATACGAAAAAAAGTCTTGAGAGGTCAATGTGAGAACCCATGGCAATCATGGGAAAAAATCATTTTGACATCGATGGTCTCCAGGTCATGCTCAAGGGAACCAAAGCCAGTCAGCATCACCATGGAACACACACAGCCCACGTTCAAATACTGGGCAGCTGCTGGAGCTTGTCTCTCCATCTGAGAAGGGGCCCATTTCGTGTCCTGCACTATTTAAGAATTGTCATTAACAGAGCGCTTCATTTCTCTACATTTTTCTCATAGTAGAGGAAAATAGATTAGAAGTGCAAGAAAAAAAACCCGTGGCCTAGTAAGATTTAAAGCAAAAATAGGGTTCAGTCCTAAATCCCTCATGTGCCTGGAAATCCCACTGCACTTTTCCCATTTTGGTGCTCAATAATTAGTCATTAATTCCTGTCCTGCACTGAACAGAACACACTCATCCACCACTTACTTGACAAGAGCAGGCTCATGTTGATTATTTTAACAGACTAATTTAATTCAGGTTTCTGTAGTTTCTCTAGGAATTTGCCAAGCAGAAATTTATCAGATTCCATATAAATCTATGTCAGGGGAAACTTTAATGGAAATGACTACATTAAGAATTCAGGATTGGGCCCTTAATAGCTGCTATAATTTATCATCTTTTTAATATGGAGAAATCAGTAAAATGAAATATTCTAAAGACATAAAAGTAATAACCCAATCATTTACTATGAAAGAATAACTAGACAATACTGTCCTAAAGAACTATAGATAGCCTGCCGGAAAGGCACTGAATATAAAAGCCAGAAAAGCATCTGTATTAATTTCGGGGAAATACTGTATTCATGTAAAAAAAATACCAGCAAAAAGAAAGCAAACCAATCACTTCTTCTACATCCTTGGTACCCTTTTGGAGGCCTTTAGACATGGCTTTGAAACAACACTAGCAGCGGTGGCATGATCACAGACAGAAATCATTGTCCTTGGCTCAGAGTACAGGAAGGAGAGGAATGATCCAAGCCACAACCAAAAGGAGCTGAATTCCTTGGGAAAATTTGCAATTTTGATTTGTTACAAGCAAGAAAAATGCATAAATTTGCAGCAGGTAATGATTAGCTGCATTTTCATCTATAGCCATTATAACTCTATAAATACATGTTTTGAAGGTAACATAACTCAAATAATAACTCAGAATGAAAGCAAAAATGTATGAAAATGAGAGGCTGTCATTTTAGTCATAAATCTAAATACAAATTCTAATAAAAAAGAAAATACAGTCTGTTTTACAATTGTACGTTTGTTTTCATTGAGAGATATCAAATTACTTTAAAAGGGAGATTAATACTTATATCCTGCTTTTATCTAAAGGGAAACTGAGGCACAGAAGTTTGCCTACACCGGTCTTAGAGGCCAGTGGCAGAACCATACTGGAAAGTGAGCAGTCCAGTAAGCTGGATCTTAAACTGGGCCACCAAAATTGTGCTGGCAGGAGCAGGCATGGGAACATTGCTACAGGTGTGAGTACACCCTGAATCACAGCTGGTCACTCCATCTCTGTCACTTAACCTCAGATTTACTTTCCTTTCAGTGATGGTTGCCGATTCCCAAGAATGGGGAGCTGCCTTTAAAAGTTTGCTTACTCTTGTTGATTTCTGCCACTCATGAAGCTCCGAAAGCTTCTCTGCTGCTTTGAAAGGCAACATAAAGACAAAATTGTCTGCCCAGCTGCTGTCAGAGCCTGAGAGACTCAGGCTTCTGGGTACCTCCAGATTTCCATTCATAAGGTGGGATTTGGACACGCACAGGTCTCTTGGGATCTGGCCTCAAATGTCATCAAATATAAAAAAAAGGTGACTTTTTGCCAGAGGTTATTTTCAAAGGGAAGGTCCTTTCCACTGTGTGGTGATAAAAGATAAAGGATTAAAATCAAATACATTTAAAAGGCAACAAAAATTTCTTAAAACGTAACACAGAAGAGAAATGAAAGGCTTTTTTTTTTCTGTAACAGGAAATTACCATTTGCCTTTTCTAGTATTACATGAACTGTGATAAATTCATCTTTATGTGCCAAAAAAAGGAAAAAAAGCCCTCAACCAATTAAACGTGCGTGTGCTTCATGCCCACTGCTATGGGGGCAGGATGCAAACTTCTATCTGTGACTGCCAAAAAAAATGGTTGTGTAGCTCTGGAAATGCTTTACTGAACTACAGTAACACCATTTAACAATTTAGCTAACTGATAAAACTAAAAATACTGCTAATTCCCATTTGTAATATGCTAAATTGCCTGCAACTAATTTAAACAATAAGCGAGCCAAGCTGTGAGTTGTTATCTGTGGCCAGTTGAGCAAAATACTTTATTTGCCATCTCTATTACTTCATAAACAGGAGGTTTCATAGATTAGCTCCTAAAATATATTCTGCAAGTGGACAGCCTGTATGGCCTCAGAACAGTTAAACCGTGCAGAGAATCCACTACCTGAACTTACCAAACTTGCCATTTAGTGATAAAATAAATTTATACATAGGCAAAACTTTTAGCTTCAAGCTGCAGATTTTTCTGTTTCCTTTTTTATTTTCTTCTAAAGCTTACAAGTTTCCTTTGGGTTCAGGTATTTCTAAACACACAATGAAAACACAACCTTGAAACAAAAAAATAAAGCCAAAACATATGATATGCTCTGGTAGCTTCCTGCAATGCTAAAAAAATTAGTTCAAATCCCAAGATCCACCCTCAGGAGCTTAATTGCTTCAAAGAATAGGAATCTTGTCAAATTCAGTCCAAACAAACATAATCAGTAGCTTTCAAAGCTTGTTTGACATTGAGGAGGCATAGAAAACAACATAGGAACCAAAGAAACATACATCGATGGTCTGTCAAAATTTTTTGTTAGACATGATGCTATTATCAAGGCACATCAGGATGAAATAAAGTGACCTAGCTGACCACAGGCTTACAAATGTCTTGGGAAGGAAGGAAAAACGGTGAATCAAAAGGTAGCTTTGTTGCACGTCCCCCCAGGCCGTCTTATTGACAGGGATGACAATGGTCCCAAGATGCACCATTATCTATGACCAGCAAGCAGACATCAAATGCTACCGAGCTGTCTCTGTCAGAATAGAAAATGCTGCTCAAAATATACAGGGCTTGTTACATTTTGTTCAGCAAAGGTTTGTCAAAAGCCAGGGTCACCCTGTGTATGCACTGCCCTGAAGGGTAATTTTAAAAGGCAGGAGAGATGCACTTGATTCTTCAGTGTTTCTCCTGGAAGGAGACTTCGAGTCTGTGGATGACCAAAATGTTTTGAAAATCAAAGAATGACTCAGAAAAAATAAAATAAAATAAAATAAAGTAAAACAAAGCTAATAGATGGTCATTATGGCTCTGTTATTAGAAGGCAAACCACTTTTCAAAATAAACAGGTTAGGGAATTATTCCCATATTTAGATGTTTTTTCAATAAAAATTCAGTTGATTTCTAATACATCAGGGGTGGATGCTACCGTACAGGCATGACTCAAATTGTAGTGGATAAGTACGCCCTCTTCAAGTATCTGTGTTGTACCATTATGCAGCTAATTGCAGTAAAAATATTTATACTGGCGAGAAAAGAATTGTTAATATGGTACCCTTTGGAAAGAAAAGAGAGAGGCTACATATACAAACTTCAACCTCAGAAATGTTTGGATAAACTTTGTTTTTCTGCGAACATCTGCTAAGCACACACTGAGGAAAGAAAGTCCAAATGCTCTTCACTAATTGACACAGAAATCTTTCTTTAAGAATTGTGTTGCTAAAAAAAAAAAAATAAATAACACAACAAAACAAAACCTGAGGGTGAAAAGAATATTTCAGGGGGTGAAAGGCATTATTGATACAGAAAAGGCATTATGGAATTTGTCTGCTAGTTCTTGCTTATGGGTCAGCTCTTGCTTTTTCCCTTAATAGTCATTGCTGCATTACAGATGGGCATGACTTTACCGAGAGCGCAAAAAAGGGGCCACGAAAACTCCCTGGCGCTGCCCTGTACAGACCAGGCGACACAGCACCACCCTCCGCTCTTAACTTTAGGGTTCCATCTTGCCCTGGCAATGTTAATTAAACGCCACATGAACGTTTCTGTCCATCCCCCCCGTACCTGGATGCTCGGTGGCATGTAGGGGGGTCTAATGCTCCCCCGTTCTGCTGCTCACCCTGACAAATTGTACGTCCCAAAAGCATCGTGCTCATTCACTTCAGTCCTCAGCTAGCCAGACCTGTTTCCCTGCTTACTTCTGCTATCGATTGTTGTGACTCCTCAGAGCATGTAATTGTCTCGTTTTCCTTCTTTCCTTTTTAAGGATAAATAACAGAATAAAAAAAGGAAGAGAAAAGAACAATCCAGTTACAGCCTTTTGCTTCAGGTTTGCGGCTCCGAGGTTACAGCTGATGCTCTGCTGTCCATACCCGTATGATTTTCAGGACAGAAATTAGGATAATAGTCTATCAAATGTACTTTCCGTCATCCTAGGCCAATCTCAAGATGATAGAGATGATCCTTTTGCGTCTCATGGGACGTGCTCTTTTGTCTCCAAACACAATGCTATTAATTCATTGCAATAGTTTCTCTTTCCTTTCACTGGAAGTCACAGTATGCTACAAGTAAGGCTGGCTCGTCTTTCCTCCTGTTGGAGGACTCGTAAGTGGCCCGAGAGTCGAGGCAGACTTTGTACACTGAGTATTTGCCCACCAGTACAGCTTTAGCAATCTCATCAAAACCTTTACGTATTCTTCCTTGCCTTTTATTTCCATCACTCACTATTTATGTGGACTCATATGTAACATCTAGTTTTCAGTGTGGCTTGAGTAGTGTCCTTTGGTTAAATCCTACTTCTTATTATTTTTTCAGCTGTCAATTATTGATATAGACATAAACAGAGGGGAAAAAAAAACACAATACCAAATACGCTCCTCATCAGTAAATTCAATGTTTGATTAAAAAATCTGCAGTAACATTCTTGCGCATTCTAGCTCTTAAAACCAGGAAATCTCACCAGTGACTTCTGTGCTGTAATACTCCGTGGGAAATTTGGATCTTTAAGGTATCTTTAGCATTTTGACATCAAAGCCTTCCCAGAAGAAGTCACCTGATTCCATCTGGAAGCAAAAGAAGGCACAAATATATCTACAATCCCTTTTGCCCACCATTCAGTCTCACATGAAACGGCTTCCTGGGACCAGAGACACTGGACCAAATTTATTTGAACAGTGCAGTAGCTTCATTCTCTCCCGAGCCAGGTTTCAAACAGGTATACCATGGAGGCAAAAGAGCTTGCAACAGTTCATTTTATAAAATCTTATTTATTAAAGGAACCCTGTTCTGCTCACCACACTACTCATTTTTGTGATTTCTGACCACAACAATACACTTAGCCTTCCATTCTGTTTTCACAGTATTTCAGCTTTTTTAGGATCAAACTAAACTATAAAAAAAAAAAAAAAAAAAAAAAAAAAAAGGCTGCATCAACTCTACTTAATTGTTGTGCTTCCCCAGGGTGATCAAAACAAACAACCTAAGGCTAACAGATCCACATCACACACAAGGTTACACTGTGTGTGATGGGGTAATGCACTCATGTGTGTAAGCTTTCCACTCCAAAATAAGGAGAACATCACCACCTCTGGTTTGTTGCCATCAGGAAGAAATCTAAGCAGTACCTGTGATTCTGCAATATTTGTCTAGCCCTGCAATAACCATTTTAATTTGAGTAACGGAGGGTTTACAGTTAATGACAGCTAGGTTCTTGCTATAAGGATAGACACCAAGAAAATGAGTATCATTGCAGATGTTTAAGAGTAAATGTGAAAGGAAAGGAGTGAGCATTTAAAAAAAAGAGAGAGGGAGTATTGATTTAGTGTGACTGATGTGAATGAGCTAAATGATTGACTATGAAGTGTGAATTCAAATTTACTGTGAATGGAATTTACTGTGAGTGGAACAGAGTATGCATGACCATGACTGAGTGTGACTAGGTATCATTAGGAAGAACTAAGCGAATATGAGTGGAAAGCACTGATTATCTCCCCTGTAATCTATAAATAAACAGTATTGCAGGAAGTTTTGAAAAATGTATTTAATAAGGGATTTCCACTGCCTGAATAAACTTGCTGAGGCCAGACAGCCTGATCTGGAGGAAAATGTATCATTTTACTCAAAGCTCTGTCATGTAATAATACATGAGCTCATATCTGACAGGAACAAAACAGGTCTAAATTTACAGCAAAACAGAATCGCTGGATTTAAAATAAATGTCTTTCCAATTATCAACAAATAAATTTACTAACTCATATAATATCAATTATCCCCTCTTCTACTTATGAGTATTTTCCTAACATACATGTTTAAATTCAGAAATAGGAACGTTCAGGACCTACAAATTTGGGAACTGACACTGTCTTCTGCAGTTCAATATAATAAAGTTTTATTATCACCAAATAACTGTCCTTCAGCAGAGGACCAAATAACTAAATTGCCACCAAATATCTGCCCTTGTGCAGAGTAACAGAACTGAGCCTGATGTTGCTCCAGTTTAATTCAGGGAGAGTAAAGTGTGTTTTACATCCCAGAGTCTCAGACCCCACACGTTCAAATGTGTCTCAGTGTCTTCTCAGCTGCTGCCCTTGCTCCACAAATATCTCTGTTTACTTCAACGAGTTTTAGTACAAATCAGACCGACGGAGTCTTTATTACTAAAGATCTGTGTAAATAAATGTTGATTTTAAAGGTGGATCCTGCCAGACATGAAAGCGATGCCAAAATCCTAGATCCTGGTGTAACCAACATGAATTTTACAATTGAATTAAGTTGTTTGCCTTGCTTGAGTACTTTTCTTCCCCTGAATTCTTCTGCAATCATTACCAATCAAACAATCATCAGAATTTATGTGGGTGGTGGGTTTTTTTTTATGTCAGCCTCTACTTCCACTGAAGAAGAAAATATGAAAACACTGAACTCTGTGTTTACACTGCAGTAAATTAATAATCAAATCCAAATAATGTGAAAGAGCAGAGAGGTCATTTCAGAAGGCAGAAATCTTTCTTGGGAAACCTGCATGGCTCCTTTCCTCTGCTAATACACTGGTGATGAATTTACTGGGGGGAAGAAATTCCCCAGCCCTGCCTGAATTAGCTGGGGCTTAATCTAAGCCATGCATATAAGCGTCCTTGAACCTTGTGGTTCTTTAAGTTAGGGACGTTTTAAACTTATGTTCGGTGGACTTACATCCTTACAGCCTCTAAGTTAGCTCTGATGATTAATGGTGGCTGAGGACGTGGCGCAAACTTTTGCATGAGCTTTGTTTGTGTTAGATTTTTCTTCTAGGTGGTTAGTAGTGCATTTTTGTTTTACAAAGGCTAGGACAGAAACTGTTACTACTTTACTTCTACTGCCTGACCAGCTCCAAACCGAATAAATGATTCCTGTTTGGATCTTATTGAGCATCAAGAAACACCTCAAAAATGTTGGTGCTGCCATCTTATAATAATTACAGTTTTCAGAATCTGCAACAGAACAAAAAAAAAAATCCACTTGAAAAAAAGATGTCATGAGAATGTACCTTAATTTATTAAATCAAAGAACATACATTTCTTGAGATCATGAGAACTTTCTCCCCCATCCTGTCAGCTCTCCTTATGAGTTACTTCAACGTGTCTGCACTGTCTGAGCAATCCTCTCTAGATGTGCATCTCCCAAGCAAGACAGAAAACCATTGACAGGAAACAGTGGGTAATTTATGCCACTCGTGCCAAAGCTGCATATGTTCTGTCGATGAATGGAAGACTTAATTCTTCAGGAGAGCAATTCAGGCATTTTAAAGGATTTCCTAATGAGGTAAAATTCACTAATGAGATAGAGAAAAAAAAAAAAAAA
This sequence comes from Nipponia nippon, assembly GCF_047370975.1. Classification (NCBI taxonomy): domain Eukaryota; kingdom Metazoa; phylum Chordata; class Aves; order Pelecaniformes; family Threskiornithidae; genus Nipponia; species Nipponia nippon. The sequence continues at coordinate 97,309,925 of NW_028262369.1, forward strand.
AAAAAAGAAGAGAAAAAACTCACCTTCTTCACTTAGAATTACCAAAATGCAGAGTAAGTAAATTCCAAAAATTTTTACAGCTTTATCTAATAGACATGGGTAAGAATGAGATCACTAAGGTTTTGAATTCTTTTTCAAATTCAATACGAAAACCTGTTTATAATAGCTATGCTGGGTTACCTTTACTGCTATAAAAAACCTGCTATTAAAGAAAAGCACAACTGACGGTACTAATTCTGCTACCTTGCATTGCAAGATTGCTGATGAAAATATGCCCCACTTTTTCAATTTTCTGTACAGGCACCATCACCAGAGTCCCTTAGATTTAAGATAATCACAGAGCCGCTGGCCACTGCAAACTGGTATGCAGAATAGTAATATCTGTTTATTCTCATTGTACTTCTTGCACCTTCCAACAGCCTTCCAATAGCTCAAGAAGTCTTGTGTGGGGCAAAGACCAAGACCCATGTCCCCTCAGCTTTACCAGTGATTAATACATCCTCACTCCTATTTTCAGCTTGGGAAAGATAAAGGATATGTCTGGTTTTTTTCAGATTTTTTTCTACCTTGAACAAAGTATCTTATTTCTGATTTTCTAAACAAATATTTGCTGATTCTAAGGCTCTTTCTACAGCTCACAGAAAGGTTAAGTATTGAGTGGACAATTAGCACTCAATATGCTCAAAGGTTTTATTTTTCAGCTAAGCCCCTAAACATTGAACTAAATTGAGTATTTCTTTCCACTGCTTTCTTTCCTCCTACCTACCCCTGAGTAACAAAATCAGCTGGGACTACATCTGAATTGCATGTCATGTTGAGGAAGGACATAGTTTCTAATTTGCAGGAGGACAGAAAGAAAGGATGCTATGCTAAAAGAACAGTTACAGGCCATTTTTAACAGTCAAACAAAATATGACACACTTAAGTATCAGTATTGCCTCAGTAAAGCCAGGTTGTCTGTTCACCTTACATTATGCTACAAATTCTTAACATAGCTTTAGGTTATCCAGCTTTATTTAGCTGCCGACAGAAGGACTTTTACTATTGTGGATCAAGGCAACTGTCTCTGGAATTGATCTCATTAGCAAAGTTTCCATAGGAAAGAAGATTAGAGAAAGCAACTGATTTTCTTGACTTGTACTGGTTTTTCTATGGCAGCGAAGCAATTTCATCTCCCTTAGAGGCATTGGTTTCAGGTCACATTTTTAACTGTAGTTAAGTCCTCAAATAATTCTGAAGACAATCAAGGATAAGTGACCATTCTCCACGATAACAAAGCAAGCATTCAGCATGGTCAAGCTGTAGCTTTTGACAAATGTCATTTTTTGGTAGGCTTTGTATATAACATTCAAAATAAAGAGAGCATTCTGGATTTAAATGCATACTATATACCTCCAGTTTAAGATGACGACAATCCAGTACGCACATCCAAAGATAAAATTCGCCCATAAATCTGGCAGGTGCAGTCCAAGAAGTTTTCAATGTCAGAAAAGAACTGCTTTCTTTTTAATAATTCTGGGATGCTAAAGAAAGGAATACTATGTTTCAATTCTATATATATATATGGCAATATTTTAACATACATTGTTATTTTAATATTGTAATTTAAATAGCTGTAAAAACATCTAAAATTTGCACAGAAAAATCCTTTAATAAAATCTAAAGAAATTGTTTAATTCTGCAATTGGTAAGCTCTGGTTTTTTATTTTTCCAAAGCCAATATCCTGCCCACTGTCAGAGCAGCAGTACTCTGGATCAGCCAAGAGAAGGAAAGGCTACCATCTCTATGTCTTGCAAGCAGAAGTACGAGAATAAGGCATGGACAGGAGAAAATTAATGTGGCAATTCGGAGGATTCTCTATTCTAAATCCCCTAGTTTGGAGAGAACTAAGTGGCTTAGTAATATCTACAAAGTAGCTATGGTGTGCTTCTGCCTACCACAAACAACATCCATGCAAATCCCCGTTCACGCAGGCTTGATGCAAGGGTCCAGATTTGGCCAGCAGTCATTATTTTTGTCCCCAAATTGCAACATTTTCATTGAAGTCACATTCATAGTTGAAGCTGTCATCCTGAAGGAGAAAATCATTGTATTTTTTGTCCTATATATGTATGTTATATAATTCTGACTATTATCTCTGGGGCCTCTCTGACAAACTTTCCACCATTCTTTCTCTGTTAGGTCTCGAAGTTATCAGAGTCAGAGTTCATTTATACTTCTGATCGCTAGCTAGACAATGTCCCCAGGGTTGTGAAGTCTAGTATGGCAGAACACAAACATAATTTTATGGCCGCTATATTCTAATTCATTTAATTAGGGGTTTTCTTGGATCTCTGGGGTGTGTGTCCTTTCATGTTTAGAGGTTTCTAAAGAAAATCTATCTCCATTCCAGAAAGTCATGGGGAAAGTTCTCCTGCAAGTGTAGATCTTGTTTGCTCTCCATCAAATTAATATTCATCACATCAGTAGCAGAATATACCTTTCCATGTTTCCTCTGCCATTAATAGCTTTGAGGAAGAATTCTTGCACAGCAACCCACAAATAAATGCACATAATTTAGATATACTAATAATGCAAAAAAAAAGAAAAAAAGTATTTTTTTTTAGAAGTGGAGACCCTGAGAAGATTTAAATCAAAATGGTTAAAAGAAGCAGACTGATAAGAAGAGCTCTAATTAAGAAACATCTTGCTGCTAAAAAAGTGAACTTTTACACATATTTCATACCTCAGGCAGAGCTCAAGCAGAGGTAGATTGTATCTTCTTCTTTAAATAAATGAAAAAGGGGAAAAAATATATTAATCTGTATTGTACTAATGCTTATGTGCCCGAAGCTGAACTTCCACTTCATTGTGCGACGTGCTCTGCACAGACGTAGCACAGGGGTCTCTGCCTTGAGAAATTTTCAGTCGAACCAAGAAAAGGTGGAAGAAATAATGTGTTATCTTAATTTCACAGAGGCGTAGAGAGGTTGCATGATTTCTCCAAGCTGATGCAAGAAGTCTCTGGTAATATCCAGATCTTCTGAGTTTTTTGGGTTTTGTTTTTCTTCTCTGAGGTGGTAGGTACACGCAGGCACGCACAGAGTGAAACTGAATCCGAATTTTCCATATTGTCTCTAATGCGATGTACATGAAAGAAAGGAAAAAGAGGGAGGATTTCCTAGCTAAATATTTAGTACTTCAAATGTAACTACAAACGCACATCTAAGAAAGGAATGTCACCATGCACTTCCTACGTCTATACTAGAGCAAACAAAGTTACATTAAATGGGAACTAAGGTTAAGAAAACAAATCAGTAAAATAATTCCAGAGATGATATAAAAAAAATATTTGCAAAGTGAAATATTTTTAATACAGAAAATTGAAGGAAAATGTTTAAAGTCAAATGTTATATTTAACCTTACAGTGATTATTTTTACCTTTCATTTTTTGTGAGAATATAAGTAACAATAATGAAAAAGCCATAATTCCAAGTGTTTTATTTGTAATTGTCCTGATACTACTACTGTTTGGGGTTGGTTTTGGTTTGTTTTTGGTTTTGCTGGGGTTTTTTTGTTTGTTTTTTTTTTAAAGAAGCTACTTGATAAACTCTGATTTGAGAGCTATGGAAATGAAAGAATTTTTAACAATCCAAACATGCATGGAAACCTCTGCCACCCAAAACCTTAAGTGTGTACTCTAACGATTTCCTACAAAAATCATTCACTAATTTACTATTAACGAGTGATAGTGTTTATACACTTAGCTAAGAGGAAAGTGATTTTTTGAGAATACTATATTCTCTTCCCTCACTTACCATGGTATAATTACAGTCAGGAGAAGGCTTTCTAAATCAATTACAAATCATAGCTGGTCATGTTTCTTGTGGCATTTCTGGCCACAGTATCTAAGAGCAAAGATAACTAGAACAGATCAAGGTTGATATCAACTTATACATCTGAAAAAGACTCTTGTGTAATCCTGGAACATGAACAAACAGCAGCTGTGAATTACTTTATTTCTGACATCCTCAGATCTTTCTGAGGATAGGAAAAATAGCAAAACACAGGACATCCTGATCACCTTTTGCTTGTCAAACCTATTTTGGTTCACAGAGTAGGCGAAAGCCAAGTTGTCTCTGGTGTTCAGTACAAGTGGCAGTAACATTCCTCCCAAGGTTGTGGTTGTTAAAAGAAAGAAAAACATAAGGAAAAATGGGATGTTCTGAATATGGATACCATGCTAAAATGAAATACTCAGTAAACCAGATCTACTTATGAAATTCATGTAGAAATAAAACTGATGACCCTTAATCTACTAGCATCAGAGAAACTCCTCCAGGGTGCTCTCATTACAAACACTCAGAACTAAAGAAATATTATCTGGGCAGGGAGAGTATCTACAGCTTTTCTACACTCCTCAGACAACTAGAATCATAATTCGCACAAAAATCAGAACACAGAAATACCACTCATCATTTTTCCTTTGTTTGGCAAAATAGTAAGAAGAAACTGTAACTGATAGCTAGGCAGCTTTGTCTTGTTTTGCACATTTATGAGAGCAATAAATCTGAACAGAGATTTTTGGGTTTGTCTTAAAAAAAAAAAAAGAGCTTTTGGTGATTTTTAAATTCATTCAATAAAAATGAGAAAAAGATATTGCATTGTTAATTCTAATTTTATTTTCTTCTGGCTCCCCAAATCTTGTTATTTCTCCACCTATATAGATATACAGATATACCTATATATATTCTCTATCTTCATAATATTTGCCTTTGATTTTATTTTATACCAGATTTCTACTATTACTGTGATAACACCCCAGAGAGTGAGAAGTGCTTAACAAAACAAAGGGAATGAATGAGCACAGAATCACACTCATTTTTGCTTACTCTGATGTCACATCCATACAACCACAGGTGAGTACCCAGTTCAGGGCATCCTGGAACCTCAATCAACTTTTACCAACTCCCTGTTATGTCAAGACTCTCAGACCTTCCAGATCCCAGCATCAGCCCTGGCATTTAAGCTAGAAAGGATCAAATGACTATTAAATCTTTTTTGTCATCCTAACTACTTTACATCCTTATAACACCATCTTAAAGTAATATCAGTGGGAAAATCGTTCTACAGTTGTTTGCATTACTGGTAAAGGAAGCCTTGTAGGACAAAGCTATTTGAAGGCAGATCATAATCTGTCCCACAAGAGTCCTCGTGTCCTTGCATGAAACACCCTTCTTTTCAAGTTCCTTTGCCAGTATTAGGTAAGGAAACGGTGGAGAAACAGCAGTCCAGCTTCTACCACTAACTGTGCCACTGACCTTGGGTAGCAGGTACCCCGATGCCATTACTGGAGCCATCTGCCATAGCTCCGTCCCTGACATGGAGCCAGCCAGGTGATCCAAGCATTTAAATCATGATGTGCTATTCTGATGTTGACTATTACTACAAAATGAGCTAATCAAGTTGTCCAGCAAGATTTTTTTCTCCTGTCAAGAAGAATGCCTCACTTTGCTATTATAAACTTGAAATATTCACAGTACAGGGCTTATGACTAAAATCTGACAATTTAGCATAAAGTTTTTAGATGCTTAATCATATATCTTAATAAAAAATTATACATTCACTGGCTAACTGAGACAGATTCTGATTACCTGTCTTTGAGGAAACAGACTGCTTTAGAAAATTATTTGGAGTACTCTACTATTGTACCTGTCAGACACTTTTAATTAAAAATGTATTGATGCATGACTAAACTGCGCACAGTGAAAAACAGACCTATTTTAGTTCAATTGCAATAATGTACACATAACCCAATGAAGTAAGCCCATACAATTATAACAGGAAGACAGCCCCGGCACAGTTATACTTTTTCAGGTCAACCTCATACCAGATGTATATGCTGTGGAGCCAATCATCACAAATCAATGTGGACTCAATCAGCACAAATGAATTTACTAATCTACTCTAAATACCTGTAATGAAGTCATTTCACTAATCTATTGCAAATTAAATATGTGGTGAAACAAAGACAGAATAATGATTAACATTATTTTATGGAGTATTTCTTGACAAAGTCCGTTAACTAAGGCAGTCTACACCCAATATTTTAATACAAGAAATACATGCAACCAGAAATACATTGGTTACATTCTGTTACAGCTAGAAGTATGAAATCAATACACTGTTTACAAAAAAGCCACCTTTTAAGGCCAACATCCTCTGTTAGAGGAATATTGAATTTAGACTGACAAGAGGTAAATGTGTTCTTGGTTAAAATGCACTGAACAAGGGTGGGAATTCAAAAGAAAATAGTTATCAGATAGGAAAGAACTAACGCTTACATTGAAATGTCACAAAGTTTGTCACAAAATATACAATTTGAATCATTTTTTTAGGTTTGCTATGACATATAAGACATTAGGATAGGCATAACAATATCTGTTTGCACGTAGGGCTTTGGAGCTTCTTGAGAAAGTGATGATAAAAGTGTTTAATGGTGAAAGATTAATTATAACAATGAGGAATGATATCATGATTAGGATTGTGAATATTTGATAGATGGGCTTAGTTCCTTTCTTCACTAAAGGGTATCCCCTTGAGAATAAAAGTGCATCCCTAATTCATGGAAACACATGCTAAGGACTAAACAGAAATCTGTGAGTTGCTTAGATACTGCAGAAATAGGAAGTCTAAAAGTAGTCCATTTTTCTGGAGTATTGCTGTCCAGATAGATATTTCCTCTTTTGTAATTTGGTATTTTATTTCTGCAATTGAAATTTTATTTACCCTGCTACCCAGTCCCTCCTTTCTATCCTTTTCCACAACAGGAACTCGGCACTGCCGCTGCACTTGCATCACCCACCACAACTCTTCCAGCGACAGACAAAAATAGTTTAAAAATGCAGACAGTTTCTTGAACACTGTGGGCTGAATTTTGTCAAATAAGGTTCTTTGCATGTGAAAAAAAGAAAAAAAAAAAAGGTATTAAATGAAACAGTCTTTGCATCACTGTTTTCATTCTTTCTGTGTTAAGTGCATAAAGATTCTTCCAGCAAAATGTTTTTAACTGAAAATGCCAAGACGCTGAAATCAAAACTTTACACAGGAATAAGCCTGGAAAGTTTTCATACTCAGAATCAAATTTTCACCAAAATCACAGGCGGGCATATGGAGGACATGGAGGATCTAGCTTCTCCTCACTATTCTGCCTGACTGAGAAAAAGGCAAGCAAGTGCTTAAACAACGATATTCTTGGCTCTCCTGATGTGTGCATCAACTTTCTCAAAGCTGTGAAAATCCTCGTAGCTCCCCAGCATGGGAAGAGACCCTTCTCCCTTTCTCCTTACCTGCACGGCACTCTGCCTTATACACAAAGGCACTCCAGAGAAAATTTATAGTATAGCTCCATTTCATTCTAAGGGGCAATTTTTTAATGCACTCCTCAGTTTTCTTATTAAAACATAATTTTATTCCCCCAGTATAGTTCATGCAGATTGCAAAGAAGAACAAACATTTAATTTTACCTCTCGGAACTGAATTGAGGAGCAAAAATGCGGAAATCGTGTTTTTTAATATGGAAACTTATATTACACAAATTACTATTAAAAAATAGCCACTTTAGAAGCCCATACAAATGCAGCCTGTATTTGGTCCCAGTCTGAAGAGCTAGAACAATTTGATAAAATGGTTCTCAAAAGGAATTCCACTTAGTGGTTTATTCTCCAGAGCGAGCAGAGATGAAGCACCGTAAGTAACATCACTCCTTGTTACAAGATCTCTGCTACAGTGAGGAACAATGCGATGAATTTTAGATGTAAATCTGAATTTCATGACCTTTCAAGTCACATTCTTAAACCTCATTTGAGCAGCATTTTCTCTTTATGAATATGCAGTTGAACTGAAGAACCAGAACTGACATAACATTTTTTTTTCTCTTTTTTTGGCCCTCTTCAGGTGTAAATTAGGCCTTTCTATTGTCATCCTTATTTACTTTATGCTATACAAAGTTAGCAATCATTATATTTTTGGTGCATTACATTTAGCTGTTTATGCCTGATAAGTAACGCTTTCACTTGAACGGAAGAGACAGGACAATTGTCAAACCACTGAGATACAAATGAATACTAAAAAAGATACTTGAAAAAACTGTACTCACTTGATTTTAAAAATGTGGTATATTTTTAAATATAAAAAGCTTCAATGTACTTTGGAAATATAGCATGAGCAACGAAGTACAATCTTAAAAAGAAATACTTGATTTTTATTTCATTATAAGCAAAGTATGTAAGCCAAAAAATTTAAAGTATATTATATCTTAATTTAAAAATTTAAGGTCACAGAATCATTTCCTTAAGGACGTCAGTTATAACAACTCATTACTTTCAAGGGTTTTCAACAGAAATTACTGTATAGTGCTATCTATAAACAAATCTCACAAATATATATGGGTCATCTTATAACTATAATACAAATATGACCTAAAAAGTGACAAACCGATGTCATGCTATTTTCCTAAATATACCATGTTGTAAAAATAAAAATAAAAAAAATATAATCTCCGGAGCATACAAAGCAGGATTTCAGGTTTAGAAGCCTAAATATATCTGGCTTTGCAAAGAAGACAGTGACAAAATGCTAATACTACTGTATGTCATTTATCAAAATGCACAAACTGTCAAGCTATTGTACAGCTCGGAGAGGATTTCCACTTTTGCTCCTAATTCACTTAGGTGCCTTTAAAATCTTGCCCCTCACAGAGGTAACAACAGAAGCATTCTTAAACCGTGCTCACCCTGCTTTTCAAGACTGCTTCTTCAATTATGAATGGCTCCTTAGTTAGGAAAATTCAGAACCAACTTTTTTCCTTTTTTTAAGATTAACATATACATTACATAGAGCATCTTACTACTGAAAATAAATGTATGATCTTGAAAAGTAGTACCAAAGCAGGGCTTGAAGATTATAGGGGTTTTTTTTTCCATTTCTGAAAGTAACTTACTTTAAAGTCCCTGAAACGGGGTAACATCCATCACACTATATTTCATTAGTCTTTAAGGCAGCCTTAAATAACTGGGCCTAAAAACAGATCTTGGTTGATATGGCAAGTATCTAAAAAGGATAACTGAAAATATCCTCTGCTGGGTTCAGCTTGGATTTTGCCCAAATAAATTCAATCACCTCTCATTATGATTGAGGAGAGGAAGGGAAAAAAAAAAAAAAAAAAAAAAACAAACCTCAGGAAAGCAAAGTGCAGCTCTGTTTAATCCATATAGACATGTCTACCCAAATCCCTTTGCTAATGTATTTCTAATTCAGATAGGCTAACTCATCCTGTAATAATGAGAGCTCCTGTGAAAATGTAGTGCATTTTTAGTATTCTTCAAATGTATTAAGCACCTCTATACCATTTTTTAGGGCTTTAGCCCTAAAAAAAAAAATGCATATATATGCAGCTCTCTGAGGTAGGCAAGCTGGTTTCTTTCCCAGTGTAATTGTGAGGCTATTTAGGAGAAATGAGTACCTGCTGGACAAAGCCACACAATAAACAATATTTGCTACACAGGTAGAAATCCACAAAGGGCATTTCATCTCTTCCCCTGCCCCTCAAGCATCTTGTATACCTTGCTAATGTTGACAGCTACCACTAAGTGCTAAATTCTGACCTTTTACAGCTGCAAACAGACCTACCATATCTGCAAGGCAAGAAATATAGAAGAATACTTGAAAATATGATCTTTTTTTTTTAACTTCTAATACATTTTTTTTTTTTAACCTGTTTCATCCTGCCAGTTGTGCATGACAACTGAAAATTGAAAATCAACCTTAGCAACAGAAATGTAGACTGAAATTAGGAGAACTGGAGCTTTTGTGCAGCTGTAACACTTGTTTCCACATGCGCTGCAGCCCGTGCTCAGCTCCGCACTCGTTACTGCTTCGCAGCTCTCCTCCTCTCTCACAACTAACATTAACTCCCCATGGCAAAGCCCTATAGCCCCAAACCATACGCTGCTAAACCAAACGCTTCAGCTACGTGAATCAGGCTTTTAAATAATCACTAAGGCAGAATTTTAAAAAGCATATAATTGAAATCATCCAGTTTCTGAGCCTTTACCATTTACTTACACCAAGTTGAGGGCTTTTTAAAGTTTTTAAAGGAGACTTTGAAGGGAGGAACCTTGCTTTTTTTGGTCCCCCAAAAAGTGTCTAACAATAAGACTTTTGTGGATGCAGTCTATTCAGGTAGCCTGCTTCAGCCACCGCTCCCTTTATCACACAGTTTATAATACAGTAAGACTGAGCTTCCAGCACGAGTCCTTCTGTCCTCCTCCTGCGTCCTCCTACTTGTTTCACCCTCTCACCATCTCAGATATGCACCAAACTCACCTTAGCAGAGGCTACGTGTGACCAGATTTGCTACCATACTCCTGCTGGTGCCTATGGTATCTTTACGTAACTTGATATGGCATTTCATACAAAACCAGCTTTGATTTAGTGTGATGGCCATACCAGTTAATTTTCTTCTTAGAAAATATATTATTCACTAATTAGCACACTATTACTCCAGCGTTCACCTTATCTGTCCCTTGCTTTTTCTCTTACAACTTATTCTCTTTTCTCACTGATTTTAAACTTCTTTTTTTTTTCCCCATACATTTCCCCATTCACATTGAACTGGAGAACTGAATGTCTTGAGAACCAGTCACCTGTGCAAGTTCATGTTGTGATTTGGACATTTGGTTCTTGGAGGCAGACAGAGAACAAGCAATTGTCAAGCGGGTCATTGAGAGCACGGCAAACAGCACACACACAGCTGCAAGGACCTACGTGCTAGGGTAGGTAGGAATTATGGATCATGCGGAGGTGTAAGGCAGCTCACAGCACGCTAAATAAACCGGGAGAGAGAGGTAAATGACGGGGCTCCTGTTAACATGTGTCACTATTTATTATTTGCCTTTGGTTATTAATCTTGTGATTGTATATTTCTGGTAAGATGCTAACCTTATGTTACTAAAATTTTTAAATTATGTCATCATCATGTAGGAAAAGGACATTTTTCCTCTATTAGTAATGTAGCACACGGTAATAAAGTATACATATGATTCATGTTTACATATGGTTCATCAGACATTTTAACTGGACTTAAATTAGCAATAGTGATATACTGACACTTCTCATCTTCAATCACAAGTACACACAGACTATATTTTCTTTCTAAAACTCAGGTGCCTAATATTAACTAAGAATAATTAGACTTTGAAGGTCACAGAGCAGCAGATGCAATTTGCATCCGTGATCAGGGAATGAATATCCCATAATCAGATAACCAGTACAGATGGACTGCTTTATAACACATACCACCATGCTTATTTTCATTCATTTTAATAGGTTATCATTTAGGTGCTTTAACTAATTCTGTAACATGCAAGGAAATCAATAATGCTACTCAAAGATGGAATAAAAGTTTCTCGTCAGAGAAGGTATACCAGACAATTCTGAAATGAAAAATTATAATGACACGGACTTTCCTACATGAAATGCACAGGGAAAATGTTGCGTTCAAATGATCCTGTTTAATAATTTTACATCACTGTGACACAATAAAACTATCAAGATATTTGCTCCTCCGATAGAAGGTACACCACCTCACCTCCTTCACAGAAAGAGATATTACTTGCACTACAATATTAACTGTATTTTAAGGTGTATAGGTTATAGAAGATTTTCTGAGATCATATAAAATGAAGGATACAGGAAGGAGAAAAGGGTTCCACATTCAGATGGGTGTTTGGAAAATAACGTTATACGACTCAAGGATACACATCTCCTCTCTCCTCTCTGCAGACACTTTAGCAAATCAAATCATGGGTTTACAATAAAATTATGGCTATTCATTACTACTATCATTTTAAGTGCAGTAGTAATGGCGTAGATATTAGTGGCACTTCATACAGTTGTGATTACTAAAAGGTGCTGGGTACTTACTTTTCCAGTCCCACGCAAGCAGCAAGGATGTATGTAGCTTTCTTACCTCCCTGGTACTACTCAGAGAATGTAAAATTATGCACATGTTCATGTGTCTGTGTGATCAGAACATAATAAATCTTACTATTAAGTTAATGTCTTCCCACAAAACTAGATTTTGGAAGAGAAAGACAAATGGACATTTTAAAAAACTCCTCATATATAGAGGCTGAAGCATATGCAGAACATTAAGATACAATGGTCCTAAAATTGAACAATGTAAATAAATATTAGCTGCTTGACCTTTTTAACTGACAAATATTTCTCCCAATTTAAAAATACACAGACACATTCCCCTTTCCAAGCTGAGTCCTCCACAAAATGCTAGTTTTAAAGGTTTAGTAACGATATACAACACCATGAAAACAGGGGTTTATGATGGCCTTTAGCTACAGCAATGTGAATGGCGCCTCTACAATTTTATTTGGTTAAAAAAAATACTTGCTCAAGTGATGTAATAGACCTTCCCATCAAATTTCCTTTCCTGCTTCACAGAACTGCACATGTATTGTTTTTTATATGCCAATGAATTCATTGGTGATAAAATGCTGCCAAAAGCCATCTTTGATGAATGGTAATAAATTCAAATGCCTTATATTACACTGCACATTTTTTTTTTTCTTAAGGAGAGAAGGGAAACAAACAAATCATCATAATTCACACTATCTATTTGACCCTGTAAGTGTGACTCAAAAAATCATAGTTTCAAAAAAGCAACAATTCCAGCTAGTTATCCTTTTTACTTCTGATACTGTTAAACATAAAGATATTGAACACAGGGAGTTCTTACCACAAAATAAAGAATAGTGCATTTATGCTTGTTAAGCTATGAAACATGAATGGGAAAATAAAAATTAAATTACTTTGCTTCAAATCCCCCCTTCCAAATGAAAGCACTCTGGTAAAAAGGCCATTTGCACTGTGAAAGTTTTCTAAGGGCTTGGGTAAAAGAGAGTAACGCCTAACAGAGAAGCCTGAATCCAGAGTGTATCTGTTGTATTTTGGAAATGGGAAGAAAGAGGATTACCTAGATGTTCAGGCTGTTGGATTCGAGATTTGGACAAAGGGATCAATTCAAAGGTAGCGACATGTCCCTCACTTCATCGCTGTCCCTCGCACCTTGGCCATGCATGATACTCTGGCCCCCGTTTTTAAACCATTATTTTACAACTGAATGTTACCTTCTTCACCTTATTTATCTTCACCTTCTATTTTTTAACAAAAGCTATAGAAAGTATCTCTACACACAAAGAATATATCACCACACCATTTTTCCTACAAATGACTCAACCTCAGTTCTTCTAAGTAATTTTCAGACCAAGATTTTGTGTTATTTCTATGCAATATCTTTCTCATCTTTCCTCTGAAATTATGTAAATATTAATGAGCTGCTCTGAAGATATTTGGCTGATATACACCTGTTTCTCAAGTACTACGTATCTCAGAAAGAAAAGGATATAAAATTGTCCGCAATCTGATCCAACACTTTTTCCAGACTCACCATCGATACAGCAGCAATACACATGGCAGATTCAGTTTCTCAATACATCAGAAATGTTTCACCATTAGATATTTAAGGAATAATAATCAATAGTGTGGCATCAGTTTTAATACTTTATTGACTGGCTATATCCTAGATATGGAGAAGTGTAAATTCAATCAGAGATTCTGTTTCAAAATACCCATGATAACCTATGTAAATACAGTTCAGAAGTTGATTTAGACTGGGAAATAAGTATCCGATAAATAAGACGTGCTTGCCAAGGGTTGTTTGAAGACAAAACCCACAAGAATAATGTGGACTGTCATAATATAAGGTCTCTTCCTTACACCCCACGGGGATCCCCTGGTTACTCACTGATACAGCTTAGCATAGCGCACCTTTTTAGATGCCTTTCTGTTATCTAGTTGTACCAACACTCACTACAGTCGATTGCGATCTGTATCCCTTCAACTACTTCTATTTTCTATCTCAGACGGCAACTAAACCTGTACAGAGGTCATTAAGCAGCAAATGTGTTAAATAGCCTTTAGCATACTTTCAGCATAATCTTCTAACTGCTTTTCTCTCGGTAGGTACATACAAAACAGTTTCCTTAAAAGAGAATGAGAGAAATACAGAAACTTCTCCTGTTTCTTTAATGACTTTTATTGATAGTTTTGTTTTGCTTCTACTTTGGGCCTGAATCCGACAGACTCCCATATCTATGTCAGCATTTTAAATCAGTAATTTATGTCATAGGTTGAATCACATAATAACACCATTTATAGTTTATCATACTCACATAGCTTTCTGGGTGTGTACCTCGGAGGCAAAAGAAGCAAATTTTTATTAACACATGTTTATACATAATTGACCATTTGGGAAGTAGGAAGCAGAAATGGCTGTGATTTACATAGTTTAAGAAATGTCTTAGAGCACCTCACCCAGTCTGGAGCTCCCACTGTGACAGATGAGCAAATGCCCATGGGAGATGACAGCATGGTATTTATGGTATTTCCTTCTGAGACAATTAAGTAACATATGCCAAGACCATAGGGATTATCTCTGAGCTACACAGTATGCAACTCTATCTTCAGAGAAATATAATATTTTATAAATTTGACAAACCATAAGAAAGAAAAAATTGATTCACCCATTTTAATAATGTAGTAACTTTTCTCTGACTTAATCAGACATTTCTTGATTATTTTTTTTTTGCAATAAAACAGTGACAAGCTAACATCCCACACACTACTTCAGAGCTGCAGTGCGAGGCTAGGGAAAATCTCATGCTCGCACACAAAGTACACACTGCTATCCCGTGATTAAACGATTTGGCAGCCCACTTGCTCTAGAACAGCCCTGATTTTACACCTACAGGAAAGAATAAAGCAAACTCTAAAATCCATACACTTTTATTCATTGAAGGTATTTGATGTAATCCTCAAAATAAGAGCTAGTAGTCTGTTGCTTAGAAAAGCTCATGGCCCTGGATCTTCACTGAATTTCACCTTGTGCAACCATTTATTCTTTTGCAAAGTGGATGCAAAACATAGCACCAATGATTTGCTACCATTTTACACACACTTTATCTTAGCAATCTGCACAGTATAACAATTTATTTCTGAATGCACTTATATCCTCAGGTGCTCAATAACTCTATATATTATGCCAATATTCTGCATCTGTGGGACCAGTAGGATACAGGTTATAGTATCACAATTTCTATATGTATGAGCAACAGTGCAACCATTCCAAGAATTCATTTTTGGGTTCTTGGTTTAATTTGCTTATAAACGTTTTAGAACAATGGATTTTTCTTGTTCTCCATTACAGAGAATTAATTCAGAGGAATGTTTAATGAATGTATCATTCTGCAGAAATTTGCTTTACAAAGGAGTAGAAAAACATATTTGTTCTCCGTATTCAAAATGGTGTCAGATATTAGGTGAATGACTACAAGTGAAATCAGACGCATGTCATAGCATTTAAGATGTCACATGGACCACTTCAGAAACTCTCATATGTAAATCTGAAATTTCTCATGCTTAAATAAGAGAATGGATCAAGAAACAAGAGACTTCTGATAAACCAAAACATCAAGTTGTGTATAATCTCTTCAGAAATACCAAAAATGCTGAAAAGTATTACTTCATAGATGCACTGTCTTTCATTTTTTACGAGTTGAAATTGAAAAATCCAGATTCTTACAAAAGTTGCAGCAGTCACCATTTATATCATTGTATGTGCTGTGGGCTGCTCTTCTGCAGCCCCTAGTGTAACAGCATATTGCCTCATGGCTCTAAAATAATAACATTACTTTTCCAAAATTTATAATCAAGTCTTCTGTTATGCATTGTGTGTTCAAAGAGTTGATAACCTTTAAACTGTTCCTACTGAAAGAAAGCACGACTCCCCAACAGAGCATTTTTTTATGATTTCACACCAATTTTTTGTTTCAGTTCACCAACCTGTGCCAAATTCTGAACTTGGTTTTTTACTTTATATTTAGTCCAACAGATTTCCATTAACGTGGAAATATGTATAATGATTTTTACTTCAGCAATCACCTAGTGGAGAGTGGAAAAAAAAAACCCAACCAACCAAAAAACACAAATCCCAGCAGATATCGTATAATTCCTCCAATAATTGTAAAACTTGGGTCAAGAATATAACAAAGGCATTAATTACAAAATAGCCAAGATTTCAAGGCTACTTTTTCTTTCAACAGTCATGGGTTGAAAGCTTAAGTTCCCCTACTACAGATATCATGCGATAAGAAAGTAATGCTCTAGAGACGACATTACTGAAAGTTATAGATGGACTAGTTTGGCAACTAATAGATCCTTAATGGCTTTCAGAAGTAGCCTATAATCTCTGGTAATACCATCTCTAGAGGGTCTTCATGATGTATTACGTAATAATTGTAGTGCTTCTAAATATAGTTTGTATTACACTGATTACTCTGCCATTACATTTTTTTGTGAGATTATAATGGGATTTTGGAGTTTGTTCTGTCAACACTGAGAACTTTTACAGTTGTTAATGTTTTTTATTATGACATTAACTTTATTTCAAAATACTTGGAGCGTTGATTATTTTGTGAAAAGGGAAATATTTACTTTGAAAGGAAGTCTGGTCCTTTTTTTCTTACTGCTCTTCAAAAGCTGATTTTTATACTTAAGATGGTGACGAGAAATCGAAGGACGCTGAAAGCAGTTGTGGGTGCTACTGTGAGTGCATCTTTCATTGCTGTTCAGCTGTCCCTGTGCATCACTAGAACTGAGGTTACACAGCCTCACCTTTTTTGTTATCCTTACAATCATCTCAGATGATGGGCCTGGCTACGGAGTGATTTTTATGCCAGTTAAGTGTTCTCAGCACACAGGCAAAATTCAACCCAGTGGTGGGTTTCTCTTTGATTCACACAGCAACTCAGTTAGTCTGATTTCACCATTTGCTCCAAGCTGATCTGCTCTTGCAGGTTCTGACACCTTCTCCTGGGAGGCTGCAGGCAGTGTAGGAAGGGGCTCAGCACCAAGCAGGCACTTGGTAGAAGCATCCAGCCTCCGCCAAAATAGTCCTAGGGCAGGAGTAATCCTCCCAGCCATACCTTCTGTTTCCTCCTCTCCCCCCAGCTCAACAGAAGTCAGAGCCTCCCAGACACACACTTCTCTCTCAAGCACCAAATACACAAACATAAACATGGGTCAGCCAGGGTCTGGCTGTACCACACCACAGTAATGATGTGCAATGGTCAGAGTGCAGAAGACCTTGTACGCTCCCTTATTATTGTGGTTAGCTTCACTGTAAGCGATGTATTCAACTGTAATTATGAAAGTCAGTTCATCTATTTTGCACATTATAATCATGCTATTATAGTTTAGATCTGAACAATATTTCCAAAAGACACGAAACATGCTCTGTCCATAGCCACCCTACCTTTGCCACTCAATTCACAAAACTAACGTATATACAAAAGTTCTATACTTTCCTTTTGAAGAATTGCTCCTCTTCACATGAAGATACATAGTTTGGTGAAGTAGGAGGACACATATCGGTTCTCACAGATACCCTTTCCAGTTACAAGCATATTAAATAAAACACGGACAATACATATTTAATATACAGAATATCTCATTTTATCAAAAAAACTCAGCAGGCTTTTCTGTTTTCTCCCCACACCCCGCAAGAACTCCTCTTTTAACACGTTCTGAACAGCCATGCATTACATGGTGCAAAGTGATGAATACTGAAATCACTAAAGCAGTATCTGAAAGCGTAAATACACCAGACAGTGGTAAACACGCATAAGCTCAGTTGGCCACTGTGGGCTCCCAGCAAAAGGAGGTCCAGATCCCAGAACATCTTGCTCTGCCTCTTCTTGCGTTATCTGTGAAGGTGCAGTCTCTGGGATTAGTCCCCGTGTACTAAGAGCTACACCACAATATTATACGTGAAAGGCCAGAGCACCACAACCTCCCAGAGACCGGACAGCCTAACTCTCCACTCAAGCCAAAGATATGTTCATCTGAGCAGTCATGATGTCAAAATATGGCATAGGATTTTACACTTCAGTCTGTTTTTTGTGGTTTTTTTTTTTTTCTTTTTCCAAGAACAGGAAATATGAAGTGAGTATTACTGTAGAAAAAGAATCACACGTTGCTATTACAGTGGGGGGAGTTTAGGATGAGTGCAATTACATCAATATTATTGTAATTAATGATTACATCATGCCTTAGAAAAGGAGTACAGAAAAGGTTGGTATTAACATGCAAGACATGGCAGAGTGATATCAATACTCATTTTACTGTTCAGATTTTTTTTAAAAAGCTAATAGCTGTCAAAAATACCCATTATAGGCTAGTCTATAATTTGTAGAAGTCAAGTAATACATTTTTTCTGAAGGTATAATGGATGCTCCATGGAGCAATTATTTTAGAAAGACAACTTCATCTCAGCTGTCTCATGCCAGCAGAACTATTTAAGAGCCAGAAATGCATAATTCAACATGGAAGAGCTGTCAGATTTGAGAATACCTTTAAATTATAAAAACTTAGCACCACTAGTCAGTTATAATTATAATGGAAATGTAGTTTTCTGTCGTTTTATCATAGCAAACATCTCTTAAGAAGCAATTTCATGTGTTAAAATATTTTGGCAAAGTGACTTTTGATTCTAAAGGGATACAGATTATCTAGTTTTGTACCTGAATATTTTTCTTACAAATTGAATGTAACAGCTTACATCGTACAAGATGGTAAGAGCAAAAGTATTATTAAAATCCCATTGGAAATTGTTATTATGAAACAATGAGCAGCATAACTCACTAGGACAGGTCAACTTATGCACAAAAATATTATTTTATTACAAAATATGACAAGACAGTTTTTCATCAGACAGTCAATTATTTTATACAGCACACAGCCAAAATACAGAAGACGGTTCTTCTTTTGACTTTGGCTTCTTTTAGTAACTAGAAAACTGAATTGTGAATAGTTGAACTAATCACTCAAATGGTTTTGGGATCAACACACCATACTAAAAGTGCTCTCGAAAAATTAGGGTGATCTTTAAATCTTTCTCGTTTTCTTTTTTATCCACGATATTGCAATGCCAGTTCTTTTCTCTTTAGGCAGGACCAGAAAAATAGTCTATGGCTCCACTCAGAAGCAAGCTTATCGACTTATTATAAGGTTATATCAGATGTCCAATATACGTTTTTTGTCAGTTCCCTCCAGAAGCTGAACCTGATCTACACATGAGGGTCGTGGGCCATATTCCAGGTACCAGGGCTCAAGTCCACTTTCCTTTCTCACCTTGTTTGCCGAGACCTACAGCAGCTCCCAGTCCCCTCCTCTACAGAGGAGATCATGAAGTCTGGAGTTGCTGTTGTTCGTTTCTTAAATGAGTTATCAAGAATTTTAAAAATTGAACTCTGTTTAAATCAAAAGAAAGAAAGTGGTTTAGGATTTTTTTTAATAGTCACAAATAGTTCATTCTCCAACTAGTTCTACTAATAATGTCATGGAATTGCCTTTTTGAAACTCTTAGCAAAGACCTTTAGTGTGGCTGTTTTCCAGACTAATTAGCTTTTTGATGTTGTTGTTGTTGTTGCTGATAACCATTACACTTCCCAGATTTCTATTGGCCTTTCAGCTCAGCCCACACATGCAGTAGCAGAAGACCATTTTCCCCTCATGGGTGATAAGTTGCAGTCAGTTGGTTTTATTTATATATTAGCTAAGTGGCCTGATACGGTACCTATTCATATACATGTTTAATTTTAAACAACTTAATCATCTGAGGCGCCTAAGGTAAATTTTAAGCAGGTTTGGGATGAAAAAATGTTGAATTTTATCATTAAATATAACGATCTTGACAATGAGGCTTCAACGCATTAAGTTCTTGTAATAGTACAGCTTCATCATTGTAAAACAGGAGGGCAGGAATGATGGCTCTCCTTTTTTGTTATTTACTCCTTTTCTCCTCCCACAGCACAAGACGACATTACATCCAAGAGATGGAAAGTTATCTTATCATTTCCTCCCTAAAGATACCAGCATATTAACAAATTGCTGAGAAACAGAAGATCTGATTCAGAAAATATCAATTTCTTGTTTCTATGGACGCAACATGATGTAGTATTGCATAACATAATACAAATTAAGGAATTAAATTGGTTTCATTTCATCTGATTTTCTGGCAGACTTTAATGTGTTAAGTATTTACTAAAGAGGCAATTGGAATGCATACAGCATACAGAATTATAATTTATTAACACATCTTCAGTAGTGGCACACATTATCTTCCACAGTCTCACCTGTAAATTTCTGGGTTAAATCAGGTTCTATCCCAATAGCACATTAAGTCTCAAGACAGACAGCAGTGTATTCAACCAGCAAATTTCCAGCATACTGTAAGATTTACTGTTATTCTGCATCTTTTTCATGTAATACACAATTGTAATTGCTTAAACGGAGCTTTAAAATTAATGCTATAAATACAAATTTGGGTTTTGCAGGACATCACACTGTAGACTTTTAATGAGTCAACAAAATTGTAAGTTTGCTACTCCATAGTACTCCACACACAGGCAATTTACTAATAATGAATAAATATATTTTAATAGCTCCTCCGTTTGCTGTGCCACATATTTGATTTAAGTGTAACATGGGACTCCACCCATCCTCTGTAGACGTGGCCGCTAAAGGTTTTCAAAGGGGCTGCTGCTGGTAAGGCATTGTTTCAGAGAAACTACACAGATTTTCTTATAAACGATGTTTTTGTCTAATTTCTAAGTCCACACAGAAGGTTAGCAATAATGCAAAGCTGCAGTAACTATTAATTTTTCCACCACATAATTAAAATTAGCAGTGCTGGGACTGCACAGTTGTGTGCCATACAACTCAGGAAAAGTTAATATTGTATGATTTGAGACAAGGAAAGAAAAACACCTTTTTACTTCCTAGTTCTTAACAGCAGCAGACATTTTTTGAAATCCAGATGCTTAGTTCCTATTGACTTCAATGGGATTTGAACAGCCCTACAAAAACACCATACTGTGTTTGGGACCTAGGCCAGTATCTCTGCACCACAGCATATGGGAACCAGGTAGTCCCTGCAGAGCTCGCCTACAGCCGTGCTGCATTGCAATCCACTGGGCAAGAGGGCCGTGCTCAGTATGCAAAAAGAGATATTTTCACATGTTTTTATCGCAACAGATACACCAAATATAGCATTAATAGTTAGTAGATTTTTAATTCTTCGTTTCACTTAAGAGTGAACTTAAAGATGAAGCAACTCAAGGACATATTACCTCCTGGCTTTCTTTGACACAAAGTGTATTTACAGTATGGCCTAAAAGTTTTTAGTCCAGTTTCTCAGTCCAACACTCTTGAATTCGATTAATGGAGACATTCTAGCACTTACGTCAAGTTATGCTGCATATAAATGGGGATAAAAGGATTACCAGGTTATAAATCAATTGAGAGATTCAGGGATATAAATCTCAGGGACACTAGGCTTCAGCATTAATGGAAATGCAGAATTCCATTGGCTAATCACAATTTAGATTGCTACCAGATACATCACTGGATTTCACAGGGTGTCCTAATAAAACTCCCTAGCCCTGTGGGGAGAGGCGGGAAAAGTAGAAAAAAGTCTTTGAAGGTGGCCCATAGAAATCTACTTCCATGCTAGCCATGGGCTTATACAGTAAATCATGCAAAAAAGGCTGATTTCTTAGGCTAGAAATAAGCTACATCATGGTAGGGTTAGGAGTCATTGTTCTTTTTTTATATGGGTAATGCAAAAAGGAGGCCGTTGCACCTAAATTAGTCTCTTAGAAAAGCAGACTTACTTTTCTCTTAGAATAGCAGGCACAAAGATAAGTACAGAAAACTATACATGTACAGAAATGCACAACTTGCATGACAAAATTGTGGTACAGCTAAGTTAAACAATGTTTTGAGACCATTTGTAGAAATATAGTTTTCATTATTACATAGAAAAGCAGATGATTTTGCTTCCCTTTGACAAAACAGTGCAAGATAGAGAGAAGACTCCAGTATGCAAAAAATATAATGGAATAGTTCAGGTACCCTACTTCGTTCTTGCTGAAAAGGAAAGAAGATGGCTACAGATGAGACAGTTTAAAAGGCAGAAATCTCAAACTTGGTGCTGAGGAATATAGAAAGAGGGAGTAACAGCTGGGAAGATACCTTCGCTTCAGCGCAACTGGGGAGGGGTAAGAATTTCGTGGGAACACGAATACTCAGCTTTCCTCAAGCGTATGATATATTCTGGCTGTGTTTGACAAAGTACATTTCTGCTGAGTACTATAAGAAATAAAAGCCAGGGAGACACTATGGGAAAGTGAATGTCCGGCTGGATATGCAAAAAATGTAAAGGACAGTTTATACCCAAAGGGTCCTCTGTGAGTTTATAAATACAGTGTGTAATTCTTAGAACAAATCAAATACAAATAAGTTAAAACAACTCAACTCATGCCCTGATTAGTTGAGGGCTTTTGCAGAGTATGATACATTTTAAGCTTATCTAGTGCCTAATATTATCATGAAAATGACCTAATGTTTAACTAAGCATTGTCCTATCTTCTAGATACAAGGGGGGGGGGGGGGGGGGAATCTATTTTAAAGGCTTTCCTTTGTAAGAAAGTTGTCATATTAGAAATCCCTTGACTGTTGTGTTATGTACAAAACATATCCAACAGAGAGGCTCCTGTAGGTTCCCATAAATACTTGCTGAACATCAAGATATTCTATTGGAAATAATGAGAACACATTGAGAAGGCATGACCCTGAGCAACTTGAGTGGGGAGGGTGGCGTGGAAGATATTAAATCATGCTTTCTTTTGTCATTGCCAATTATATATTCAGGTTCCATGTCAATGTTTAATATATCATCACAGCAATGTATTACGGTTCCAATGTGTACTGCATAATCATAATCACAGTAACATCACTCTGATGTCATATTAGACATTGGCAAAGAGCCACATTATGAGTAAAAATTGGGGCTTACCAAGAAATGTCTACAATTTTTTTTTTTAAAACACATGATTAATTTTAAGCCAAACCAAAGAAACAACACATTTGAAGGAGTGGAGGTCATTTCCAACTGTTACTTCATAGTGTACTTTGGCTCAAAGCCAAAGAGACAGAAGGGGAGACCCTGTAATAAAATATCTTTTACTAATTTTTTTTTTTTTTTTTTATATAGTGAGGCTGAAGATTTAGAAGAACTTTGGCATTTTCTGATGAGGTTGGGGGCTTCCTGAAATTACCAGTTTCCCTTTTGCCAGGCAGCCAAATATGGACACTACAGTGCAATGCATTTTAAGTTAAATGATCAATCATTATTCAACATGCACTGGCATGCAGAGATTTCAAAATTCATTGTTTGGGGCATTTCTATGAAAGACTGAATGTTTTAGTTGTTATTTGGAAGGTTCTTGGAAATCCGGGAATGTTGAAGATGAGAGAAGAGTCACGCGCTATTAGATTTGTTCTGCCACAATAGTAATGAACAATGTATAAGTGGTCAAATCTGGATTTCTGGGATCTGTTCCTAAATTAGTTAATAGCACGCTCTACAAGTTTAGCTAAGTCACTTAATTACGGTATGCTCTCTCACTTTTCCCATCCATAAAATAGATGCATTCCCAAGTTCTCAGAGATGATGCGTGCCTTCATTCACTACTGTTCGTAAGATGTACTCAGATGGAAAATATTATAGCAGAGTAAAGTATTATTATTTTTCAACATGTTCTCTGTGGTAATGACAAATTCAAGACTCCAGAAGCATATTGAATTTTTTGTACCCAGAGGGATAGAGTAGTATAAACTCAGCTTTTTTATTTTGGACGAAAAAAAAAACTTATTATCATTTTCTTCCATTCACCGTAAATTAGAGTTAATTGGATGTGCATTATAAGTAAATAACTATCGTAAATTTATTAAGGTGAATTTGCCACAAGAACCAAATTTTCAATCAGAAGTGCCTGCCCACCAAGACATGAACAGCACACGGTGTGTGGGCAACTGGGCTGTAATTGCTGTGTCTCATGAGGTTCAGTCGTAGGGGCTTGTCTTTCTGTGGCTGATGATAAATGTGGGAAGAAAGAGTATTCAGAGGGGTTAAGTTGATGTCGCTGAACTACTTTTTCCCCAAATACAAAGAAATCATTAGGAGATTTCAGCTATATACTTAGCAAAAGCAGATTTCAAAAATCAATACACACAGTAGACCCCTGGCCAAGAAACTGCACGTAAAGCTCAAATTTCCTCTCATTCGTGCCTCAATAAATTCAGCTATTGAGCCCATGAACAGCAGTAACCCTGGACATCCAAGGCTTCCTTTTGAGATGAGACTTTCTCTGTTGAAAGCATGAGAAATATTTTCTTATGCTTCATCCTGTAACTTGATCACAGGCGGACTCTCACCTGCTTTTCAGGCCACTGACCAGGAGGCATTTTATCTCTGATACTATTCCATGTCACTGTTCCCATCAATTTGAGTACAATAAAGATGATGTTACCACTATTTTAAAAGTATCTTACGGCAATGTTGTTTTTATAACATACCATGTCCAATGTCTCATTTAGTAACAGGAAAATAATTGTTATTACCTATTTCAGAACTTTGAGATCCTCAGAATACATTAGTTAAATATCTCTAATTTTCATTCCATCTACACAGTAATTTTAGCAAGTATAGTGACATAAGTGATTATGAAGGTAAATTTTCCTCAGGTACGTGGTTCTAAGAGGAAAAGCTCGCCCTAAGAATGCATCTTCGCTTTTTAGCGTTTCCCTGCATTAATGCGGTTCCTCATATAACCACTTATTATGGACCAGACCCAAAGATGACTGAAGTCAATAGGCACGCTCCATGGCTTTCCCCATCTATGTCAAACTGTGTTTGAACGTTCAAATAGACTGTAACAGAACATGAAACGTGCTTTGTACAGAAGTATTAGCAGTAGAATGCAAACAAAAAAAGAAAAGTTGAAAAGGAGGTTATTGTATTTTGCATATGCTTTCTCTGAAGGAAAAATAAAAATAACTTTAAAAAAAGACATTTTCCCTGATAGTTTTATTTTATTATCATTATTATTATTTCAAAGGTTTTGCAAAGGATAACAGCTCTTTGTCACAAGTAAGATTAAAATAAATGTATCTGTAACTATAAAAGTTGTCAAATATTTAAGTACCTAATTTAGTCCTTTTTTTGGTCCTTTTTTGCTGTATCCATCAGTATGTTTCCTACAGATACATGCAAAAAACAGCATGCCAAGAGCAAATACGCATCTACAGTAGCAAACAAGGGACACCAGTAAAAACTCTATTATACAGTGCTTCCAAAATTATTTTACGAGGAATGTGGCAGAGCTGACACGACTTGTATTAGCACATTACCACCAGTTGAAGTGGGGAACTGCCACTCCTACCTCAGACCACTGGCAGAAACTATCAGTGTTGGGAGGTTTTTGCAACTGAACAGGTGAAACGAAGCAGCCCTCAACTCACTACCAAAGGCAGAAGTAACACAAGGCATGTGCACACCTTTCAGCCAAATGCTCAACACAGAGGGTGAAATACCAATTACTGGTCTTACAGGTGGCTAGGTGGAAGTTCAAAGTAACCTGGGTCTGCATATCCTAGCACACCCCACAGTCAGGTTGAGATTCAAAAGACTATAGAGGTGGTCAGAGATCATTTCTATCTGAAAATGCTCTTCTACTTGTCACTGTTTAGTTACTTGGGGCCACTTTGTGACCTTGCTAATGTAAGTGTACAGCAAGGAGGGGTTAGTGGTGCTAATGCAGGAAGAATCTGCCTTCTATAACTGCAGAATTTCATAATAATGTGTTTTACAGCGAGGTCCAAACCTGATTACTGGTAGAAAGGAGAATAACAAAATGAAAGCAGATGCTCATAAAAAACTACAGTATAAACGAAAAATACAAACTACATTAAACATTTCATTGAATTAAGGAATGGAAGATGGAGTTGTTCAGCTGTTACTTCTAGAATTATTTAATTAGGGAAGACATAAATAAAGATATATTTTCTGAAAACATGAAGATGAAGAGAAAGAGTCTGTGACTAGTTTGATATATATTTGCAAGGATGCAGACCTTTGCAAAAACGTTCATCACTGTCCGCATATTTTTACTCTTCTGGAATATTGCTTTTCATGTTTCTAAACTCTTTTGAAGTGATTGTTAAAAAAACAGTTTAAAAAGTATAGTTGTTCTTCTATTTTGTTACTAAATAAACTTGGTAAAATTCATAAGAAAATGCAGAAAAAACCAACCTCAAAACTAAAATAACACTAGTAATAATAAAAAAGACTTTTTATTATTCATACTATAATAAATGTGTACTTTCTCAATAAAGTACAAAGAACTACAACCTTTTTTGAAAAAATTAAAACCGAACCCCAACTGATGAGGAACTGTCAGGATAAGGATTTAAACCTGGCTCTGAACTCTGTGCATTCTCACCAAGACTCATCACTCAATCATATTTCTTGGCATGAGAAGAACGAAAGAATCTTCTTGAATTTTCAGACTGAATGATAAGATTTCAACACTGGAGGCAATGGCGGGGGGGGAAAGAAGAGAGCAGCAAGTAGAAAAGAAGGTGACTACAAGCTGAACTTGAGAAAAACTCAACCTCTCTGTACTGGAAAGTCACGTACATTTGATGTAGAAGTTACTAAGTTGCAGTGAACATGAAATCACCAAGGCATAGTATTTCAGAGAAGAATTGCAATTTAAAGCTGAAGCTGGCTCCTAAACATGTACCTGTGAAATGAATACTTGATTCCTTTTAATCTTTTTCACACATCTTTAATTGTGACATAACCTGATCGTTGATAGAAAATTTTCAGTAAATTTACCTGATTTCTGCCCTCTGTCTGCTGTGCAGCATGACAAATGCAGTGAAATTCAGTGCAGCCAAATACAATTGCATCTATTGAAAGAAATGGTTTCCATTAATCTTTGTTTTGTCTTATTGCAGTATCTTCTTTTTTTTATGGGAGAAGAGCTGTCCATATGTTTGTGTGCATCTATGTGGATGTATGTATATAAAGTATTAGAAATGTATAGATGAACAAATGCATTTTTCTTACAAGTATGTACACACGTATACATAAAATGCATTCATATTTACAGATCTACATACACCTCTGTGTGTTCATGTATCTGTACATATATATACATACACATATATACGTATGCCCATCTGAGCTCCTTGCCTTACCATGAACTACAGTGATTCTTTCAGTGAAAGTTTCTAAGTGCCTGCACATTTATTTCTGGATAGAAGAAGCAGTTTGAGCTCCTGACCACTATTCTCTAACAAATAATTCTTTGTGGCTGTAATTAAGATGGCTCTGAAAGACTGCTGGGATGTCTTAGTGGTCTAGAGAGCACTCCCCCTCCCCTGAAACAAAATCCTTTATCACATTTTTGAATTAATTATAAAAGTTAAAAATTAAATCTTTCTTGTGTCCCCCATAATAATCCTCCCAGATCAGTTTTTGTCCATATTAATGGAGAACACATCCCTAGTAAGATTTAATTTCAAACTTTTATAATTATGGTTAAAATTAAATCTTACTGTGGCCGTATTACACATTAACATGAATGAAAGCCAGCCTAGGAGGATTATCAATGGTATTCCAGCACGATTTATTTTTAACTTTTGCAATTAATTAAAATCTTTGGATAAAGATCTTGTTTTGGGGTGGGGGAGTCCCTATTAAGATGAAGCCCACAAAGTGTTTCCATTCTTGTGCAGGGTGTTGGAGCTGGGAAGGAAAAGGCTGGGAGCTCAGAGAGATCATCCAATAAATCGCTCATCCCTGGTGGAGCAATACTTAGTTCTGAGCTCTCGCCGCTCTGGAGAAAATGGTAATAACACCCCAAAACAGCAGTTTGTTTCTAAAAATGCTCAGCAATACTCTGCACAGGCATGGGTACAACCTTGCACCATCTTGTAATACCATGAGATACACACAGCAGTTCTGTATTAACAGTTCCTAGATTTTAATACGCTTTGGGAGTCTTTGGATTATCTAGCCTGACCTCCCACATAAGTCAGGTCACAGACTTCTCCATGTGAATCCCTGTTGCAGAAGGCATTATTCATTTTTATTTTCCCATGCAAGTAGAAACTGTTGAGTTCAGTCCCTTGTCAAGTGCACTTTTCCAGAGGGTGCCATGGTAAAGGACCCCAAATGATAATGAAGGTATTGTTTCCTTTGGGACCAAACTGTGAACCTCTGCTCAGAAGAATAAGCCTCATCGTGTGCCTTGCAAAGGAGAGTTCATCAGCTGCCTTAGGGTGAAGCACGTTAATGGCTGGATAGCACACAGGTTAAATCTCAGAAATACCTACACAGATGAATTTCACAAATTACTTATTTCAGCTGTGGGTATCATACCATTTAAGTTATCCTTTTTTCTTTCTGAGAAAAAAAAAAAAAATATTTCTAAGGGTAAAATGACTTTGCCTTGACTTTTTCTATTTTTTCCCAAGCAGAAATGATCCCAGTTAGCAATGCAGTGAGCAGCACAACGTATTCTTTGCACTCAGCTTGTTGCACCAGCAGCACTTTGCCAGCCAAAAAATGGGTGAAGCTCCCAGGGAGCTTCGTCTTCAGAAATGCTGAGTCCCTGCAGGGCTCAGGGTGGTCTCGCTCACCACACACTGGAAGTTTCTCAATACTCTGCTCTGCTTCAGACAAACTACAGCACCCATGCGAGCTGCCTGCCATGGACTAGTCAGGAACTCGGGGGTTTCTTAGAATCATAGCGTTAGAAAAGACTCTTAAGTCCAACTGTAAACCGAACACTGCCAAGTCCACCACTAAACTGTGTCCTTAAGAGCCATGTCTTCTTCTGGCATCAGCTGAGAATAAGTAGGATTTAAAATAAAAATCACAATAATATTGTGTTCCCCAGAGGAGTTTCTTCAAGTCAATGGCTTTATTCTTTCATCATCAAACATATCCTACACTACTGAAAATTTATATTAAGTCGTAACTTATTCAAGTTCCCTCTTACAAGCCAACACAGGGTTTGCAATAAGGGCTCTGCAGCACCTGGCTTTTATAAAATAGCTTTTGTTTATAATCAGTTATGCTTATATGCATTGTTTCCACAGTTACATGCATGCTTTTGCAAATGGATAAAGCCTCCCTGAAAGTGACTTTTTTAAATTACCAGCCTTCAGATGAGATAGTTGTAAGATGACCTTTATGTGCCCAGGTAGCTGAAAGTGCATCAGCCTCTGCTCCACACCCAGACCCAGGTCGGTACATAGGGCAAGGATGCACCCAAAGCACAGATGGATAAAGGGTTTTCTGAAGATGTGAGTGTCTTAGAGAAAAATAAGCAGAAAGAGAAGGGAAGCTGAGAAAAGACTAGGCACAGTGAGAGAAACAGTTTTAGCCGGTCCCTGAATTAAATCTATGAAAGGGATCACACTTGGCTGGAAACAAAAATTCTGTCTCCTGTAGGATTCCTTCGGCAATCAGGAAATGGGAACTTGCCCATTCTTTGTAAATATGAAAGTATTTATATTGCATCAAAAGTATCTGATTCCACTATCACGTTTTACTTCTAAGACAAATCACAGAGCTCAAAAACTTTGGCTAACCTCATTCCTTCTCTGTGATTTTCCTTAAGTTACACGAGGAGAATATCTCAGTTGAGGATATTTGGGGGTTGTGATTTTGTGTTTCTCAGATAGTATCAGCTTAAAGATAGAAATTTTATGAGAAACCTGTAAGACAGGGTCCATCTTTAACATGGGGAGGAGGGCCAGGAGGAGCAGAGAAAACAGAACGTTGCATATCCACCTTGGAAAACCCAACAACATCGCAATCAAAACATTAATGGTTTTTTTACAGTGAGACGTTGAAGCATCCTCACTAACTTCAGTGTTCTCAAGGAACTAATTTTACTTCCTTTCAGTGATGTAGTTAATTATCTGTATACATTCACTCATTAATCAACTAAAGTTCCTTTAGAAGAAAAGGTGGAAACATCTCATTTTCAGTAATTGTTAAGCACAGTATTATTGAATGTTCAAGTGAAGGGAAGCTTATTCATAATACCAATAAATCCATAAGTATAAGAATATACATATTCGTATAGATTTTTTTTTCTTTTCCTTCTATAAATGAAAGGGTATCCATATTTGATATTTTCATGTAAGTATATCGTACTTAGTCCTTACGTAACAACTCTGGTCAGTTCTGACAGAACAAGGAATAAGCGGTTCTACAAAGGAGGAATAAAAGTCACTTCAGGAAAGTTTAGACTACAGAATAAGATGTATTAAATGAGGTTTTCTTAAACAATCTTCTCCTGATTTGCTGATACCTATCTGAATTATCCGGAGATAGGCGTTAAGGCCTTTTGCTAGTTCCCCTCCTCTGTTAGCCCAGGAATAACGGTCTCCCCATGTCGTGCCAATAGTCTTCTTTATCCACTGTATCACATTGGAAGCAGTTACTTACATCTAAGCAAAGTAAGTATAATTTCAAATGTGAAAATACAACAGGAAACAATTCACTTGTAGCTTCTTTCCCTCCCTTGCATATTGCCCTGTATACTCTTGAACAACTGAAAGCCATAATTATTTACTTTGGGGAGTTCTGTAAGCCTTGTCATCGTGAGTGCCAATGAATTTTCTGGGAATGATTTGAAATGTTTCCAGTTAAACTCTAGACTTAACATCTCAAGAATAAAAAATAATGTTTCTACCACATATTTTATTAAGCCCTTTAGGTCCTTTTACAAGAGAGGAAATACCAATTAACGTATAATTTAGCAGAACAAAATATTATCCCATTTCAACCAGTACCCACTTCCTTGAAGTTTATTCAAGCATTAATAACCATTTAATGCAATTTAACTACACTGAGGTATCCGTTACATTAATATCATATATCCATCAGGAAATTAGAGTTTTGTCTCTATGAATTTTGTATTACAAGAAAGTCTTTATAATTTTATTCTGCACTTTATGGTGGCTAATTTAAGTTTTAAAATGGTTCAGATAGCTTCCCAGTTTCTCTCTTCTACAGTGTAATATGACTAACAAATTGTTACTGATGTTAAAAGATCATGAACACATCATTTATTAAACAGGGCTGGAGAGAGAAGTTTGAAAGAAGAGTGCATTTCCCATATAATCCCTATGTTTTTAGGAGCTTATATCCAGCCATGGGAGCAACCCCCATGGATTGGGATGCTCAGCACCCTGGATTCCACATGAGTGGAAACACACTCAGAAAATATACTCAGCACTGTGAAGAACTGAATCCCTCAGCTTAAAGAAACTCCCTGCCCACTCTCCAGTAATCTTTACCATGGACATTGGGCTGCAAGTGTAATGAGAAAAAGATTACCCCCATCCTACCTGGTTTGGGGATCATGGATCAGTAACATCCATGAGAAAAAGTCTAGCTGAGATTCAATGATAACCCAAAGCAAAACATCAAATCCTCCTAAAATCCTCAAATGTGAGACAAGCACATGTAGGTACAGTTCCTCTGAAGTTTTCTCAGAAAAGCAGAGTACTTTTGGTTATTTCAGCATCAGTTTGTTCATCTTTTTAACTTAAAAGGTGTTTTTACCTTTTGCCTTTGTCATAATACCAGAATATACAATTACAGCAGCTGAAAACAACCAGAAATTATTTCTGAGAGAATACAAATTTTCTATTGATTAAAAGAATAATAAATCCTGCTATTAAAGATTGGACTGGTATTTTGTGTTCAATGCCCCACCACAGATTTTCCCTGAAACTTTGTCCAAAATACTCAATTTTCCTATCCCAGTTAAAGAGGAATGAGAACACTAGTTTATATCCTTCAGGTTTGAGAAAGTAAAGCTCTTTGTTGCCAAATCCTTTTCTTAATAAATATTTGCTACACTGCATATTTTTATATATCTTTATATTTGTATATATATTTGTGCATAGCAAGGTGGGCAACAAATCTTCATTCTGGCTGATATTATTTATTAATTATAGAATACCCTCTCTATTACTTTTACAAACTGCTCCACTCTAAATGCAGCATAACTTCTTTCAGATACACATTTTTTGCTCACCCTGTGAGTGCTTTTGCAGGGAAACTATTTGACAAGAGACGGGTTAGGTGCGTCACAGGGTATTTGCCAGCACCATCTACATCTGTCTTCCCCTACTGCTACACTTCTGGACAGCATCCAGTAAATCAGCTGATTGCAGTTGACTCCTTTGGTAATTACATTTATCACTTCCTTATGCCACTGGAAAATAACCATGCACTCTTCAAGCACTGAGGATCAAATTATACAGAGAATAAGAGAGTTACATTATGCCATAACTGTACCCAGGAAGTTCTTTATGCATTGGTTTGAGAGTCTGTGCCTCTGGACTAGCTACGCAAATCACAGTACAGGTCCAAGCACTAGGCAAGTAGCTGAGATCTGTGGAATTGTTCCATAAAAAGGGGCTTATTGAGAGGGATAGAGGAAAGGGAGCAACATACTGAGTAGAAGAACCCAGACAATGCAGAGATCAAGCTGGAGACCCTCCTCAGCGACAGCAAAGTGGTGCCACCACTAAGATTTCCAGATAAGTGCAAATTCCTAGAGTATGATTATATCCTAGGCTATTTCAGGGAAGAAGTCTTCTCTATACAGCCTTTAAATAGATAAATGATGCTACAAAATAACCTGCCTTCTATGGCTCATCCAGCAAGATAAGTATAAATAAGCTTGAAAACCTCTCCATAGTCACCAAACGCACAACAGCATAACGCTGCTACTCTTGTAATTTCACTGCAGTATTTAGAAATAAGGTACACTGGAAAAAATACTCCACAGCAGAAGTGCTGCCTCTCCTCATCCCTTTTCCCAGCACAAAATGTTTTTCTCTGTCAGAAAATTACAGATTCCGAGAAGATGAATTTTCCTGGGGTGCATTACTCAGTCACCTGCACGCTTAAATGAGATGGTAGAGAGTGATAAGAGAGTCTATATTAAATTTCTTTTACTGACAGGATCACTATAGAATAAAAAAAATATCTGTCACATTGTTGATATGAATCTCCTCCTTGTTGTGCCTTTTGGCATCCGTGGATAATTAAAGAAGTCTGAAACTGCTTTTTCTGCAAGTTCTTTCAATTCTTTAGTTCTTTTTATTTGTCCAGCAGGCTTTGGTCTTGTTAAACTTTGCCTATTGAAGGGAAGGAAAAATAGGCCCAATATATTTTATAATTCCAGAAATGTTATTTGGCCAGAGGGAACTGGCAAAATTCTTTGGTGGGAGATTCAGCAGTAGCAGACAGAGCAGCTTCACAATGCAACCAAGTTTAAGACGCAGAGGAATAACACCATTTAGATATTATGTGTTGTTTTTAATTGTTTGGTGCACATGAAATTTCTTTCTGTGGTACTAGTGACTGATGGGCAGGACACCTTAAGCATTTTTGTGAACACAGTCCAATGGTACCATTTACTACAGGAAAGCAGCGCAGGGCATGCACAGAAGGCTTGAGGTTGACATTCCCTTTAACTTTATCTGTATTATAAAGTGTTGTCACAACGAAAAAAAAATACACCATTGCGATATGCAGAGGGGGAAAAATTGCCAGACACAAAAAGAAAATAAAGAACTATCAGTATCTTATGTGTTGCAATGATTTGTGCTAGTATAAATTATGCATATTACTGTATTTAAATAAGCTCTAGAATTAAATTGTGATTATACCAGAAGTTCCTCCCTAAGTCCCAGTTAACGATCTTATCAATGCAATTAGCTTGGACCATCTCTACTTTATTTTAGCCACCCTAAAGCAGAAAAGAGATTTACCAAGCCTCAGCCTGCAGCACAACACAGACACCAGAAATACCGTCAGTGTGAGAGGAAATAATAAGCCTGTGACTGCCAGGATAGGCTACTTTACCTAAAATCCCCCTTTTTCTTTAACGAACTTCAGCAGAATTTTAACCAATTTCTTAGTCTTACAGAGTACACATGTGCAGAGTTTGTGATCTTCTTTGTATAAAGTTTTTTCACATCTATGCACAAGGGGGGGGAAAGAAATAAAAATATCCTGAATTCCTCATAAAAAGCTTCATAATACTTAGATACATCGGTAATCCTACATCATGCCACTACACTAAATCACTGTAATAATAAGAAAATCTTTTTAATGTAATCATTAATTAATGCTTCAGACTGCAGGTCACATTTGTATCTACTGGCATTTAATGCAATGCTATAGGTAAAATATAATTCAGTATGTCTTTTGGGGGAAACTAGATACTTTCAGTATCTTATGCAGTATAACAGAGCATATAGTCAAAGTAATATACTTCTGCAGGAATTTAAAAAAAAAGTCTTGCCTGGGAAAAAAAGAAATCAATACTCAAAATATTACTGTGCAGAATTACATCATTTGGGACATACAATATATTGCAGTGAAGTGCAGTATCATTAGTTCATTTAAGCATGCTTAAAAATAAAGTTGTGTTTTTATTTTCTAAATATTCTATTGAGAAATGTACAGTTCAGAGAGACATTAGTGGTTTATGACAAAAAGATGTAGTTTAAGTATAGTTTAATGTCACAAACTTTGCAGATTTCAATTCTAATAAAATCCACTCATGAACTTCTTCTAATAAAAGCTCCATATGCAAGAAAAAGCAGTCAGTTTATGCAGTTTATATTGTTAAAATGGTACACCAATAAAATGCAAGGGAAAAAACCCCATGCATCAGAGAAGGAAAGTGAAAAATAGAAGTGTTAAATTCTTTCCTGAAGAAATATAAAAAAGGGAATATTATTGTGCATGCAACTATTTAAAATGTTTTCTTTATATGTTGTTTTTCCTTATCAGATCTGTTGAACGACAAGTGACACAAAGACAGGCTTATGAAATTTCAGTCTAAAGCAATTTTTACCACTAACACAAATTATAAATAATATATGTCTTTTGTCAACTGCATTCTTCAATGATCTAATTGTATCATGCTAATGAGACCTGGGTTGGGAAATGCACCAAGGTTCCCATGCCCCAGGTCAGAGGAGACTGAAAACATCTTGAGATTAAGCACATCTGCTGCACAAGCAGGGCAGCTGCATCACTTGGTCAACCCAAAAGGCACCAGCTGTAGAGACGACCACGCACTTGACCTCTCAGCTGGAGGTAAAGCATCAGCCCATTGGCAACTAGGCAAGGAGTAAATCATGGGGCATTCCCCGCCCCCCCCCCCCCCCCAAACCCTTGCTCAGTGTTTTCACATGATCATAGCGCAATTTATACCAACTTGTGTGTTGCTGAATACATACATATGTCAATGCATACCATGGCCATATTACTACAGCAGGTGGAGATCAAGGATATGAGTTATTTTAAGATTATCCTTTCTATGGCTGTCAGGACACCAGAGGGTGTTGAACATAATGAAACTTCATTTTTAACAGAAACTCCACCTGTACAACTGAAAATATTTTCTTCTCTAGGCACCAATTCATTTTTCTGTTGTCTTTCCTCATTCCAGAGGATAACCAGGGATAACTTCCAAACCCACTTTTGGAAGGGACTCACCTTTCTGTCTAGAAGACAGAACCTTGCAACACAGCACATACCTAAATCAGGAGAGCTTGTATAACAGTCTTCCAGCACCAAGCAGCAACTATTGGACATGAGGGATGAAACATGCATTCTTCTAGTTCTTTTATATATTTATTTATTTTTACCCCAGAGTGTTTGCTTTTTTTGAGCAAGCGAGGCTTGCTTTCACACCTTTTCATTCCCCATTTACTTATACTTCAAATGGTCTAAAAGCAGCTTTGCATGAGTTAGCTGGGTATCAACTGTCCTGCAGCAATCATTTTAGGAATGTGATACAAACTAAATTTCTCCACAGAAACACCCGTATAATCTTCAGTGACACTAACAGGTTTTACAGCATACAACTGAGAGGATAGAGAAGTGAAAATTCCCATCTATTACAGCAGATGAGAAGCCAGAGAGGAAAGCTACATTTTAACCTTCGATGTTAGTTTTTCAGTTTATCCTACACATGAGTTATATTATTAAAGTCAAAGTACAGAAAATTTACTTAATATACACAGGAAAGCACAATTTTTCTGAGCCATTTCAAAAGTTATCTGTTCTATTGCTGCAGGGTTTTGTGTGTCTAATAAACAAAAATATGCAGTATGGAAACATACATTTTTGTCAAAGATTTCATTAACCCATCATTTCAAAATTTTTCAGACTTGTTTCAAAGATCTCATTGGACCTACAAGAAAATGTCAAACTAGAATTCTGGAAAGAAAAGTCAGAAAACAACAACAACAACAAAAAAAAAATCACAAGTGAGACCTTTTTTTATTGTTGTTAATTAGTCTGAAGGTTGAGACTGCTTTTGGGAAGCAGAATATTACACAACTTTCAAGACAAGAATGACCTTGGAATGATCCATTCCAACCTCTATATAAGCCAGGCCCACAGAAATACATGCAATAATTATTTTTTATTATTAAAAAACAACAACAACTCTTAACTTATGTAAGTAACATCAGTGAGCTTTGATTAGGAATAGGAAAAAAATCCAAACTTGAGTTGGAGAATTCCCATAATCAGCCTGCTCCAGCAACTCAATCCCAGTCACCTGTTGTTAAGGTTTTTCCAAGCAATCAGATGAAGCAACAAGTCCCAAAGGATTTTCCTTAACTGATTTACACTTCTAGAGATGCGAGTTTCAACAAATATTAATTTGAATTCAAGAAAGTTTAATCAGAGAAGGATTTTCTAAAATGCTTTGTTCAAGGAGCCTGGGAGTCTGAATTTGTTTCTTCCACCATCGCTATTGGCAATGCATTTTGTAGTCATGAAGAAGGAAAGGACTGATAAGAAATCTAAGATTCAATAAGTTATTTTGTCATTATAGAGCATTGCGGGAGAACAAAATGACGTGTTCACATATGCACTTCTGCTGTAGCTGTAACAGGAGTTACAAGTTATGAGTTTTCAAACTTTTCTACAATTGCTTTTATAATCTCTGTCTTTTAATATTCACTTTTTAGGCTATAACTTTAAAATTCTCTCTAAACCTATTGAGAAGCAGGAAAATAAAAAGCAAGAAATCCAGGGATTTTACACTAGAAGCTATAACTGTGCAAGTTTTTTGAGCAGTTCTACTGCTAAAAAGCAGAAGGAAGAGAAAGCTGAAATCTGAAAATGTTGAAGGGAAATAGCCCCTTTGTTGAATACATTTAAGAAAAAGTATTGATATGGAACTTCTTAGTGTGCTTTCTAAATTCTTTAATACCGCATGGCATGATTCACAGCCTCTGTTTTCCTACCAGAGCTTTTTGAGAACTTTCCTTTCAAGACATCGCCCGAAGTTCTCAGGCATGTGAATGGGATTTCTCTGTGTTAGATAGTTCTGCTACGCATTCTGCTCTTAGAAATAACCATCTAGTAAGCATCCGCAGGTGCCGAGTAGTTCATTTAGTTGTGGTTTTGTGTATTTGATCCTGGTTTCGATGCACAAGAAGAATTAATCCCTTAGTCGCTCACACTTCATGTGTATTCATTCAGGACTATGGGTGTGTTTATGTTTTCTTTCCAAAGAAAAAAATACTGTTTCTTGGAAATCTGAGAGTTTTGCTTTCTGGGTTTGTTACTCAAAACCTTTGCCATATTCTTCCTCATTTCCTACAAGTTCACTTAACATTTTTGGCTCCTTTACAAAAATTTTTATGTAACAGTGGTGCACAGTCATAATCATCTGTTGTCCAGTAGCTGAATGTATTTGATGATATTGGCTTGAGACAAGTTTTTTTTCAGTCACCTCATCGAATTTTTGCTCTTTGTGCTATCTCCACAGAACAGCCTCACATTTTTAATTTTATCCATCTGGGTTCTGGTCTCCATCTCAGCATTAGATTAGATGCTCACCTTTGTGGAGTCTGTTATTGACACATAAAATATTATACTTGGAGAAGGTAAGAAGGCTCCTATGGACCCACCTCCATTTCAAAGCTCTATATTATCCACAGCCACACATTCTGGGCTATAACAATACTTTTGAAGTTGCATCCCAGGTTGGGTAACACCCAAGTTAAAATTCTAGGAAGAACAGGCAAAAGTTTCGTAGAAACAGATCAGACAGATAAACATGTGTTTTAGTTTACTGAGCAGATACGGTTTAAATACTGTCTCCCTATCTGGGGCTACTCATTCCCATCAACATCCTAAAACCACAAGTGGGAATAAAATACAAAAACAGAGCAGCCCTGAGGAGAAGGACTTGGGGGTACTGGTGGATGAAAAGCAGGACATGAGCCAGCAATGTGGTCTCGCAGCCCAGAAAGCCAACTGTATCCTGGGCTGCATCAAGAGAAGCATGGCCAGCAGGTTAAAGGGGATTCTGCCCCTCTGCTCTGCTGAGACCCCACTAGGAGCACCACATCCAGCTCTGAGGTCCTCAGCACAGGAAGGAGATGGACCTGTTGAAGCGGGTCCAGAGGAGGCCACAAAAATGATCAGAGGGATGGAACACCTCTGCTATGAGGAAAGGCTGAGAGAGCTGGGGTTGTTCAGCTTGGAGAAGTCTGCGAGGAGACCTTATTGCAGCCTTTCAGTACTTAAAGGGGGCCTACAAGAAAGATGGGGACAGTCTTTTTAGCAAGGCCTGCTGCGACAGGACAAGGGGCAATAGTTTTAAACCAAAAGAGGGTAGATTTAGACTGAACACAAGGAAAAAAATTTTCACAATGAGGGCGGTGAAACACTGGAACAGGTTGCCCAGAGAGGTGGTAGATGCCCCATCCTTGGAAACATTCAAGGCCAGGCTGGATGGGGCTCTGAGCAACCTGATCTAGTTGTAGATGTCCCTGCCAATTGTAGGAGGGATGGACTAGATGGCCTTTAAAGGTCCCTTCCATCCCAAAGCTTTCTATGATTCTAAAACCGAAACAACTTCTTTTTTCCAGAACACGCACATAGTGTGGAGTAGGCAATGGTCGCCACACATTTTGTGCAGTATTTTCCAGAGAGGAGCCTGTGTGCACACACTGCATTGTACATGGTCTGCAAGACTGATGATTCCAGGAAGAGTCTGATTTACCATGCATGCTCCGACCGTGCAGGCGCTGTTTGAGCAGCAGGTTGGACGCTTCCTGGAAACACAAGTCTCACTGCACTTGTTCTCTGCGGATGACATTTCTAGGATTTCCAGATGTCCAGGGGACCATTTGGATGTACTACTTTTCCCAGGCTGTCAGATGTCCAGAAATCCTGAACAAATGTATTTAAGTCACTGAATTTCATGCAGACAAATTTCTAAGTGAGGTAGTGGGGGAGAGAGATTCATCTGGGGAATCTTAAACATATGCTAGCCCTGTACTCTTTGTATTTCTGAAAAAGGAAAGAGCGGTAAATGCTTTTGCAAGACAGTGATTGTCAACCCTGTTAAACCCATGAAAATCTATTGTAAACACAGCACTCGTCAAGGAGAAACTGAAGTTGAAGGAAGAGAAATGAGGTGGAAAGCAGAAAAAAAAGAATGAAAAATAAACAATATGAAGTATCCACCTCAATATGCTATGCTGGTGAGTTGGAAGGAAGAAACTGGGGAAGTTCCTTAGATAAGATTTTTAAAATAAGTCATTACATTTCATTTATGATTTTGCCATAAAGAATAAGAGCATGGTGAAGTCTGCTGGCAATATAAAAGTTAGTGGGTATCATCCATACACAGAAGGGTAGTAATATTTCCTATAAACTTATCATGTGTCCTTGAGGACCAGATTAATGTAAATGTAATTAAATATAGTTATACAAAGTACAAGTTCAAGGTGGGATATTAATCCTAGGCAAAGCAGTAGCGGATGTGGAACACGACTGCTCAGGATAGTGGAAAGGTAAATGAAGAAGAGATCTAAATACTGGCACAGATATAAATGGGTATAAACTTGTCAGTGAGTTTAGGCTGGATACCAGAAAACAGTGGTTAAGCACAAGAGGAACATCATACCTGCATAGCCGCTCAGTGCTCCACACCATAGGCAAAGCAGTGGAAGGAAAATACTCAACTAGTTTCAAGACAGAGGCTGACAAATTTATGAACGGGATTTTAGGATGTGGGGTGGTTTTTTTTTTTTTTACAGTAGCCAAAAATAGAGCCTAAGCTCAGACTGCATCATGAACCTACCTCAAAAGTCTGTGTTAAAATACTAGGGAAAACACTAATATTTATTATACTATAACAACTAGAAGTTGTTATACCTTCCTAGAAGAGCAGAAAGAAGTTGCTAGGAAGGTTAGGAAACCTTATCAAGGATAAATAGCAAGAGTCTTCTGCGCATAGCGAGGTCGGGGAAGAATTTTGAAAAACAACTTGAACATTGCTGACTGGACATCTTTGCATGATAAGGACCAGATGGAAAACCCAGAAGAGACTAGATGAATTCACTTGCAAATTGTCATTTAGTATTAATTATGCCCAGAAAGCTGCCTCACATTGACGTTTGTATTACCAAATGCTACAACACGAATATATCTACGTAAAAGTTTATAATCAAATCCATGCAAACAATTTAAATATTGCAATGCTGTAAACAGATTAAAGATATGATTTTAGTTAAGTATTTGGGTTTGCAGTAAAACATTTCACCATTATGCCATGTGTGGTTTTTCTGCTTAACTGTAATCTACAAAAACGCTGTAATAACACAGCTTTCTGATTAACCAAACAACTAATAACCGAGAAGACATAGCGACTAGCTATCATCCTTATGTAAATAAGGAAAGCTTATTTTTGCTCACTAATAGCCGCACATAACAATGAAATGCTTTTAATAAGTTTTAAGAGGATAAGACCAAGAAATCAATTTGGTGAATGCCCTTTTCAATGACCGCACACTATGTCTACGGCTGTAGCATGACATGTTTGCATTGTTATTTGGCTGTAAACAAAATGAAAAGATCTGTCATTGAAATTTAAACAGAGAGACTGGTTACATAAACTGAAACATTCTCAGCCCCAGTACAGTACAATCAACAGTCTGAAGAGATTGTACAGCTAAACAAAGTTTGGGGATGTTTTTGGATAGGGAAGAAAGATTAATAACCAGAAAATAACTCTTGGCTCCCGTTACAAACTCTTAGGAATATTATTTAAAATTTGTGTAAGTCCAAAGATTGATGTTCAAGCTTATGAAATAACCATTTTTCCGCAGTGTTGAAATACACACCCACATGGAAACAAATCTTCCTGCTAGCCAATTTTAACAGAATATACTGCTTTTACCAAAAAAAGCAAATTAAATAAATCTGACCTATCTGTTCTCCTAGATAATTGTAACTGCGGTCAGCGAACAACAAATCTTCTATAAATGGTCATCTTTCCAAATTACGCTGGCTTCAGAACGTGCTTGATTAATTGCACAAACACTGCATGCCTACAAATGCAATTTGTCTGCAGGGACCAACAGAGGATGCCCGAGGCATTCCCAGTAGTCATGTGAGAGAGGATTTCTGTCTCCCTCTCTCTGTGTTTGTTGCAGGTAAACAACATTGTGCTTCATCACAAGACCTTGCATATCCCTCCAGTCCCAAACAGAGCTGTTGCCTTGCCCTAAATGGAAATATTAGAACAACTGGGATGCGAAGTAGTGAGCTTGGAGAGGTCTCCTTCTAGGAGAAACTTCCCCTCTCTAACAGCATCTCCTTTTGGCGGGATGGTGGGAGGTGAGCACTCCCAGGGCTCGAGCCAGATTTCGGCAGCTGACTTAAATCCCCATGCCTGGCGTCGAGGGAGGGCTGGCGCCGGGTCATCAGGCTTTTCTCAGCAGGAGCCAGCGCAGAGTTTGCTCAAATCTGAGGCTGGTTTCTAGATCAGATGGACACACAGACAGACCACTCCGTGCACTGAAATCTATGTTGCTATCACCAAATGCAAAACCCTTGCAATAAAAGCATAATGCTCACTGGCATGACTCAAGTATATTGTAGTAAACCAAGTTCTAGAAATAGCAACGATGAATCATAGGCTAATCAACATTTCTGCTGTGTCTATCTTCTTTACTGGAATGTAGTAGAATTTCATAAATTCACATTAAATTTTAGAAGTGGCATACTGTTTCTAAATGATCTTTGTTATGTGTGACTAAAACATAATCTCCATAACTCCATCAAACATATGCCTGACATCAGTGGTACCTCAGAAAACACTATTTCTGATTTAGAGCAGTGAAAGGGTTAAACAAATCTTTCCACTAAGGAGTTAGAGTGAAGCACAAAGAGTAATCAGAGAGGCTGTAGAAGCCCATCTAACTGCACTCTTCCTTCACCTTCAGGAGTAGCAGCTATCCTATTATAAATACCAGGAAAAAAAGATCTCGGAGACAGAGCTGATAAGTAAGGAGCTGGGCACAGATAAGCTGGCTACACAACTTCCTGCAAAGCAACCAACACCTCCCTCCATAAATCCTGTAATCTGGAATAGGCATATGATGTACAACATAAAGCATGATTTTAAGTCTGGAAAGAATCAAAGTGCTTGTGCTTAGAGGTATAAGATATGTTATTTGAATTGCACAAACTAGAGGTGCTTGCTGCTGCCCCGACTGCTCTCAAGCTCACATGGGGACTCATCGTCGGCTCCCTCCCTCCATGTCTAGCCCTGATTTTACTCTGTTTCTCAGTCAAAGGCAAAATGAGATCCACATTCCCTTCTCTTTTGGCAAAGCCTTAGCAGCAAATTGTGTTTAGCAAAGCCATGGGAAATTTAGAACCAGGTCCTGTTTCATCCCAGTTGCATACACCCAAACGAAAGCAGAGTTTTTGATAAATGGTCCGGTTTATGGCACATCTCTAGTTTCTCCTCTTTTATCCACAATACTACATCACAGTTCAATTTGATTATTACTGAAAAAACATTTCAGGGTATATACATCTACCTACCCAGTCAACTGTATCAGAGGACAAAAAAAGAAAACACGTTAATAACACAAAAAGATACATAGTTTAGAAATAGCAATAAAAGTACGCTAGCAAAAGAAATTTTAGGATTCGTTGGGTTTTTCTTTTTCCTGCCTCCAAAAGGGGTGAAGACTTTGTTCACAACAAGAATAAGTAGTAGAATGAGCAAGATAATGTAACCCTTATATTTTAGAATAAAGTTGTTAAATTATAATGTAAAAAAACTTGCTTTTTAAGATATTAAAATCAGTGTATTAGTCACCTGGGGAATATGGAAGAATGGAAACTATCCTGAAAGCTAAGGCAGTCATAGCACAAAGTTAAAGTTAACAAAAAGCTGCTGTTTTGCAGAATTTAAAACATTACACATGAACATTGCCCAGATTGACAACATGAGCTGGAATGGTGCCAAAAGAGCAGCTATGATTTATTAGGTCTGTAGCACTTAATCCAAGAAATAAAAAGGACTTATGTGATAGATGAGCATAAATGAACTATTGGGTCAGACATCCATTTCTTAAAGAGTAAAATAGAAATAGGACTGAAGCAAGATATTGTATAGATTTAATACACAGTAATGTATTGTATCTTTCCTGGTATACTTTTAAATTTCTGAGTTTTAACCAACTACAGTTTTTTTTTTTTTTTTTAAACCAGACTAGTTTAAATAAATATTTACCAAGTCCCATCACGTCATACTGCCCTTCCCTGGTAATATCATCATGGATCAGAAAATATTTACAAAGAATTAGGACAGAGGCTGAAACCCTGACCCTATGAAGTCAATGACCAAATTCACATTCTCAGCAGAGATGTGGAGCTTCACGCTAAACCCTCTCCTCTTCTACAATGTGAAGCAGTGAAGGAAGAGGGACCATTTACATTGCCCTAGTAGAGATCAGAATCTGCCCACAGGGCCAGCTAGTCTCTACAGCTAAGTATGGTCTGACTTGACACCAGTAATAAAACAGTACTTGAGCTCCTACATGCACCAATACCACATTCTACCACAGTTTTCTTCTCAAAAGAACGATAATAGATCCACAATGTACATACTTCTGTAAGTCTAGAGGGATTTTAATGGGAACACGATTTTATTCTCTTTGTGACTCTCCCTGGCAAAGCCATGTTTTGAGGTTTAGTCACCTGAAAGAGAATAACTTTTTTCCTTGTATCTAATGTGTTGATAAATCATTTTCAGCACATAAATTTCCCTCTTATCATAAAAACTTGATCAGAAAGCAAGAAAAGGTACAATAAATAGCCAACAACATGCTAACCTGTGTGGTTTGATACAGCTGAACAAGCTGTGAAAAGGAATATTGTTCCTTTAATAGAACGACTGAAATGGTGCTCAAAACAGATTGGGCTGACAATTTTTGCAACCTTGGTGTCTCCTCCAAGATTTACAATGGCACAGCTCCCCTTTTTAGCAAATTAAACCTTGTGTCAAGGCTTAAAATTAAATCCAAACTTCTTTTCTTCTCTGTACAGAAGGAACAAATTGGCACCACATGCCGGTAGTCAAGGAGTGCTGATGGGAAACAGAGTGAAGTAAGCGCCCTCCAACCTGGAAGGCGTCACTATTCAAAATCAACTGGGATAAACAGTCAATTCCACTTAAAGTTTGACATATAAAGGCTTGTAAGATAGAAACATTCAAATATAAGAATTCTTCTGTACCACACAAACCTGTCTCGGTGCCAACACTTAAACTTTCT
Organism: Nipponia nippon; assembly: GCF_047370975.1. NCBI lineage: Eukaryota > Metazoa > Chordata > Aves > Pelecaniformes > Threskiornithidae > Nipponia > Nipponia nippon. Next base: position 97,354,677 of record NW_028262369.1, read on the forward strand.
GTGCTGTGCAAGCACTTTGTGGAAATCTGCCTTTAGTATAGTTTAATGTTATAAGATCCTGAGTTGCCAAAGCCTGTTCAGTTTGTTCCAGAGAAAAAAAGGAAATACAGGAGACCCAGAGTGTATGAACGGCAGTGACTTAATATCGTATTGCCTACTGTTACCAATATAGTTTTTTTCATTATTCGGGATTCTCTTTTATAACATTTTAAAGCTTACTCAAACAGATATACCAGATAAAAGGGTATTTTTAAGGACGGACCCATGAACTGCTTTTCATGGACAGAAACATAATAGCTTTTACAAAACTACACAAAGGCGACTTCCCTCCAGTTAAGGAAGGTACCTCATGTAATTATTTTGATGATTACTGAAGCAGGTCCCATGTCTAATTCATCCTGAAATCCACTTTGCCCACTTTTTGCATGCAAAAGTAACCCTTCTTTTCCCAGGTCTAGGACCAAACTCAGGCCAGGCACTTCAATAGGACCCTCAAATGTTTAGGAAAGCTTTTGCTTTCCATTGTGGTCTGTTTAAGTAACCAGCACAGAAGCTGCTGCAGGAAAGGGCTCTTTTTACAATATAACAAAAAGGTGGAATAAATCTAGTCTTAGAAGCCCCTTTATCTTTTTATATTCACTGTATAGGTATAAGAGATTGTTTCAGAGGTGATCTGATTCCCTGCTTAAAGCTTTCCATTGGTCTTCCCTTACTGCTTCTAACCAAATCCTTATACAAAAAAATACCATCAGGCCCCCTGAACAGTAAAACTCCACACCTGGTCACAGAAAAAAAAAAGGGGGGAGGGAAGTTCTTTTCTCCTGGTTTGGCACAGAAAAAGAAAGCATTCTCTCCAGTTTAACCTGTTTTAAGCATATGCATAAGATTTCACAGGATGAGGAGCCAGTTTCACAATTAAATGCACTACAGAGACGTTTGCAGAGCACACAGCAGAATTATCAGCTCACCACCCAGCACCACCGAGGCAGATATACTTAACAGCAGAGAGATATCGCAGTGAAAGTAACAACGACTCCAGATAAAGACCCCAGAACCTTTGCTGTATTCTCCCTAGCTCCCATTAGTTTTGAGTGAGTTAATATGAAATATGTGTCATAATCTGTCATAGCAATTTATATTGCCTTTCTAGACAAGTTCCATAGTTGCCATGCTAGTGTGAGATCAGATTTAGGATGGCAATGGGCTACCAAAACAGGCTGCTTCTTTCCTTCATCTCAAGAAGTCCATCAGGAATGGAAATAGCCCCACACACATCTGTCATACTAATCTGTGCACACTCTAAGGTATACAAATAGGGGCTACTAGTGGCTAGAAATAGGCCCAGAATTACAGAGTAGGAGCGATGAAGCTGGATTTCTAGAGATAGTTAAAGTGTACTGGAACAGGGAGTACAAATTCATAGATTTTTTTTTTTTTTCCAGACATATATACATGTATGTACATTAAAAAAAAAAAAAACCAAACTGAGATTTTTATTGATTTACTTTAACTGGTTCTACCATGTACATAGGTTTTAAGTTTTCAGGTGTGTTCTTCACATTGACATCTGAGTACTATCTGTGACACCCGCAGGTGCTGTCTCCTGGTATCGAAATGGGTGTCCACAAGCAGGGTTTCTTGTGCCTTCATTAAGACACACTAGCCAAAATACAAGGCTCCTACAACACAAGCACCACTTCTAACAAACCTGTAACAGTTTAAACAATTCTTACCAACATTTCCAGTGTTTGAAAGGAGCAAGCATTGAAGACTATCAACAGTCCTAACACCAAACCACTGGAAAGCTAAAGTGAAGACAGTTAGCTGTAAAGCAGCATTATTCCAAATTACCTATATCAAAGCAGAGATTATATTTGCATAGATTGTTGGATATGCTGCTAAAGTGTGTAATTCTTTAGTGTTAAAAAAAAAAAAAAAAGAAACAAACCGCCAGCTGTAATTTTGTTAAAATGTGAAGTTTTCCAGACTAGAGAAGCACAAAACTGCAGAGTTACAATTACATTGTAGTGCCACACACCAACTGGAAGAGGTGATCTGCCAGCTGGAAGGCAGGAGGCAAGCCTGACACCCTCAGCACCGCACCGTGCTCTCAGGTGAGGACCAGACTATCAGAGTCTCTGCTGAGACAGTAAATCTCTGCTCACCATTCGACCTGTGGAAGTGCCCAAATTCCCCAACAACCACCTGACAAACTTAGTTTTCACTGGTACATACCTATTTCATTGGGATCTTTTCATTACACTGGGGTAATTTCAGATGGCAGAAATCAAAGATACAAAATTTTTAAAAAAGGGTAAATTAAAATGTGCAGCCATGCTGAAGGCTTGCACAACTTAGCAGGAACTTTTATTTCATAGAGCATTTCACGGCTAAAACTGCATTTATGTTTTGCAGTTCACCTCTATGTTTAAATAATAATTATGGTTGTGACATACAGTGACAAAAGCCAGAAAATTCAAAATTAGCGGAGACATACTCTGTCCATTGTTTGAATGTGCTCAGCTGGTTTTGCTTTACTAATACCACCAAGACAGAAATTTTCATTTCCCAAAAACACAAACTTCTGGGAAGGGGTTACAGAGTGAAATAAATCTTATTCTTGGAAGAGATTTTTGTTTGACACCTGAATCATTTCTGCTGGTTTCTCTCCTTTTTTCTTTCTTCAAATGGAGTCTTAGAACTCTAAGCCAAAATACAGAGTCTTAGAGCTATCACAACAAAAGCTCAGCATCCAATTTCTCCTTCCAAATACACTGTCCTCCTAAAATGTATCAACAAAGCCATAGCCTTATTAGCCTGCACAAAATTAAGAAGGCTTGCCACAGCTAGGACATCTCCTCAAACATTTTGATATGCAATTGTTTTCTGAGTGGGTGTGAAAGCAAAAGTGTCAAAACACATACTTTTAGAGCTTTTTATTTTTGATTTAGAAGTTTTAAGATAGATGCACTTCATTTTCATTTATAATAGAGTGGCAAATGCATCTGACATCAGCGATAATACTATGCATTAAAATGGTGAACAACGAGTTTATTCTACTGTGTACCATTTTTTTCCCACTTGTTTCCTCTCACGTATTACTCCTCTTTTCCCTCCCTTTCTGGATAAAAGTGAGAAATCCCCTTTTTATACATTTATGTATACACATTATACATCTCCTGTTTTCTTTCACATTGAGCAATACAAGAATGCCTTATTATCAATGGACTGGTTTCACATTGTTATTCTAATACACCGTGAGTTTTTAAGCAAACATTTTTTTCTCCTTCTGATATAAAAGAGCTCCAGAACTTTTTATTTGCAATCCTAGAATATTCACAAGATTTTTTCCAATCTCTTAATTAAGTCCCAATCCTATATTTACTGGAATTGACTGGAAATTTGCCATGGACTTCCGTGTATGCAGGTTTACAGCTTTGGTTTAGTGAACTAATTCCAGTATAATACTATTGTATCTGTTGGGTTATATCCCACAGGAATTTGGCCCACAGCTTCGCTAATTAGTATATGCTATGATAGGACACTGAATCCGCCAAAGCTTTGAAGTGGATCTGCTGAAGCCATCACCTACAGCGAGATCCCTAAAGACCAGAAGTCTTTTAAACACAAGAAAGCCAGGCTTTATTTGAATAAAATCAGAAATTTAACTTTCAAATAGAGAGCGCTCAAAGTGACTAGGGAAGGCAAGGCTGAAGTAGAAAGGTTTCTGCACAGCTATCTGTCCATGTCCTTGCTTGTGGGTTTTATTTTATCTGACTCAAGTCACTTGCAGAAAATTGTGCCCAATTGTCTCTCATCCCTACAACATTTCTTGCAGCATGCTTTGGGATCTGGCTGATGCTTTCTGCTCCTTGCTGCTATCTGTGAGCCTCACAGCATGAGTGGAAGGCTCCTCCATTTGCACCTGTGTCCCACCACCCCAGCAGTCCTGCTCAACTCGCTCTCCAGCCAGGCAGCCCTGCGGGAAAGGAGCTGTCCCTTCAGCGACATGGCCACCTCCACCACACTGCTGCATTGACAACTCCATTGGGTCCTCAGGTCAACTAACTTTCCCTCTACTTTTAAAACATGTCTCCACTCTGTTCTCTCTTCCTGCCTCTGCAGCTCTTAGGGTGCAGGCTTTCATTGGGAAAGTAGGAAAAATGCAATAAGCTTTTCTGTTTTCTTTCTCGTTCCTTTTCCTCCCAGAATTGTCCTCCTTATCCCATTGCAAGGTCAGAGGGAGCTCTGCAGGCCTCTAGCATCTTGTGCTAGTGGCAGATCGATATTTGTCTCTCAAATCTATAGAAATCACTTCATCTCCTCAGTCCCCTGAAACCATTCTTCCCCAAAATCTCAAATGATTTCTTCCTGGTTTTCAGTCAGAACCAGAACTTCGTCGTCATTTTGATGCATTACCTAGTCTCTTTGAGAGTGCATGCCAGTGTCTCTTTCTGAAAGCCTTATTACCTCCAACAGTTCTTTGCTGTCGTTGCCTTTCTTGTTTAATGTGGACAATATTAGTGTCACACTGTACAAGCATCATTTGAGCTTCATCTCTTGCTTCAAACCAGGCTACCCTTGAGTCTTGCACAGTCTTCCTATAAATTTTATCTAAATTACAGTTTTCTTGAAGAGGTGTAACTTCCCAGGCTGTCACCCTTTTATAGCTCTGTACCAGGAACATTATTTCCTCTGAATTTGAGAAACACAATCTTTGTGTTTTAGAATGCGATTGCAAAGCTCTGTCAGCAGCGACTGCCTGGACTACACCAGCCCCTTTTCCCTTCCTCACCTCTTCTCCTTCTGCCACCAGGTGCATTTGCAAGGCCTATTACAATCCATCATTTCTAATTCATTTTCATAACCCCAAATTTCACCTCTAGTACACAACTAAGTCCAACTTCCTTCACCTATTTGCTACAATTTCAAAGCCTTGGGATCTTTTGCCTCCCTTACTGCCCCACACTCCTCAGATGTTCTTGCAAATGTGTTATTAATAGCCAGACCATCTAGTGGGAAAACAAGAAAGCTGGCTAGTCTTTGATTGTAGGGTTGTTGGGGTTTGTTTGTTTGTTTGTTTTAATACTTCTTCCAGCCTACAGGGAAGTGTTTTTACCTTTGTTACATTATTAGTTTTAACGACTGTATTATTTATTTTTGTTGCTTTTCATTCTGTAATTGTTAAAGATCCATTAAACTATAGTAACTGAATAATTTCAGATGATTTCTTTCCCCTTCTTTACACCCAAGAATCAAGAATTAACTAACAGTTTAATTAAAACAGATAAACTCAGAGAGATGTTAGTTCCCCCGAGAGGATTACATACACATCTGATATTTTCAGAATAACTGGGGGGGGAAAAAAAAAATTGAGACTTTAATTATATGCAATGCCATAGTTAGCATTTTTCCTCTTCAATAGACAAAGTGGTCTGTCTTTCCACCTAGATCACAGGCCTAACCTCCACCCAAGGAGAGCAGTGAGGTTCTACAGTGGAGGCAAGATCAAGTTTTTTCAGAGATGACTTTAGGTATATGTGGGTTGGCTTAAGGGAGAGGTTCCCCACACTTATACCTTACAAATGTCACGCTCACACCTGAATACAGCATTACACCTCAGAAGCTCTGGGACCACTGGCGAAGTAAGGTACTAATCACTTGGCACGTGCATTTATTTCTAGACATGGTGTACCAGTAATGAAAAATTCATATTTTCCAGAGTGGGGGTACTTGCAAAGCTCACATTTCACACCAAGTGGTCTATTGTCAATGGGCAAAGAGGTCCAGCTCTTTGCTCAGTGTTTCAGACACCATTGCTATGCCCAGCGTGGCTATAGCATGTTATGGTTATTACTGATATCTATCAGGGTCAATGCTGTCGGAAGCTCTACGTAACGCACGTACTACGAACGACGGTTACAGTGACGTGTGCGCAGTGACCTAAGCATTGCAACAGTAAATTGCTAACAATAATGCACCAAGGAGAAATGAAAAGCATACAGTGCCAAATGCCAATGTTTTTGGTGCTGTTTTGTGCAGAGCAGATGCTCCTTGATGCAGGACCCACAGCCCCACAGGAGGGCAGATCCTGACGTGCTTGGGGAAAGCAGCATGTTTGAGCACATAGGCATCATGCAGCAGTGTGGCACACACTGGGAGAAAAAAACCTATTCCAAACCTGCCAATCACACATGGTCTGTTTTCAGCATCAGCCCACAAGCTCAAAAGCTTCATACCTTCCTCCTAGAAATAGCTCAGGATGGGGAAAAACAGCTCCACACCATCTCCAGCCATTTCCCCAAGACCATTAGCATAGATAGCCACAGGATCAGGATCGACATTATATCCTCTATATTTGTCAAGCCTGTGCTTGCTCAGCTGAACTTGTTTTGGTCTCTAGTAGCACTAAGATTTGAGGAAAAAGGAAAACATTCATTTTTTTAGCTGATGTTACTGTGAAACCCTGGAATCCAGAAGATGTTGGACCCACCACAACCGCTTCAGGTTGGAAGGTTGCTTTCAGAGGCTCGTTACTGCAGACACCAATGACAGCAAATTACATGTTTGCCTTGGAAGTCCACCAGAATTTAAAGCTCCGGTAACACATTGGTCTCACTCTGCTCCCTACACACCAGACGGCATTTATCTCAAACTCAAAGCTTTGGCCCCTGAGAATGTGTCAGATACTTGACAGCTCCCCCTCATCAACCCAGCATAATGTGAAGGCTGAGAGCACACTCATGCTATGTACAGCCAAAGGTATAAAACTACGTGCTAAATAACCTTTAGTATATTTTCATTTCCTTTTTTTTTTTTTAATAAAAAAATTAAAACCCCAACATAATAGAATGCACATTTGGAAATAAGAACAAGATTTCCTTTAGTCCATTTTTAAGAGGTTGCATAATAATTTTGGTCATTCTCCAATATTAATACTAGATTGAGGTAATGCAGAAAAAGCTGAAATCAATGCTGAAAGCAAGTCCTTAGTTAAACTTCCTCAAAATTTTAAACTGCAGATGAAGTAACTGTTAAAAATAACCTCAGAAATCTTCATCCATTCTTACCAATTTGTTAAATTAAAACAGATTAGAGTGGCTATGCATTTTTCTTTGCTACAAATTGCAATGGCATAATACAGAATGCAGCTGAGAAGTTAAGGAATCTATGTTCAGAACAGAAATGCATGTGTTAAATGACAAGTTGAACTTTCATGTAAAGATTAAAAGTGATGACAAACATTTTTATGTTTACTTTCTCTACAGTAATTGTAAAAAAAGCTTCTGGATCATAACTAAGGTCCTTGGTCTTAAAAAAAAAAATCTTTAATATTTCACTCTGGTGGAAAATATTCCATTATTTTAATAGGAAGAATATGACATTATTTCTATTTGTATTTTCTGATTAATTCAGGATATATTTGAAGCAAAGACTCTGTGCTCTCAGCTACTAAAAGAACCCAAAAAACAAAAAACCCACCACAAAACATTAAGAACTTACAATTTTCACACTACCTTCCATTTCTGCACCTAAAATAACTACCACCTCTGCCAGTCAGTATTTTGGTCATGCTTTTTTTTATTTTAGTGAAAAAAAAAATAAATCGGCAATTAATTTACAGTGTAAAGTTGCAGAAGCACAAAATAAAGATGCAAAAACTGTAGTCCAGTTAAGAAATCGCATACTTTAAAGTATCAGTACAAGGCACAGTAACAGGGATACTTCTTTCTTATTAGTCAGCTTAGTAACCAGGCAGGAGAAAGTGTTAACTTTAACTTGTTGAAAATGAGCGTGCATTCTAAAAACCAAAATCCAAATATCTAACACAACTATTGTCAGATTGCTTGTCCATTAAAAATTAATTGGAATCAAGTTTTGATACAGTTATGTGCAGAATAAGAACTTCTGCATATTTGGCAGCCAGCCCACTTCTGTATGCAATGCATAAAAACTGTAAGAATGGATTCTATACTAACTACAGGGTGCTTACTTTCCTTCAACGATAATTGTCTTAATGCCTGTTTTAATCAGTATTAACTACTAGCAATAACATGCTTTTAATTATGTTTTAAACGAGTCCTTTATTGGGCTGTTTTGGGAAGCAAATTAGTCAAAAGGAGCTGTTAATCAAAAACGTGTTACTGGCACAAAATAAATGTTCATTTAAGGAGCCATTTGAAATAAACCTGGCTCATTGACTCTGACAACCTACAAGGACACTGGGGCCTCCTGAGGATAACTCCTTCAGTACTCTCCTAGATACGCCTTGCTGCTCAGAAGTTATAAGTAGAAACATTAAGCAGTTTAGGTCATTCATCAGCTAACTTTTACTACTGTACTCAAGAAAATGAGCCTCCTAGGAACTTCACAGCAGATCTATTCCTTCATTAGCTAAGTAATATTGAGAGAGATGTTCCTGTCATTATGAACGGAGAAATCTATTGCAGTGAATTTTACTAGTGTCCCCTTTGTCTATGAACTGTCTTTGTAGATTCCAAGGTATTTAGGCTGAAAAACTAGCATAATTATCTTTGAACATTATTCGTATGTGTTCATTTCCTTCTGCTGAGTGATATCCATGCCCGAAAATTCAACCACACGAGATTATATATTCCGCCTAATACACAGGCTCACAACTTGGCACTCGGTACGAGTACATAATATCACCCTCACAGCACAACTTTAAATAGAAATTTCATTAAATCTGTTCCATCGCCAGGTTTGAAAACTTAATTTTGCTGTAGCTGTTTAATTTGAAGCACTTCAGCTTTAAACAAACTGAGGATTGCTTGAGTTGCAGCAATAGCTAAGAGTCTGGGTTTGAAGTCCACAGATCACGGCTTATTGGTTGATCCTTTGACTTTCAAATCTTAAACTAATCTTGCTTCATGATAAAGAAAAAAAAAACATTAAAAATTAGGTGATTTGATTTTACTTACATGGCATATCTCAGTTAATTCCTTCAAAGTTCTTAACCTTCAGCTCCAAAATATATTATATATATATATATATTAACAAAATGGGTACCCTAAAAATGTCACTGAGATACCATTCTCCCCACCACGCCTGCTAAGACAAAAAGCATGCTAAAGCAATATAAAATGAGTTCTTATAATAACAAAACTGGGTTTTCCTATATCAAGAGCCCCTTCAGGATCATATTGGAGTAAGCTCTTATTGGGGAGGCAGGTGGTTAATTAAGCATCAGTTCACAGCATGTCCTTAAGAGACTGAGCCTAGGGGTAGGAATGAACTTGCAAGAGAAGTTATCACTGGATTAACACCACCACCAAAAAACAAACAAAAAAAAACACTGGGGGAAGGGTGCCGAAAATTTATAGACTGAAAATACAGGGCATGCTGTACATCCATGTTTTGTTTTCCAAAGACTGCTGTTACTCAGAAGATCCACTGGCAATAGTCATGTCCAATATTATTGCAGGAACAATGACACTATTAGCATTCAAACTCCCATCTTCAAAAGGCAACTGGAGATAGCAGCAAGCCAGGTCTCCGGGGTATCCTTGACACACATTTTAAAGGGCCTTTAATAGGAGTTTACACACCACCCTTCCTTCCAGCCCAGCCATACCTAGAAAAATCTTTAACCTGACTAATTCCCTGCTCTTTCATACTTATTCAAAACAGAAACTCTAGTCATGACAACGTCAGCCCGGGGACAACACCAGCACTTCATCAGCACATCAGCTTGGACAAGCAGCAGGAGGTGGCAAAGAGAGGAAGAGGTACAAAGACCTGGTGGGCAGCAAATTACTCAGGAATGAAGCTGCCTTCTCCTCCCAGTTATACTCTTCTAAGAAAATAGTGCCATAGCAAACCCCGCCTGGCAAGTATATCTATGCCATAAACTACAAACAATGTGACAAAACTAGCCTGCAGACAGACCTATGGGACTTCCAAAGCACTAGGAAAAAAAATTTGGCAAGTCCTGCCCTGTGACTCTGCTTTAAAACTCAATGTCCTGGGGTGGGGCGATAGGGAAAGGTGAGCTTGTTATATCTGACCAAACACAATTCCTTCTGCATTAGCAGCATACCATGTCATGTTTGAAATAGTTTTATGGTCTAATAAACACGTCCTGATTTTATTGACTTGTCTTTAATTCTTTCAGCATGTATCTAAGAGAACAAAATGTCCTTTAAACACTTAAAATTACAGCTTTAATCCACTCAAAGAAAAAAATTGAAATAAAAATTTTACTAAGGAACAATCCAGTAAAACACCTTAAGACAATTACCCTTAATGAAATACAAAGATTACAAATAGGTACTGACTACTTCCATTACAAAATCCATTATAAATTCTCTGTCTCATGGAGAAACTTCCCCCCTTTTTGAAGATTTTAACCAGACCATAATTGCAAACCTGATTTTTATTTTATTGAATTCAAAGCTGATTGCACTTTTTGATGGACTTCATAATGTTCCAAAAATAGCATAAATGCTTTCTAAGATGTGGGTTTAAGAAAGTTATTGGGACTGGCAACTTATTTTTCAAATTATCATTCATGGATCTATTTTCAACACCCTCTTTCTCAGTCCATTAAGTGTATTTCTGCAGCCTTCATCCGCAAGCCACAGTAAAAGGTTGTGTCTGACCCTGCTCCAGAGTAGCAATACTCTCCTGCTTCCAGTTAGCAGTATAACCACAAACATGGTTTTTATTTCTTCTTTAAGTTTCTGGAAATGCAGAAATGTGGTCTTTTCAATATAGTGTAATTGCTGCTCTTCCCCCCCCCCCCCTTCTCCTTTATCACACAGTTATTCCAGTCAACACTGCATGTATTTTGGTGTTTTTTGGCTTTAGCATTTCTTGATGCAAACTGTCCTTTGGGGATCCAGTTCCCACATTTTTATTCTTATATTAAAAATAATGGGGCGTAAGAAGATAACTCTCTTGGACCTGGTGAAAACCTGCAGAGATTTATGCTTTAAGCAATCAGTTCATTCAAATTCAGCACGGGCCTGTAACTACAAAGATGTTCCCTTAAACTAAACAAAATCTAAGGTAAGTAATTAATTCATTTTCTTGGCCCCCACAACAGAAAATATTAGATTCCAGCCTGGGTTTTGCTAGAAACTTGACAGAAGCTGAGAGCTAGAGACAGAGGCTGATGGACTTCAAGGGGGGGGAGGGGGGGGGGGGCGGGAAGAGAGAGAGAGAGAAAAAAAAGTCTGTTGAAGTCAGTGGAAGATTTGAGTGTTTTACCAGTCAGCCCAACACTTGAAAACCTCCATCACAAACACATAAAAACAAAGACCGTGCAGTGACATGAGAGCCAGCCCTGTCCTTCAATCACCTTCTTCTAGCACTAAATTCACTAAGTAAACCTCTAAAGTGCAAAAGAAAGATAATGCCTAGACACAAGCAACTAGGACAGGTGGTACAGAAAAATGATGCAAAAAAACCATTACAATATATAAGATTTTAATCTCTTATTTATGATTCTTCCATAAAGTTTATTATAAGTCATTATATACATCTCAAAGTATCTCATCACAAAATGACATTTACAATGTAACCATAGCAAAATAATTCTGCACAGAACAATTTGCAAAATATCACATCAAAGGTAATGTAGGAGTACAACATAATTGTAGCAATTTCACCATATTAATACTATACTGCTTATACTTTGGGCCCCCAAGCAAAATAACTTTACACACAGAATAGGTAGGCAAAAATACTTATCTCCTTTTATATCATTTTATCTCAGTTAGATCTGCATGGAACAGAGTGTGAAATACATAAAGTACACTCAATGTGACTAGTAGGTACCACTATTTCTTCCAGTGAAATCTAGAGATTTTTTTTTACAGAATTACATAAGTGGTCCAAAACCTGCTTCACATCTAAAAATCAACTAATCTGTAAAAATCTCTAAAGAGAAATGCCTCTAAAAACACAACAGGGAAAAAATTATTACTGAAATGTCTATTATTCCTATTCCATGCTAACAAATCTTTCAACGCCATAAGAGAGACTGAAAGCAACCCTGAAAATAATTTATTTAATGACGGAACAAAAAGGAGAGTAAGGGGAAGATAAAAATAGCTTAGGACCAAATTTGCACTAAACATAACATGAAAGTTTTCTTCTAGACTTGCAGAGCTTTCTAAGTTGGTCTGTTGCAGGGACATTCATCTAACCAAATATAAGGCCCTGTGGGAACTCTGAGGAGATTAAAAAGAAATAATGAAGGCATAATTGTAGGTTAGCTGGGAATAGTTCTTTCTCCTCCTCAGCATATGGAGAAGTGTGTCAGTCAGATGGTGCACACTGGAAGGTACAATACCTAGGGGGTTTGAGCGGCTGATGCTTCTTTATCTCTTCGTTTTGCTTTCAAATTTCTTTTTTCATCTGTTATTTTAAGAGATACCGGAGCTCGAGGTATTCTCCATGGATTTGTCTTGCCTTTTTTTTTTTTTTTTCCCTCAGGGTGGGAAATTGAAGATCCACATTCATTTATACATTGAAAAATATTTTATATCCTGTCCTTACAGGTGAAACATACCTGCTCAGACAAATGGATCAGAAATTATAAACCTGCATATCTATTACTATACCTTTTTTTAAAAAAGGAGTTTAAAAGAAAAAAGCTGAAACAACACTGCAGACAAGCACTTTTGATACTATTCTTTCATCTTTTTACATCTGTTCGTTCTTCGTTATGGCCTTTGCTGGACGTGAATTGCTTCTACTTCGTTTAAACTCCAAATTTCAAATCTATTATTTTCCATCTGACAAACAAAACAGCTACTTCAGAGAATGTGGACAGAGAAATTAAACTGGCAATGTTTTTAATGCCATCTTAATTGAACCTCAGTATTCATGCAAGCAGCACTGGTAGCAGTTTGTCTTCAAATGACCTCAGATTACAATATCGAATGTATGCACTTTTCCCCACCTGGTTATAGGTGTGTATCAGGTGAAAATTATAAGAAGTAGACTATTAATACAAAGGTGCAGATTAAAGTTCTGCCTGCACATGGCACAGTAAGCTCAGTCCAACTAAAAACACCATCCTGAAAACTAAGCATCAATGCCTACATATTATCTTCTCCATTATCTGCAAAGTGAAACACCCTGCCCTGTATAATCTTCAGCTAATGTAAAAGACAAGTTTAAGTCCCATTGCAAATGTAGAAACTTAAAACAGCGTGACACATCTTAAGGCAAATTGGTTTGGAGCTAGCTTGTGTCCCCTTCTGTTCTTCTCCTTACTCCAGAGAAATTATAGCTGGCTGCTTCCGCTGTTATGAGACAGAAAACTACTACACCTCCTCACGTCAGCCAACATTTCATTCTGCCTGTGCTGCTGTAATCCAGCAACTCCTCAGCTCCTTATGACTATGCCCCAGGGATAATAATCTGTATTTTGGAACGAGTTTTTAGCTATCGCACTGTACAATGGCATACTCAGTCAAAATTACTTGCTCAGTTTACCTACATAGTGCCTCGAGGACATGACTGTTATTAACAAGCACAAAGGGTAAGAGTGGAGCCAACTCACTAAATTTTCTACATTTAAAAAACCAACTAAACAAAAAAACAACCAGACAAAATAAACATAAAATTAACCACCAAACTGCAGTCCATTTCCTTCTGCCCAGTGAACATCTCTTTAGCTAAAGCAGAATAGCCTTGTCGGGGGTGGGGGGGGGAACACAAACCAAAAACTCCCTCAACCCAGAATATGTAACAGATAAGTGTTTTCTTGAGATTTGAGAAAGAGAGGGTAGGATCTGCCTCAAATCAGGCAAAACGCAATGTCAAAACAGGTCGGTACCTCCAGGTTGACATCTCCAAACCCCAGGCATGGAGAAAAATAATGATTCAGCAGCATATAACTACCTGGTTGCCACTTAGGTAATGGTTGATAAAGAAAGATCACTTGGAAAAATCAGACAATGTAAAGGAAGGCTTCTAGGTTGAGAATATTTATGAGACTTTTGAACTAATGCTGTGGTATGAGTATGCAAGCATTTTTGTAATGCCTATAAGGAGGAAACTCAGGTACTTCCATGGATTAAGGTAGCAGATGGGGCATGGATTTAGAGGTATTCTGTGATTACTTCCTTGGCAGACACATATGTGGCTCCTTTTGTGGACACAATCATGAAATGAGGCTGCAGACCATAATACGTTCTACCCAGTTTAGAAGAAATGGGTTTTAATTTCGCCCAGGGCTGGTAGGCTTGTGTTTGACCCTACTTTCATGTTGAACGGGCATTTAGCCTGAATCATAACCCGGTCCTTCGTTTGTAGAACTTCCAAAAATATATTTGAGCCCACTTAAGAAAATTAAGCAGAGCAACAAAATTATTAATAATTGCTAGAAAGAAAGGCAGGAACTAGAGGAGATTAAAAGAAGATGATGCATTAGACTGGAAAGCGCTAGTCTCCAGAAATTATCCTCATTTTTTTTTTAAAGTTGAAATGGGTGAAAGTATTTTACAAAAGTTGTTTTTAATGAGACATTTTCTCTACATCATATCAGGACAGAACTGTGAACTTTTTTTAATGGAATTACTTGACAAACTGATCAGTGCCATATCACTGCCTCCAGACACAGTTCTTTTAATGATGTCCAAACTACTTAACTATTAAAATGAAATTGTGAGCCAGCACAGTAGGAAGTAGATTGAGCAAGCTGAAGATCAAAGAAGATACCATCACAGTGGCCTTTGTGTGCCCACTGTAGGTTTGCTCTGACTGAAGGGTAAAGTAGTAGTGAATTGAATTATATTGGGTTGGTTCTATACCAGAGCATTGAAAGCAACATAAAAGAAGGGTCAAATAAAACAGTACAAGCCTACCGACCCTGGGTAAGATTGAAACCTATTCTGTAACGCTATGAGCCATTTTATCACTTCATGTAAACAGTGCTGGTGTGCTTGTGAACACAAACCTCAGCAATTTAAATACAATTTTATTGTACTGTTTTGTACATGTACTCTGTACACACACTTGACACACAAGTTGGGTGTGATATTTGGGTACATGCTGTACAGCAGACTTTATACCTGTAGTCCTACCAGTCTGCATTCTTTGTGCATCAATAATACCGCCCGAGAGATACGTTGAGTTTGGGTTCTTTTAAAATGAGTCTACAGAAGAAAATCATTGCAAAGAGCAATATTTCTTCTCTACCTTCATATCCTGAATCACAATAAATTCTGGGTACAACTTGTTTTCTGGGGACCGCAAATTGTTTATTGAGTTGCTGAGAGAGCAGCATGCCTGTGCAGGCTTTGTGACTATTCCCACCCAAAGACCAGGACATCTGTTGGACAAATACCATCTGAAGTATTGTATCCATAAACTAGGGTGCAAATTTCCTCGCCTAAAAGAAAAGAACAGCTGGGTCTTAAAGCCCTCAACGAATTGGTTGCATTTGAAATCTCAAATGTTGTGCCTATGTAAAGCATTAAGAGAAAATACTGTCTTCCCGTGATATTTCCTCTGGTCATCTCATTTTATCTTCTGCGTGAGCTATGCGTTGGCTCACTGCTGGAGCTGATGTATAGGGAAAAGCAGTGCTAATCAACTCCACTCTGCTTGGGGAGTGCACTGGTCCTGCCCCAAGCTAGCTCAGGAATGGATGAAAAAGTTGTTTTTCTCTGGCTTTTCCTTTTAGATCACCATAACATCAGGGTCCGAGCACCCACACTTGAAGAGCTTAACTTAGCTGGTACTGGCGATAAGATTAAATCGTATGAAATGCACAGCATACCTACACAGCCGTACTTTTGAGAAAGTCAAGTGCAAAATGCAATCCAATGGATAACAACACTTGAAGACAGCAAATGTTCACTAACATACAAAGAGCTAGATTTAAGTATTTTGTATTTGCACATCCTAAAACAACACCAAAAACACTGTTACTTTTCTTTTTTTGTAGTTTTTTTGCTGGTTTACTTACTTTGAACTTGCACTATTTGGGATTATTTTCTGCTACTTTTAGACTCTTTTTAATAATCCCAGGCAAAGCAGTGACCAGACTGCAGGAGAGGCCATCAAAGTTGCAAGACAAAACTGGTTTATTTTTTACCTTTGCATTTTATTCCACAACCGTCCCTTCTACAGAAGCGGTCCGTAATACATATACACAGTACAGATATGCAAGCACACAGAGCTTGTGCTGCAATTTTAAAATTTATTTAAATGAAATGTAAATAAATTTTAAATATTAGGAAGAAGTTACAGGTGCTCAGGGAGAAGTTATTTGTATTTTATGGGATTCATTTCCCGCACAGTATGTGCAGGGAATTAGCTACAAAACTTTCCATTATTACCCAGGGAAGTTGCCTGTTTAATTCTCCTTGTGTTGTTAAGAAGATTTACCTCTCTGTGTTGTTTTAATATTTAAAATATCAGAGTTTGAGTTTGGGCAGGGGAAGAGGGATGGCAGTGGAGTCTTGGGCTGTTCTGGACGAGGTGTACTAGTGTGGCTGTAGGCCGTACCCAGCACAGGTGTGCCGGGGGTTACGAGGGGCAATCCATCCCTGCCAGGCTGTCACCTTGCAGAGGGTGAGCCTAGGCAGGTCCAACAGAGGCATAAGGGGAAGAGGATGGAGCTGTACTCTTGCAATCACATTGCATGTTAAAGAGTGACCAGAAGCCTAACCAGCCCTAACAGGAGCAGAGCATCCTCCCTGCCCTCTGCTCTGATCCATCAGCCTCCAGCTCAAACACACAACAACCCATATCTCCGTGAACAAGAACCCATTCCATCTCAATGACCTTCTTGTCCTATGTCCCAAAAGACTCAGCTCTCTCTCTTCCTTAAAATGTGTCTATAGTGAAAAACAGAACCAAACAAAATTTACTGAACATGAAGTGCCTTTGTATCTAGCATGTTCTGGGAGCAAGGTTTGTGAGCCTTATGCACTTATAGTGAAATGTGAAGTCAAATTTGCAAGCACACGCAAACAGCAAATTAGCTAAACTAGCCATTGCACCATAGACAGTTCAGCCAAAACCACAGGGGTTAACAGCACCATGTGCACTTCCAATCAACTCAGCATCTGTATGGCAGGCACATAATGACACCTGTAAGCGAGTGCAGTATTTCCTCAGTAATACAGCAGCAGATCCCCGCTTACAAATTCTTGAAGCGGACAATATCAAAATAAGCATGAGTTGGGCCTAATGCAGCAGACACTTATTAATAGGACCTGGATGATTTATCCACCACACCCTGGAAGCATCGCATTCCTTCTCTTTGCTTGCTAGTTACAGCACCTCATCTCACCCGTGAAGGAATCATAGGTTGATCCATCCCAGAAACATGCTGCACCAGCAATGCAACAAACAGCTACTGCACAAGCTCAAGAAGTGTTCTTTAAGAACACGTCACACATTTTGCTTCAGCCTAGATACACTTTTACTATAAGTATTTTTGCTAAATTCCATGGAAAATTCTTATTCTGAATTTTTTCTCACTTACAATGAGACAGAAACAATCCTCTGTTTGACACTATCCCTCCATCAAAATTCAAAGCACTGCTACAGGAAGAACTCGTCACATGAGATAAAAATGTATAAGACACAACAAGTAAAGAGAAACTACTAATATGGTAACTATTAGTTCTCCCTAAAAGAATAAAACAGCCAAGCAGCCCCAGAAACAGAACAGTCACAGAACAAAACCTGCCCATGAGCTCTATCTTTGCGGGCCCTTCTCGAAGTTTTTTTGCATGGGACATTTTTTTCTATTCCTCATTTAATTTTGGCACGTAGCCTCTCACAAACCGAGGAGAACAACTCATTTTATAGCCCTGATGAGTTTGTAGTGAATCACTTGGTTAGATCTCAAGCAACAACTCTGATCTAAGATAATACAAACTTGTATGTCAAGGAACCCTTGGATCTTTGGTGATGGAACAGAGCCCTGAGGCACACACAACATTACTAAAGCTTCTGTGTTTTCATCCACTTCATAATTACAAATGGAGATTTTTAACATATGTTTTTGTAGAAGTGAAAAAACCCACACTTTTTTTCCCCCCCTGCAAATTTTGCAGACTTTAAGTCACATCATGAATTAAAATGGTTTCATTAACAAAGACTAATTGAACAGCAGGTCACATGACCAAGTGGACTATGTTCTCAGTTTCAGTATCACAATAGGAAATCAGGGAGCAGACTCAGGCACAATCCTCTAAAGAAGAAAAGTCAACAACTTTGAACTGGAAGAACTGAAAAAGGACGATTGAATAGTTATATGCTAAACTTAACCAAGACGCTTAAAGAACTCTGATGAAATTTGATTTGCTCACATATTTTTCTACTTCCATGCTATTACAAGCTTCCCACTTTACCAGAAGATGTGAAACACAGAGAATAGTACCTGCATGCAGAGGGAAGGTAGTCCACCATACCCAAACAAAGTTTAACCAGAAAGACTTAACTTACAAAAATATTGAATATTTATAAAGCCATTTAATTAAGGCTTTCATATATATCTCAAAGTAGAAAAAGGCTGGCAGTAATTAACATAAATAAGAAACTAGATTCCATACAAATCTGGTAAGGGGAGCCAGAGACACAGAAGACGACCACTGCTGGAACAGAAGTAGTCTTTTTTTTTTTTTTTTTTTTTTTTTTAAAAGTTGTAAGTTATAATGCAGCAGAAGAAAAAGTGCTTAATATAGTTTTACTTTATTTATGAAAAGTAAAATGAGAAAGCAATACCATAAGTAGATGGTAGAACTAGAACATAGAAATAACTAGAAGAAAGCTAACGTGTTAAAATAAAATAAAGAAAAACCCCCATGCCCCTGTAAAAGAAAAATAGTTGTGTCAACCTGACCTGTATCTGGGACAAAGTAATGCAATGGCTAATACAGGACAAGATTTAATAAAGAATTAGGTGTAGTACAATTAATAGGTTTTTGGAGAACTAATTGTATCACAGGAACTTGATCTTTTTAATGAGATTATGAGCTTGGGTGATAAAGGTAATACCATGTTTATGTAATATACTTCAGTGAAGCATCTGACTTCCTTACACATGACATTTTGATTAAGAAACCACAGTAAAGAACAATCAACCCCCCACACATTAAATGGATTAAAATTTGGCTATGCCTCAAAACGCAGCTGTGAATGGGGTATCCTAATGAAGCAGTTTTAGAGAAGCCCTGCAAGAGTGAGGTCTTGACTCTGAAATATCAACCAAAAATATGGAGAGATATAATTATGATTTTATCAAATCCAAAAGTGGCGAGATTGAAGAAAGGGAAATAATGATTAGGAAATTTGACTAATACAAAGGCTGTCAGATTTTTCTGGGAAACCAGCCTTTTCAAGACAGGCAGTGCTGGGGCTAAAAAGATCCCCAGATGCGTCAAGCCTGAGCAGAGCACAGGACACACACCGACCACCGACACTGAAGTAAGTGCACATACAGCAATGGCTCAAACATTGCACACGCAGTTCTGGTGTCAGCTCCTCACAAGCAATCAGGAGAAACCGGAGAGTTTGAGAAGACTCCTGAGAATGGTCAAGTGACTAAACAAGAAAAGTTTCATAGTTGTAGGTTGAACTAACCACAATCATTAAACACCTTCCATGGGGAGAAAAAAAAACACAACAAAAAAAACAAACAAAAACCAAAAATCCACAGACTAGAAACTGTGGTCACTTTATATCAGCCAAGCAGGATACACCACCCAACAACTAGTACCCCAGACTAGATTAAGACTAAGAATATGGTGATTTTTTTAAAACATATTTCATTAATTAAACTTTCAGTGCAGACTACTGCTAGTGGACTTCCTAGCATCAAAAATAGTAACATCACAGTTCCATATCTTTCTAAAAAATATACACTACAAATAAAACCTGGTTCTTAGATTTGACACGGAAATTAATTCAGGGAATAACCTATGGCCTATAAGATGTGAAAAGACAGATACCACCCGAAGAGATGATGAATTCCTCTCCACTGATTATGGAGGTAGCCTAGTTAGATAACTAGACCAAATGCTTTTTCAGGTGGCTGAAGTTACATGAAATGAATCTCGTCCTAAACTATTATTTATCTTCCCAAAGGTCTGTGGCAAAACTAAGAAAATAGATGACATACAACTCCTAAATCTTAAGTTTAAAGCAAAAATGGTCTCCATCTTTTTATTCACTGAGGTATTTTTATATTGTGGCATACAATGGCTCCTTTCCTATATTAATGCAGAAATTGGTGTACAGCTCTACCTATAACAAATTCTTTTGATCCACCTTCAAGCCGAGACACTTCTGAACACAGCATCTACTGAGCCACAAATGCAGTTCCAAAACCTTTGCCAGGAATTTGCAGTCTCTAAGCCAATAATTTCCTTAATATGTTACAACTTTAACAAAAGCATTGGGCAACACCAACACCCTCCCCCCATTTTCCCCATCACGTCTTGTCTTTTGTGACTATGGGGGAAAATGCAAAAATGAAAAGTTTTCATTGGCTTGGATCTACCAGGAAATCACTAATATTATTTTTCTCTACAATTTAATGTTATTCATTTGAACTACATTTTCTCACTTATTGTTACCTTGGTTCCTATAATTTTAATTATCAGCCTCGACAGCACATTAAATGAAGGTGCTGTAGTATCTGCGCTCCTTCCAGGGCAGGTTCTTTCCCAAATGATAAACCTCCTAATATCCATTTCCTTAAGCTTAATATGATCCCATTGGGCAACAAGGCACAAAGACAGAGTGTTTTCCCTTTCCTCATCTCATATGGCTTTTTGGAGGATATCTACCCTGAAGTAGATTTGTATTTTCAGCAGCACAATAGCATTTAAATCAGGTTAAAAATCTGTCCTGACCTCTGTCTTTGCCCTGCTTCCACAGTTATTTCACTCACCTGATTGCCTGCTTATAATATATCTTGGCTGAACCACTAACAGGACAGAGGGATTAAACAAACATAAACCTCAGGTGCAGGAAGGAGGATTTAAAACCCTGCAAGTAGTCAGGAATTCAAAATACAGAAATCAGAGTTCCAGTTTAGAATATATTCTCCCACAGTAATTTGCTTTATTAACATTGTGCCTTCTTGTTTTCATTCCCTGTTACAACCTAATCACTATAAACACTAATACACCAACGATAATAGTGTAGATAGACATGTGCAGATGTGTACTCAAGGCCAGATTCCCTTCTTGAGTAGCATTGGATTTCACCCATTATACATCCAGTAATCCCAGTTTCAGGAATATTTCCACACTCCTGTGAAGATATCTGTTTTTCCTTAGCTCTGTAATGTCACATGCACACTAGACTTTTTTTTTTTTTTTTTAAAGTTGTAATCTTACTTGTCTCATCATTTTTGATCCAGCATTTTTAATTGTTATGGTAATATAAGAAGAAAAAAGAAAAACAATACTGTAGGGGAATTAGACTGGCTTTTCATTTGTCTTTTGGTATTTGTATACATAAATGAACAGTGGCGTTTGTCTGGTTTAAATTAATTGTGGTGGCCCAGTCACATAATCCAGATCTTTTCTGTAGAGCAGGATGAAGAAACAAGAAAGAAATAAAAGCCGAGATTAATGCAGAAAAAAAGGCCATTTTCCACTCCTTCACCTATTCCTTATGACTTCTCCTACTTTTCTACCGTGTTTATGAATCATGCAGATGATGGGCTTTTAGATGCGATGCTCAGTTTTGTAAATTGCAGAGTATCAAAAATATTGTCACAGCTCAAGAGATCTCAATAGGCATCATGACAATGTAAATAAAACATTAATTACACTGATAATAAGATTTCAGCTACCATTAGAAGTTTGGTAATTTGCCAATGGTAAAAAGTAGCCCTATCCACACTCAGGAGATACTTCAGGCTACATGCTGAAAGTGAACTGAGACTTTCCTGCACAGAAAAAAACCCAAACCTTACACCTCTCAAGTTTTATTTATCACAACATGATAGCTGGCATTATGGCACAAGGTCTATTTTTATTTTAACCTCCTTTAGCATAAGCACCTTAGCAACATGTCTTCACCTACATCTAGCTGGAGAATACATCTCATATTTTTTCCTCACCAAAATACATGAAGCATGTCTCCTTCCCAAGGCTTTCATTATAATTATTGACAGTCCAAGTCAAAGCCCAAAGATAATATTTGCCAAAGTGCTTAAATACTGAACCATGGCTTTACCCCAGACTATACCAGGTTAAAAGAGACCTTATGTTCCCCATTTCCCATATTAATTTTAGAAATAAATTCTTTGGCAGGACTACGCATCTTGAATTTGTCTTTACTACAATGGTTTCTTACTTCACAGATGTCTTCCAAGGGCGGAAGAAGACTTTTGTCTTGAACAATTCAAATAACCTTGAAAACATCATCTTTTGTGTGAAGATGAGGTGAAGATCGCTATGTAAAGATCAAGTGAGAAATGTTTTCCTTGTGGGCATTTTGAAAAGATCCTCCATTTATATAAAAAAATTTATCCTTTTCAAATAAAACAGAATTCTCAAGAAATAAACTATATCATAAAATTAATAAAAGCAATCCTTTCTCACAGTCAACTCCCCTTTTTCCTTTAAATCAAGTAAGCCCAAATTCACCACACTTAGCCATAGCCACCCCTCACCACAGGACTTACCAAGCACACCAAAACATCTGCTTTGCAACTCTCCCTGCAGAGAAAAGCCAGCTGCATGCCATGGCGGGCAGGTCTGGAAACCGGTGAGGACACCACATACCCAGAGACGTGAGTTTTGCAGAAGGGCTCCCTGAGCCTGGATTTTCAATTACTGAAAACACCTGAAGGAATGATGTTAATGAGCTATATTAAATAAAGCAAAGAGTAGCTAAAGGCTCCTTTGCCTTGTGAAACATTTCTGTTCCTCTTTTAGGGAGAAAAATGTGGAAAAACTTTTTCCTACCTATACAACAGCTGCAATTCAAGTCCCCACAATTCCCTGCATGGCTGAAATACCTTAATCAGCTTCACCTAACAGCATTTTACTCCATCCTCAGCAGATGAAGCAAAGCACAACAACCTGGGAAAAGCCACATGCCCTTCGTAAACTTCAGGGCAGGAACTTAGTGCCCTCACTACCTGACAAGTGCTGCATGTGATATTGCTCAACATCTTCTGAAGTCTTATCATCCAGCTCCCCAAAAGCAGGGCTTTAATCCTATAGCCTCTCTGTATGGCATACAATCATACTGCACGTGGTCACGTTTTATTGTTTCAAGGATAAAGATTGTTCAAGGCATCTGACACTACTACTTAAATTATTCATCCACTGGTATTATTTATTCATTAGCTCTTGAGTTATCTTGCTTTGCTAAAGTACCTGGTTTCTATTGCTCACAGAAAAAATCATGCCATTTTCTTTGTTTTAATTGAGATTTTGTGAATCTTGCAAGCAGCTGATTGCGTAGCACTAATAGCCCATAATGTGTATTGCCAAGTGTTTGAATGTAAGTGTCATTTCTGTATGCGGGTATTGAAAGGAAAGCACATGCTGCCAGGTCCTGCACTTGACTCTCAGAGGCCTGGCCAAGGTCTGAATTTCTGGGGACTCTGGGATGCCCTTCCCAGGGCCACAGTCCGTATTTGGTGCTGTACAGGGGGATTATTATCTCTGATGGCTGTGATATTTAGGCATGTGAGAGATACATCTCATCTAACCTACCACCAGAGTAACAATAATTAAAAACCTTCAGTTTGAAACAGCTCCTTGATCTGGAAGTGTAACATAGAGCACCCTGAGCTCCTTGCATGTTACACTTTATGGGAAATACTGGATGACTTTTATAGCTTATGGCTATAATATTTTCCTCTAGGCACAGCCAACCAGCAGAAGCTGTGCTGAAAGAGCAGGAGAGTTGTTTGTCAGTGCACAAAGCTGGGAATGACAAAACTTCGCAGGTTTCTTGAGCCTCACCTTCTGGAATAAAAGTGTATTTTTGGACTACAGTATTTTATTACATTTTTTTCATTCCTTGATTACACACTACTTCTGATATTTAACATCTCAAAGAAACAGAATTACTAGATGACCTTCAAAGGTCCCTTCCATCCCAAAGCATTCTACTATTCTACGAAAATGTTGACTCCCCACCTGTGAATGGAAACATTTCTGACCACAACTCTCATCTTCTATATCATTGTTCTTCTGTATGAATAAATAATGTGAAAATGGCAATCACATATTTATTCATGTTAGATGGGGAAGCAAAGAGGATAAATCCAAAATTTCTTCAAAGCATGGAAATTTTGAGATTTTTCATTATGAACATATCTAGGACTGCAGCATTAAAACTGAGACTTTCTTACTTATGGAGGTAATATGTACCGTATGATACTTTCTTGCAAAGAAGACCCCAATACCCCAAGATATATTTAAGGGGAAAGTTAAACTACAACAGGGAGATGATCCTACTTCCCAATTTTGTGAAGACGCCACACTGACAAAATCCCCACTTACTGCGGTGGTTTTTGCACCATATGACTGCGCACTAACGTTTCCAGCATCAAAAAAAGATCTGCAAGGCTTAACTCACCAGTTCAGACATTTCTCTTGCAGTTAAAAGTTGGCTTGTGATGAAGGCTTCAGTCTGGGAACAATCTTTACCCACTTGAAGGGGAAAAAAACCCAGCATCTCACTACTAGGCACTGTCGTTATGGTGATATAAATTGCATTTTATCAGTTTCAGCTGTTTTTTTCCTGGCCTGTACATAAAAATCTCTTTTTAATCTGAAGTCCTTCAAGGTTTACTAGGCAAATTTTGCTATCTGTTACACATGCAACCCTATTAATGTTAATGAGATGGTTGAATTTAAGCAAGGGTAGAAATTGATCTTTACCCTGTTATGTTGTAGGCTGTCTAGATATTTGTCTGTTTTAACTTAAAATCTATTTAGCAATTTCTTCTTTATCATGAGGAAGTCTTACAAAACCATATCACAAAATGCCAAAGATATAACAACACCAGGTCAGAACCATATCTTCTCTCCAAAAATGGCCACTGCTGGGTGTTTCCCAGAGAGAACACAAAGCCTTGAAATGAGCTATTATAAAATAGTTTGCCTAGAGAAAAATGTTCTTGACCTGACTCTCTTCTGGTTTATGCTCTGAACCATGGGTTTTTCCATTCCTTCCAGACTTTTTTAAAAAAGGTTCTTGTAATCAAACCTCTGAATGACAGTCAAATTTTGCAGCCACAAATAGGCATGTGCAGTGTGTGCACAACAGTTTCCATTAATACACAATTACTAGATATATTTACAAGCCATTTACTTTGTTAAGATTGCAATTCTTTCTGCAGTAGTTCAAAAGCAAACCCTCCTTTTCGGATCATCTCACATTACAACCCTGGCCACAGTTTTTTAATCATTTCTAATTTAAGAAAAATTAACACTCAATTACAATGAGTTTGAACTCAGGGAGAACTGCAGCAATAAGAGCCTTTTTCTTTTTTCTTTTTGCCTGTCTCTGCCTTTCTCTCAGGCCCACGTTTCTGAAAGAACACCAGCACTGAAAAATCAAGTGGTTAGACCTCAAGAACTGTAGACTGTCTTAACTCTGTACCCTGATGCTTGTTATGATGCAACGTTTATTTGCCTGATTACTTCTTTACAGGCCTTTCTTTATTCAGTTCACAACAAACATTTGCTCTGAGAAAGTATTAAGATTAGATGAAAAATAAGAATTATCAGTGATAATTGTATAATCTGTATAATTATATAATAATAATTGTATATAAATATATTTAATATCTCTGATCGCTATCAATCTCAGTTGTTGCACAAGTTGGACAGTATATAACAAATGCGGAAAGAAAATGCATCATCTCTATCATAGACTCTGGTGGGATGTGAAGCAAGTTACCTAACCCAAACTACTCCCAGTAGGCTGTTATTTCTGTGTGCCTAACTTTCTGGAGCAGTAAACACGACCTCCTTCCCAGCTGTAGCTCACGTCAATGGAAGTGTTCTCCAAACATGGTGACTACAGTGTCATGATCTGCGTGTTACCTGGAGTATTCAGGGAGCTGGTCTTTGATAACGTTCCCATGCTATAGCTCCTAATCTATTAGCAGAGAAATTGCTGTCCCCACAAGGGGGTTGTGACAATTAACTAGCATTTCTAAAGCACTCTGATATTTTACAGATATACACTGCTGAATAGCAAATGAAACAAATTAGTAATGACGTCTTCAGAGTCAGGTTTGAAGAGTGTGCAATATGCAAGACACTCAGGTATACAGTGAGCTGCGTGGATAATACATTGGCTGAAGAGCTCCTATTCTGTGCACTGATCGAAGGGAACACATTACACGATTGTGTGATTTCAGCCGGTGTCATAATGCAGAAGCAGAAAAGGCAAAGACTGCTTTAATTGTATGAGGTTGGAAGTATTTGACTTTGCAGCCTGAATGTTTTCAACATAATTTGTTTTTAATAAATTGGATCAGTGGTACACAAGTGGTTCCACAAGAAGAAGCATTTATGAACCATGGTTTTCTCCTCTCTCCAGCATGGATTCCTCACTTTGTCACAGCTGAACTGATAATGCAGCTTTTTCCTCAATAATTTGAGCCTACCTCACCTACCCAACTGTCTACTTTCATGAAATTTATAGGAAATTAATAACATTATGACTCTTCCTCTCAGTGGCTAAAATTGACCAACAGTTTTGGAAGCTATCAGGGAAGGGCAGACACATACACAGACTACACAGTTATATACATCTGGTTTCCTTAGGAATGGATTTACAAATCCTGGTCGTACAGCATCAGAACTGCTTGGCATGTTCCCTGCTCTCGTTTCTCCCACCATTTCATCACATCTTTCTCTCCTGTCACAGCCCTTTATTCATGTACTTGCTGCTCCTCTTCCCAGGCATTTCATTATGGCCTCACCAGGCCTGAACCCTTGTCCGTCCTTCCACACTGGTTCCTGTCCCAAATACTAACCCTGTTGCCAAAATCTCATTATTCCTCCGTGTACCACTCGGCCGGCTGCTGCCAAGTCCATAACTCCCTTGTTCCCACCTATTTCCAGTTATTAACCCAGCGTTCAGCCTCACCATCTTTGCCTGATCAACCTTCTCCCCCTCTCAGGTCTCAAACTTTCAGTTCTGACTCCCAACCACTTCTGCTGCTGCACTCCCAGACAGGACTTGTCTCATGAGCGCATCATCCTTAAACAGCAGATGCAATGGGCTTGGGCCCACCAAGCTTGGGCAGATCTAGGAGCTGTGCAAGTTACAAATATGCTCCCTGAGGATGGACTTTTTGGATATCCTACCTAGAAAAAGTTCCTACCTTGGACGTTCAGTAGGTTTGTGATGGTTTGGGTGAATTTTCACAAGGCCAAGAGCAGATAAATTTTAACACGTTGAGTTTTTCAAAAGTTGTGTTAGAGACTGAGTTTTGAGATGATATGACGGTAAAACTAAATTGTCCATAAATGGAAGGTATGAATGCCATTATTTTATAACTCTATGGTCAAAACTGCAGACCCATAATTTACGCATCTTGAGGATACTAAACCTGAGTTTCTATATGCCAAAAAAAAGAAGGAAACTTGGCTTCAGTCTATCGGCATAAACACTGTCATGTCTTTGTTTCTTGGAAATAAACATTATAAGCCATGATACTGTCACTAACAAAAGGAGTTCGTCAAACAAGTTCCACAGTAACTTTATTTTTTAGTTTACAAATACGTGAGAGGTGAACTCAACATAAATCTGGGAAAAGGTTGATGATTGCAAGCATACTCTCTAGAGCCTTTGGGAAAAGCAAATGAAGCAAAGTTCAGAGTTAGATTTTATAACGTATCTATGTGTATATATATGGCATATATATAAACACAGACAAAAAGAATTTATTCAACAACTGTTAAAAGAAGCTTGAGCTTTACTATATTTTGCTATAAAATTTGCAAAAAATTCCTGGTTACTATTTCCCCAGAGCAAATGCCTTCTGTATATCATTCAGGTGGTGTCAGATCAAATGTGGACAGTGATTTCCTGATTCTGGTCACAGCCCAAGAACCTGGAAAAGTTATTAAGGTTTTTAGCATTTTGCAGGGACAGAGTGTGCTCTCCATCCTACAGCAGATGGAGAACGTGTGAGCACACGCGACCAGGTAAAACACTGGGCTTTAGACAAACAGAAACACTGTGGAGACATGCGGGCTTGTTGGATATGCAAAAAAATACAAGCCCCCTTATATGAAAGAGCCAGTTTTATGGCAAAAAAAAAAGTTTTTGCAGCCATTGTCAAATTAAAGGAATAAAGCTGAGCTTGTATTGCATGAAAAGAAAAAATTAAACTGTGCAGTGATCCTGGACTGCTCTGCTCCCCTCCTGGGACGACCTGCACCTGGGCCCGAGCCTGCAAATCCACACAGCAGGGCTGGCTTGGCCATGCTGCAGCTAAGGGAGGAGCAGCCTGCAGCTGAAGATGGGTGTTGAGAAGCAAGAGGATCTCCATGGTCTCCAGTCCAAGGCATTGGTAGAAAATAGTGTGTCAATAGTAAAAGGCCTTCAGAAGTGAATGTGGTGCTTGCCTCTGGATGGTATTTAGCCCGAAGCACATGCGTCTCCGTGCTGCTGTGAATTGCCTGTACATAGAAATTCACAACTTTAAAAGGGCAGAAGTTATCATGCCATCAGATGCTCATCACATTTATATTCATTTTAGCAAATCCAGGATTGGCCACAGACTCCTTACATATTTTATGATTTACCGGAATCTGCTTTAGTCTAGGAGACCTAATTCTTCCATTACACATATCACCCATCTTTCTGGCAGCATAATTTACATCTCAAACTGGAATAATTTTGCATACTTTTCATTTTAGCATTCTGACATCTTAAAAAAAAAATGCCTTAATTCTGTGGAGTAAATTATCATCAACCTTGGAAAAAAGTCCTGGAAGTTATTAATGCTCTTTTTATGCATAGTTGTCTGTACAGTTTTGGTGTCTTTCTCTTCTCAGCTCTGTGTAGCGCTGTATTAGCAAGAGGGTCGTAGAGCATATGAAATTCAAAACAGGACCAACATCGTGAGGTTTATAAGAACATTTAACACACGACATGTAACTCAAGCGCTTTCCCAAGGGAATCGTGCAACCTTTGTTTACTCTTGAACTTTCTTCCACAGACAAGTTTCTAATCTTTCTGTATTCAAAGAATGTGTCCTTTACTGTTGAGTTCATTCACTGGACTGACACACATCGGTGCTATAACAACCTAAAAATCTTCAGAAAAAAAATAATGTACTGTTAAACAGGGACTTTGAAGGAAACCTGTGGTTCTGATCTTTTGTACTTCTGATATCACAAAAAAGAGGTCTTTATTTAAAATTTAACACTGTAACAGTTATCACATAAATACTGATGTTTCTGGAATGTTACTCTAAAATTTCAGTGACATCTTGTTTATTCCCTGTTAATACTGCCTGAGATGAATGCACTGGAAGCACTTAACCAACAACAGCAACAAACTTCTGGTATATTCAAGCAGAAAAAAACCCAGAGGTTGTCAATATACACAAGACAGCAAATTTTCAACATTTTTGAAGGTGTTGGGTTTTGAATCATTTTAAAATAAATTCCCTTCTCTTCTTCCATTTTTTAAAGCCCAAGCTTTATGAAAACTTCATATTTGTGTGTTTTGTCATTATTTTTAATATTAATTAATTACACACATAAAAAACAGAAATGAAATGGTTTTTACAAAAAATAAATCAAGCTTATACTTTTTTTTTTCTCCCAGTAAGATGTAGTTGGTGTATATACACAGAGGTGGAAAAAGTAAATCAAAATAGAACTGTATTTAGTAGTAGAAGTCAAATTCATGCTGATTTGTGACTTGTTCACACCCAGCACCAGAAAATTCCTGGAAAGATCCCATATTATTTAAACACAGGAATCAGGACACCCAACTTCTGGCAGGGCCTTGCCATAGCTGAGTGCCCCGCAGCCTGGCTGCAGCCATCCTTTCCAAAAAAACAGGCTATTTAATGATTAGCTGGGATATGCAGTAATGGCATACTGGGAGGTAGATGCCCTATATACCCTTCTGCTGGTATAGAGGGAAGGGCAGCAAAAGGGCAGGAGAAAACCATCCTGGTAGGATGATTCCCGTATGTCCCACATCCCTGCAATGTGCCATTTGCATCTAGCTAGAGCCCAATGATGCCCATGTGTGAAATAAGGTCTGCACCCGGGCTACCCCATGCCCCAGGCAGCGAGAAGGCAGAGAAAGACGCCGTCACTTCCCACAGCCTCCTCCACCCTTGCTAAGCTACAAGCTCTCACAGAGACTCATGTGTTAAGGAAAGAAAAAACAAAAAGTCTTTCTCAATGCTAGGATTTCCTCCTGATCTAAATTTCCCCCCCTGCACTTGCGAGAGGGAGAAAGTATTTGCTGCTAGTCACCGTTACGTCCTTCAGGTTTAAGGTAATGTGCACTGAAATCCCCAAAAGCCCCAAGAGAGGCTTCAGCAAAAACTCTGGGACCTTTGCAGGGTGCAGCACAACCACTTTATCAACGCTACACTGCTTTGTGTGGTGCAGGAGGCAAGAAGGAAAGTTTTGCACTCTCTAATGTACAGCCCATAGAAAGACTGCTCTAACTGTATGTATATATAAAATGCATCCTGGCTTCGTTAATCCTTTTATTCCCGGTACAGCCAGATCTGAAATTTCCTCAACGGCTGCAAACTTTTTAGGGGTAGATTTTATAATGGTAATCAGTGATTTTAGAGGAAATAAATCTATCCCGTGGCCCGTAGCTCTGTATAAAGCATCCCAAGAAATAAGTCAGGGAGACCGTCAGCAGTGAAGAGTGCTACATTTCATGTGCTGCCATAGAAATGCTTTCTGGCTGAGGTCTAATATTAATCTATTTTGTCCCTGACATCCAGTAAAACTACAGTGTAGCAATGCTTTTAAAACATACATATTCAATAGCAGACGCAATAAAGTATTTGGAACTGTTGGTATGAAGAAGGTTCACACACATACAAATATCTTTGAAACTCCAGTTAATCAAGGTGTCAAAGTAACTAAAGCAGTTTTACAGATTTTATTGAAAATAAATCACTTTATTATATACTGAAATATATATTATTGTTTCCCCATAGAGTTTTACTATCCAGTTGCCTGCATTTATTTTTTAAATAGAGTATCTCCTGCCCTCTTTAGTCCAGTTTTTATAACTACATTTACAAAGGAAATTCAGCATTAAAACATATCTTTAGCCTGCCTTCTCCTATTGCCCTATGCAAATAGCCCATTATTAGCCATTTTCTGGCAGAAGTAGCTGAGAGGAAACAGAAGAGGAAATGATATAATGGCTCCAGAGCCGTGCGTTTCCTTTCTGCCCAGCTGGTTGCAGGATGACCTTACGGTTAACTGGGAAGCTGCGAGGTGGCATTGAACCTCAAAAGATTTACACCTTTGTCTTCTCATTTTTCAGACCGAAGCTTCCATGCAAGAATACATAAAACTTCACAGAACTCAGCCTGGGGAAGGTTACAATGAGTGAAAGGAAATATTTGATTCGATCTAATGGACATCCTAATAGATATTTATAGACTTCACAGAGCAACTTTTCACTGAACATTTTTAACTCCCACTATTGAGTAACTGCTTTCTTTTTTTAAGTATGGGATCTGGTTCAGATCTAAAATAGCCAGCGCGTTGTTAGACAATGCATTTCTTTAAAATTCACTATTACATGAAGACTCCTATTATTTCATTCATTGGATAATTCTTTTTTTTTTTTTTTTCTGGCCATAATGCACTGTTTCTAACAGCTTAATGCTATAAATGCACAAATAGTCACATGTTTATAAAGATATTGCATCTACAGGAAAAGTTTCTCAATTACTTTTTTTCAGCATTTCTCCGTAAAGTTAAAGAATGTCTAATACAGTCCATGTATACAAAAGCAATGCTTTCAGCATTTTGGACTGCTTTCTAAACTGATAAATTTCACGCTGATAAATGTAAATTCAACAGCAGTTCTCTTGGAATCACACTTTTTCTCCCCAAAACTAATTTAAAGTTGAAGCACAATATCTAAAATGAATTTTAAATATTAAAAAATTGCATCTATACTCAGGAATTTTATACATTTTGCCAGTGGACAGGCATTATGAATGCAATATATTGGTACCCTAGGTCATGTAAGTGGTTGTTTTACCCATATACTATATCCTAACTACTAAAACCAAAATTGCTATACCTAAATAAGCATAAAGGTGTTTCTTATTCTCCACCCACAACATTCAATGACATTTTCTGGTCAACAGAGTGATGAGGACTCGTCCAGGGCTCTCTATCTCTACTGGTTCCCCAGTAGGGCAGTCTGTCATGGGGTGACCCCGGTGACTGAAGAGGGTCACCTGCAGCATCTTCACTTAGGTACTGAATTCAGAGTCACTGCAACTAGAATTCAGGTTCACCCCTGGGCACTTCTAGGCTGTATGTCATGTTTTAACACTGATCTTTATAGATCTTTACCTACGTAAACCCCAGTGACTTTTAACACAAAACTCAAACTCTATGGTACCTTAGCAAAGAATTTTATCTTCACTTCTTAACCTTTAAGCCATGAACATGCCAAAAAGTATCAGTTTTCCTGAGAAGGTACGAAGAGGTTTCACCTGGATTCGTTACTCATCACCAGGAAGCTCCCAGGGAATTTCCACCACAGAAAAAAAAGGTGCCACATTTGTAAGTAACATATATGTGCTTTCTTTCCAGCTGCTCAGCCCTGATAGCACATCAGATTTAAAGGATTGTGTCCAGCTATTACATTAGTTTCTAATAGCAAAATGTGAGTGTGCCTTCCACACTGTAAAAACTGACTGTAATCAAAATCTAATTAGCATTCTATTTTACTAGTGGGAAAACTGGGAGAAATTCACACAGACATACACAGTGTTAGATATTAAGCCAAAAGATGTCTCCAGAAACCAGCCATTCATCTTTTGCCTTTTTTTTCTTTATCATCAACATCTTGTCTCTTGAAATATAGACATCACTAAATCAAAAACACTTACCTTTTCACATCATTATAGAATTGCTCAGATTAAATAAAAGCTCTGTACAGCTTTTCAAATCTCAGCTATGTTTTCAAACCACCAGGGAGGGCTAGTTCTTCCTGCTCAGACAATTATCAAATTGTTGCCAATGTGAGTGTTCCTTGTATCAATCTCATTATTATTAAGTAGTCTAAATCACCTATGGATCTCATTACCATCACTTTGAAAAAAGGTCACAAGGTGGCATCTGCAATTTACTTAAAATTTATCATTAAACGTAACCCTTTTTTAAAGAAGATTCAGGCTGCTTTAGTTTATTTTTGATGTTAACAAACAGAACCCAGCCTTAGAAGTCTGCTCAATTTTGTTTGGTTGTTGCGGGTTTTATTCTTTTTTTACTTTGGAAGTAACAGGGACATCATCATCCGTCCTTTGTTTTCCTGGTAGAGCTCCTGAGGTTATTGGGTGGTTCATATTGTAAAAGAAAGCTAGGTCAAATCACTAAAGATGAAGTCCTTATTGAAAAGTTAATTAGTCACTGAAAATGCATGAGCATTAAGGGGAAAAAAAAAAAAAAAAGCAGTTTTAGCAGGACTTTCTCTTGGCAACTGCTCAGTTTTCATCATTTGATCTTGTGAAGATATTGCTTTATCAATTTTCCAGCCATAGTACTAGTATTAAGTAGTTAAGAAACAATTTTTCAATCTGAATAAAAAGTATAAAAATTCCCTTCCTTATTTTCTTGGAAGAAAAAAAAAAGACTGTCAAAAGTTGTTTATAAATTACAAGTAAATACAAAAGAGAATAATCCTTGCTGTCCATCTCCCACTCACTTTTAAATAGATCACTCCACAAAATATTATGCAGTTGGTTTGATATTTTTAGAGGGAAACATTTTTGCCCAGTAATATAGAAATAAAAATAATTGCTATCACTTCCTTCCTCTGAGAAAATGACACATAAAATTTAATATTTAAAATTCAATTGAGAAAGAAACTGTATTTTTTTACCCAAAGTCTTGTAGCTATGCATTCTATTTTTTTTTTCCTGGTCTGTACAGCTGCATTTTGGATATGAACTTAATAGAAGATGCTGCAAAAAGTAGCAACTTTGAGTAGTGACAGAGGCTTATCAGACAAATATGCAAGGGCAGAATATACAAGACGAAAGGAACAACACTTCACAAGTTCAGAATATGATTGCTCCAGATAACGATATACTCTCAGATATTTTCATTCCTGTCTCTCATTAATTCCTCTTACTCCTGAAATGATATCAAGTGTGATTTCTTTCTAAATAGCAGATAAGATCATTCAGCTTTTTGGGCACAAATCTGCTGTATTTCAGCTGTGCAAATCAGTCATAAAAACACAAAAATGATCCCTATCGACATTTTCAATTGTTGCCATTTATCACATTATTTAAAGACCATTTTAGATTTCTTCACTTGCTGTGAAGAAAGGGAAGGTGCATATTTTTATGCATCTCACAGCAGATAATGCAATACAGCTTTGCATCAGGCTCTTCTACCTGAAGACTTGCAAAGTACAGGCTCAGTTTCTGTGTCCTGTAATGACTCAACCCGTTCTTGCTACAGACAAGCAAATGCCTGAAAGAGTTCAGACCAAAATACAAAGTCTGCAAATACTTTTATGAAACAATGGATTTGTCTGTTTCAGAAATGTGAAATGTCTTTGTGTAGATACAAACATTTCCTTAACAAACCATTTATATGTCTTTTTATTTATACTTACTCATACAACTCTACATAACAGCTCATAAATGTAGGTCTTCTAGTACAAACATCCATAAATATACGACACACACACATGCTATATATGTATGTATATTAATATTTGTAATAGAAATCATATCTTTATATCTTCCAAAGGCATCCTTTGTAGCTTTCTTGCCTTTTAAATTCAGCTATTCTTGAACAGTTTGTCTTTGAAATATGTCAGGATAATGCATTATTGAAGTACTGTACTGCTTCCTTTTTGAGACTGTACATAAAATCAGTCACGTTCAACAAATTTCCATTTTACTTAGTTCTTTTTCATAATTATTCCTCACTTCTATCACAGCCCTGTCCTCAAGAGCTCTCTGGTTACGCCACTAAAATTAACCGCACACTACAGGTTATGCCTCCAAGGGACTTGCCATCAAGAGAAACCTACGGTACAGAAAGAAAGCAAAATAAAATCCTTTACTTTTTCTGAAATGGATATGACTAATACATGATCCAGGTTGCAAAATTAAGCACCAGATAGATGAACTAGATCTGAAAAAAAAGTTTCTTATTTCACCAGATCCGTCAGAAACATTTGGTTTATTTCTTAATACATAGATTTTGAAAGCTACCGGGCATAACATATCAGGTATTTAAAACCTGTCTTAAAACTTCTGGCTTAAAATGGTATCATTTTGTTCAAGAAAGAGTTAAGTCTAACAAGCAGAAAAAAAGAAATTAACTAAAGTAAGGCCCTTGTGATACAATGACACTTGCTCTATGCTCTTACAGAGAAAAACACGATGATAAAACACCACAAAGAGGAGTGTTATGAATTTTATTAATGACTAGAAGACAGTGTGCAAAACATCAAAGGTCTGTGGAAAAGATTAATGACCCCGTGTGAGACTGTTTAATTACCTCCAGCTAATTAGATTCTTGACCAAATTTTTAATATCTGCATTCCTTCTAAAGCCTAATTGAGATTCCACATTATTTATCAATCTTTCAAAAAGCCCTTAGTGTGCTGCTTTTTTTAGGGTTTTTTTTTCCCTTTGCACTTTGACTCCATTTATGGTCAATTATTAAATAAATAGCAAAGTAACTGTTCTCTCCAAACTGTATATGTGGAACACTTTATGCCTGTTTATTTTGACTAGGAGACTATCATTGGCATCTTTTATACATAATGAAGCACTCCAACTAATAAACTGACTGACTTCACTGTAAACAACGTCGATAATATTTTTGTTATCTGGGCTGTGCTCAGGAACTCCTCATGTGGTTTCTGTAAATTAGCCTTTGCTATTGTCAGTTAATCCTTATTTCAGTTTACCTTGGTCCAGTCCCAGGGCCGGAGTGGAGTGTTATCATGCAAACTGAAGAAGACAGCCCTCACCGTTTGATTATTTTCCCCCGTTCATTTAGAAGTACTTTAGTGCTATAAACCACCTGTATTAAATGACTTGCCTTTATATAAGGAAATTGATGTCAGAAGGCAAGGGACACATGCAATAATTACTTATTTTTTATACGCCTTCAGATGTCCCTCTATCCCCAGTTAGGCACTGGCATGAAAGGAGAGACCGATGTGTCAAGCACATCTAAAGACTGAACTTGCTTTAGGGTTTTCCGCAGAAGTTTTACCATTTCAGTTTGGAGTGTAGGAAATGGGGAAAAGTCAGGCGTTTCAAGGTATGAGATGGGGAACACAGTTTTTGTGTAAAGTTTTAAAACAAGATACTTCCTAGTTCAGAGGAGGTAGGGGACCCCCTGAATTCCTTGTTTGTTTTAGCTATAAAACAAAGTACATTTGCTTTGAAAATCTTTTTGTCATTTTTAATATAAATAAGAAAAATAAAGTGTGCACATGTGAAATTATATATTTATAATGCGGGTATAAAACAAAATGCTTTGGGAAAAATTCTTTGTAATTTCATATAGATTTTTTCAAATTATCCACTAGAGTTTAATTCATAAAATCATGCCACATATACAGAAATATATGAGATAGCTTAAAAAAAGAAAAAAAATATTCTCTATTAAATTTTAATAGGGTTTATGTTATTTGTATAAAACATTGTAGGCTGTACCCCTACTAAAATACATAGGATTTTTTTCTATGAGGTAGACATGAGTGTCTGTGTGTACAGCCATTGAAAAACTCTACTACATGAGGATCTATGTAACTGTAATAAATATAGAGGGGACGGGGCTTTGAGGGAGGGATCATTTTTTTCATTATCATGTTTGCAACAAGCCTTGTCCAATGGGATAAGAACATCTATGCAGTATCACAAAACACATCATTTAATAATATAAAAGTATATGCCAAAATAGCATACAATGTAAATCAATACAAAAGTATAATGAACCAGGCATTAGAGAGACACGTAATACATTATGCTTAATTTCTTGAGAGCGACAAGAGTATTTGGTTAATTACTAAATCATGCAGAGGAATACTGCAGCAATGAACTTATTTGGGATGCAGTAGCCAGAACTACTTGATCTTTCCAATGCAATAAAAAGTTTAAAGTGCCTAAAATCTATGTATCCAGATATGTATACTGTGCTCCAGTTGGTGGAGGAGTGCTTCAAACCCATTAAAGATTTTATCCTTATAGGTATGAATAATAATATAATTTGTATCGTATCAGTGCACTATAATTGAGAGTTATGTTTTTTATGTTAGGAAGTAGGTAAGCAAAGAATTAGAAAAAACAGGCCCTGTTTAACAGAGCACCCACATTTTGCAAAACTGGGGCTACACTTGACGGTTTCCAGTGGAAAAGGAACTCAGATTTCCTATGTCTCACGCTCCAGACTACCCTTATTTCTTTCTCCCATCCATCAGGCTCAGCAGGGTCAGTGGTTTCTCTCTCACAGCCTGTACGTACCTGTCTGAGAGACTCTGCCTGTGCCTTTTACATCTGATCTATGACGCGAGCCCCAAATGCATGACGGGTGACTGATGCTCCTCGGTTTCCAGAGGACCATAATGGATATTGGTACTGAAATAACTGATCTGGACAGACAAGCTGGTAATGGGATTAATTCAAAAGGCAATACAGGCCCAGTTTAATCAAATGCTGTATGGATGTGCTATAGATCAAGCATTTAAGTCTGGTGTTAAAGCCTCCGTCAACCCAGGGAGATTCTGCTTTAGTCCACATGGGCATCCCCTGCCCAGGCCACCACCAGGCATCCTCCAGCTCCAGAGATTTCCCTTCTCCTACCTGCCATAAGCACATGGTCCTCCAGGGAATGTTCACACATATCACATCATACTCTGACAAGCTGAGCAATTTTATATTTTCCAGTCCTCCATTTCTTTCCAACCGTATGGATGCTGGTGACGGTACAATAATAAAAACTAACCAAACAAACAAAAAACCAAAACAACCTAAAACCAACAAACCAAATAAGGCAAACTAAAAGCTTTGTCCAGCTTGGCTCAGTAGGAAAAATATCTGTGATGAGGAAGAAAATTTGGGCATTTGTGTAGCACCCAGAAAACATACAGCTAAGCTCTATGGGGAGGGCACGAGGCAACACAAGCATTTACTTACTTTAAAAAAGAATTTATTAGCCCAGTCTTGCCCCTGTGGCCTTTGAGAGACTCAATAACGAGCTTGTCTCCTTCTGCATCACCCTGCTCTTTCACGCAGGACAGCCAGGCAGGGGCTGGCGGATACCTCCCCTGTGCTGATCAATAACCTGCTTCCCCTGCGGGAGGGACGGTCAGCCCACAGGAGGACACATGGGCAAGAGCAGAATTTCTGCATTTTCAGTCATATTTCTTCTCAGTATTGTTCTCCGAGAATCTTTATTCCATCTCATATGGGATATTTAAAATAACAGAATAATGGAAGCCAAATAAATATACTGAAAGTATATCGTGAAACAAATTGTGTTGTTAGAGGTTTTGTTTTGTTGCATTTTTAAGTAATTTGTTTTGTCCTAATCTGCTATATTAGTGTTTGCCTCTATACCAATATGTTCTTGTATATCTGGAGCTCTTTCATAATTTTACATCTTTCTACTCCGAGCCTGCCCAGAACGAAGATCACTTCTAACTTAAAGTGCTCCTAAAAATTTGAAGTGGTCTATTAATTTTAAATTGCTCTACATCATGTCTGCTTAGAATCCCAACTGCTTTTTCACGAAAAAAATATTCAACTATAAAATGCACATCTGCAACATAACAGCTACCCAGCTTTTTTTGATTTCAAACATCAACTTTCTCTCCTTTTTCTTTATATTTGAAAGAAAAGAATGCTCTGGGAGGAAAATAATAGAACAACTCATCACACGTTTTATTGCGAGCCTCCCCCTATTGAAAACCTTTTAGGTATGTCACAGGACTAAATATATTTTATGTCTACCAATTGGTAGCACATAGCCCAGCCCATTAACCCGTTGACCTCAATAAATTATGATTTCCTAGCAAGAGCGGTATCGCTAGAAGATTGACACATCACCAATCGCACACTGAGGGTTAACAATACTCCCCAGGATTTTTACAAGACAACTTCTGATCTGAGACTTCTGTCTTGCAGGCAGTTCTTTTGAAAATGCAAACAAAAAATGTTTTTAAAGCCTTTGGTGTTTTTAGAAATCTGACTTTATCCTCAGCAATGAGAAAAAATGGCATCGTTTCCAGCTGAGCCCCGTCACATTATCTGCAGAACAACAAAGACACCGCGCAACACCAGCACAGCCTTCCCCACGGTGGACCTTTGCCAATGCAAACCTTTGCTGCAGCACTGCACACTCGTCTCCCGCTGCGAGGTCGCGCAGAGACGTCTCTCTGCTTCCCTTTGCTCACATCAGTATTTCCACGGAGCAATACTCTCACCTGACCCTTAAAGATCTATGGAATCCGGTCCTGGTTAGTGATTGCTGGCTATCTCCTGCCACCTCCGTCTTCTCTTTGATGTTTTTAAATGGATGTTGTTAAAAGGAACTTGTTGAGTGAAAGACAAAAAACTCTGTTTACTGAAAAGATAGGATTGACTCAATATAGCAGTGTACTTTGGTGACCAGGCTGGTTTTAGGAAAGATTTTCAAACTGAAGGCCTATCGTTTCTTCCACTTGCATAGCAACTCAAGTTCTAACAAGAGGATTCATTGTCAAAGTCTTTTTCCTTGCGCTATTGTATCTGAAGTATGTTATATTAATCTATCAAAGGGTCACTGATCCTTTAATGAGTGACCATAAGTATACACAAATACAAAAAAAAAAAAAAAACCCCATGCTCTGAATATCCTATGTATCAAGCACTTTCAGATCCATAGATATTTGCTACTTTGCCATGCAGGTATAAAACCATCTCAGTGATGTGATAAAGCAGTAACCCTTCCCGGCTATCACGCTTTATCACGGGAGTAACTTGGGAGGTGCTGTTTATTTACACACAGTCTATCACAATAAGCTGTTCTTGGGATATTTTCCAAGTAACAAATTCAAGCAAAGTTTCTTGACTTTGAATTAGAGCTTGGTCTCTACATACGTTCTGCTCTTCAGAGCATCTCTAGTACCAGAGAAGCCGGGATCCTTCTGGGGACACAGACTTCTTGTCCAGAGGGGCAGGTCACCTGTCTTCCAACATTAGGTGGTACATTCCCAGCTAACAGAGGAATGATGCCCCTGCCTTGACCAAAATCCAATTTCTTTTCTGATTCGGTTGGATCTCATATTCTTCCCTGTCCCATTTTACACAGCTTGGAACTGAGATAATCCCAATTGCATCTGCATGCTTCTCTGTAGGAGGGAAGCATCAGCAAACAAGACTCATACCTCGAAAAAGGATGTGATTCTGGTTTTGGTACCTGCTGTAATACCTTTTATCCATTTAAACAATTTCCTTTTTACAACATCACAATATAACTTGTATTATTGAATGCTGAATCCTATACTACTAGTGCATCCATACATGCATCATGGTGGGGTTTCTGCTCCTGAAGACTTCTTTGACATTCTCATTTTTTCTGTGTTTGAGCACTATCAGGTGAAACTTTTTCAGTCTTTAACCAGACATAGTAATCTAAAAGTTACTTAAATGTTTGTTTGTTCTACTTAAAAGACAATTTCTATGGCAAATGCATTGGAGGTTTTGTCTCAAATGAGATTAGCAAGTCATTATCCACTGGACCGCAACTTCCTATCAAGGTAGAGGCAGCAGCTATATTTACGCAATGTAACATCTTGCAAATAGTAAGCATTAGACCAGAAACACTGCAACAAATCAATAGCAACAAAACTAGAGGATGATCTTGGCTTTCAGTCTGGGAATTACATCTGCCCCAGCTGAGGAGGAGCCAGCTGCAGCCACCCATGATGCCTGCAATGGTGGAGCTGCCTCCTGCAGTGATTAACAGTCTTCTGCAAGACAAATAAATGCTCCTACCTGTAAATGTGTAACTTTTAGTTATAATTTACAGCCATATTGCATATTTCTTTTTCCTTACGTCTCAAGGAAGTTATGGGAAAGTTATGTTTTGGGAAAGTTGTATGAAATTAAGCATTTCTTTATTAGCGGCAGCAGTGTGATGTTCTCGTGAAGGCACCTTTGCTACAAAACTTGCATCAGTATTGCAATTTCTCCACTCTGCAGCTCTTTATCAGGAAGCATTGAACTCAAATTTCCCCTTTTCCCGGCTGCAAGACATTTAAAATAAAGGGACTATAGCTGCCGTATCAAACCGCCCATCTCTATCCCATCCCCTGGGAAAGCCTCCACTAACTTAAATGTTCTCAGTCAGAACCAAGGGAGGTGAAACTTTCCTGCACCAGCCATTGGTTCAATAAAATACTTGCTGGATGCAAAATGTGGTTATATCGGGTTTTGTTAAGCAGCTTCCTAATAAAGGGCAATGCATGTTCAGCCTTCATAGTAACTCAGATGTGACACAAATAATACAGCAAATAATTACAATGACCTTTCGCTCACCTCAAATTTAAACAAAGGTTAAGCTGCCCTTTAGAAAAGTAAATATTTTCTGTAGTCAAATAAGTGTAGACACCTTTAGAAACAAGGATATATTGCCAAACTAAATGAAACTGAAAATGGTGACAACAGAATAATTTCAAAATGTAAAGGATGCAGAGCTGCTCAGCAGAAGCAGCAGGCAGACATCCTGGCATCGTGGCCAGTCCCTTACCTTACAAAATTCCCAGCCTGATCTCCATATGTTTTCCAAGAACTGTTGCTTGAAATTTCTGTCCGGTCACAGCAGATAGGAGAGAGAAATATTAAAAATAAGAAAGTGCATAATCTCCTTGCCCCCTTAAGTCTGGTAAACAATTTATATTCAATTTCATACAACAGAATGAATCCAGGGACCTTTAAGTAATTAAGAAACAGACACTGAGGCTTAAAAAATAAACTTAACAGAAAATCTCACATAGTGGCCAGGAAATGGCTCCTAGGTTTTATTTAGTTCTCATAGCCCAAGGTTTAACTGTTAGCTAGATAAGAGCCAGGTGTGTTTTACACATCTAATTTGTTTAGTCTGAAGCTAATTCAAACAGCGCTTTTTAACTACAACTCTGCAACCGACTTTTAAAATCTAAATCCAGGATGAATGGGCGTCATATATATTCAGGGTCTCTAAATGAGAAGGATCACCTTTGGGGAAGGAAATTCTCACTTATTTCTGGTGTGCTTGGTTTAAGGGGCAGGGGGCGGTCAGGCATCATTCTGTGAGCTGTGTTAAGATGAGGAGCAAAAAGTCAGTGTTGCCCAACGCAGCCTCTCACACCAAAGGCAAAAGGGAAAAAAACCACACTAAAGGCCACTTCTGAGGATTTAGGGCAAAATAACATCTTTTTTCTGACCTGTCCGGCGAATGGATGAGAAATGCCCAAAGATGTCTGATTTTTTTTATTTTGACACGAACAAGCCCCTCCGGAGGCGCGAGGGGGAGGTGGCTGAGTGTGCGGAGGGAGCTGGGAGCTGCAGAGAGCTCTGTCGGGAGGAGATTCTGTCGTCTCCGGGGATGCACAGGGATGAGGGTCCATGGATGCAAAGCTTCAGCTAAACATCGCGTTGGCAGGGGTGGGTAGAGGCTATATAATGCATGCATAGATGTTAAAATCTTAATGTTTTGACCTTCAACCACCTCTGACAATAAGAGAATTGCAAAATATTTGGTCGAGAATAACTTTATACAGGAAAAACAATGGGGTAATTTATGGCAGTAACATTCATAATGCTCTAATACAGGGCAAATCGTAAGAAAACAGTCATAATATCCATCATTACCAGTATAGTGCTGACTAACCTGACTTTCAGACGCTGATTCAGACTTCCAATCCTATTGGTATAAGTAACATTCAACTTTAACTGTACTTTCATTTTGACAAGTATTAATCATGCCCTTCTCTGGTTGATCTACTAAAAAAAATAGTCAATGAATTTACACCCTGTTACTTATTCATGAACAAGTTGTGCCCCTGAATTTTAACATGCTATGCTTTAAACTATTAGCTGTATATCTGCTTTATGTGATGTTCCTACATAAGCTGGCAGTCCATCAATTTAGTGTCCATACATTTCTTTGAAAGCTATATTATAATTAGAGCTTAGGTTAATACTATTCAGTAACCATAAAACAGACATAAAATAATTATAACTCATTTAGTGAAATTAGAAAAAGAGCAATTATTAGACTCCCATTGTGAGGCTTTGCTGTGAGGGACAGATAATCTATCTGCAAGATGTACTTTAAGAACACCATTTTGAAAGAAATAAACTAGATAAATTACTGTTTTGTTTTGGTTTAAGAAAACTTAGACCAATAAATACAAGTTCAACAAACATGAAGGATGTGTGTAAGGGAAGTGAAAGTTCTACTGCAAGAAGAGAGATTAAAATATTTATATGATGTTTTCCTGACATTACCTCTCAGGATGTTGTGAAGCTAGATTTGTTAATATTTGCTAGACAGAAGATACTACAGTGATGCAGACACAGGCCTATAAACTATTACCATTAAACATGAGGACGCGCAGTGTGATCAGGAGGGAGTGGTCTCACGGATGCTAATGCTCGCCTCAGCACACTTTCAGTACGGGATTTCTGCTCACTTTATTGAAGTTTTTCTATATCAGGAAACCTGGTTTCGAAATTTTCTGTTTCTCATTCTCCAAGCTCCTGGTATGCTGAGATATCCAGTTATATGGGAAGAAATTATTTTTTGCTGGAAATACACCTCCCTGGCTGAAATACAGCCTGGGACTGTATTGAGCTGACAATTTGCCCATTTTTTCCTTCTTTTGTTAGAGACTAAGATAGCAATCTTTCTGATGAATCAGCAACTAAATAGTGTCCCTTTCTGATGGACTATTGTCCAGCTACTGTTTGCACAGATGCAAATCCACCAATATCTGTATTTCCAAGCCTTACAAGGACAGAACCTTCTTCAGATAAGAGGGATTTTTTTGCCCAAATACAGGACCTTTGCACATCTGAATTGTGACTGACTTTCTTTTTAGGTCTTTGGTCATATGGGTCTTTCTTTTTTGTACACTTTTTAGTAATAGAAACCCA
The DNA here is from genome assembly GCF_047370975.1 of Nipponia nippon. Taxonomy (NCBI): domain Eukaryota; kingdom Metazoa; phylum Chordata; class Aves; order Pelecaniformes; family Threskiornithidae; genus Nipponia; species Nipponia nippon. Next base: position 97,399,024 of record NW_028262369.1, read on the forward strand.
TATATTGGTCAATCTATGCCATTTGTAATCTAAGCCAAATGTTTCTTTGAGAGTTCCTATGAGGGGAAAAGGAGGACCTGAAAGAAAATGCTCCACGTGGTACTCGGAGCCCAACCCAAGAACGAGAGAGAGCCAAGTCACAGGGAAATTAATGGGTTCATGCTCATGTGTAGAACACATTGCTATAGCACAGCTAAACAAAACACAGCACATAAAGACTACTACTGCTAACTGCTAACTTTAAAAACCATAATGAATTAAATACCAATTGGCTTTAAAGTGTCCGTAATTTATTCAAAGCAATACTACACTGATATTTCTCATTGCTTTTAGGGTCAGCACATTTAAGTTTCATATTTTCAGTCTTATCTCTATAGTCAAGAGAGAAAGAAGTCTCTACTATCAGGCTGATTTCAAAAACTGAAGGTAAAAACATCAAATGTCACACAATATGGCAAAAATTTATCACTCCATTAAATTCTTTATTTCTTTAGAATAATTTCTCTAGAATGCTTTTGAACTTTCAAAGAATCCTATAAATTCCTCCCTACTTAATTTACAGCAATGCTAGAAATGAATCACAATTAAAATCAAGCTATTTCGTATTAACACACAAAAAAAGAAAAAGCACATACAAAGGACTTATTTTTTTTAAATGCATGTGTGATTTCATTAAGACTTTACTATATTCATGTAAAACCTTATTTATTGGTTTATATGGAAACATAATTTCTCATTAAATGAACCTTAGGAAACAGAAGTCTGATGAGAGAAATTCATCACTACCAATATTTGTAAAAGTGGAAAGGGTTATGTTATGCTTCCTGTTTAAATAGTGTAAATGTACTGTTGTAACTGTAGAAATGGGAGAATGACATGACTTCATCACTAATTTTACTTTCCAAGTGACTAGTAAATTCTCCTATGCTTCCTGTTAAACAAAACAAAAGACAAGTTCAGAGAGCTGGTACCTCTGACAGTTGTGAAAGACAGGAAAAAAATGAATGACATTCTCCAGAGAATATTTTTCTGTCACTTAAGCAGTTTACATATTTCTCTATTTTTACTGTATTTTTCTTCTTCTGATCACCAGGGATCGTATGTGAGTTTAGGGTCATTAGGGCTATGTCTAGTGCCAGACAGATTCTGCTACAGTTAGATTTTTATGATGACAGCATGAAATTTTTGGAATGCACTGGTGAGTTGTGTGACTATTGTTAGACTGTCATTAAAAAAAAAAAATATATATATATCTTTCCCTTCTTTTACTGCGAACAAGCCCTTGATTTTAAGTTTTGCAAAATATAACAGTATTTCTTAGAAGAGATGAAAAAATTAGCAAGTTAGTTTAATAATTAGTATTCCAAAATATATTGCAACTGATTTTTTCCATTTCCATCAAGAGAGAGTGAGAGAAGATAAGATTTGTTCAGCATTGAGAGACAGGGAACAATAATTGGGAAGACGCAAAATAAAGAAGCAAATGAAGAATTTGACCTTTTTATTTAATTCTTTCTTTCCTTCTGTCTCCTTCCCCTTTCTTTTCAGTGTTTCAATCTGTTCTCCCCATCCTTGGGGAACACTGCTTGAACCTGCATTTGTGAATTATAAGCTCTCTGTACTGTACATAGCAGTTGTTAAGGATCAACTGATTAACCATTTTATATAAGATTTAGAGGACTCATTCCAATTTTTACAACTCCATGTGGTTTTTAAATATTGTAATGTTTTGAACCAATATGTTTCCTGCCTCCCAGCTGTAAAACAATACCTATTGGCTTGGGGGGAGGGAATTTATTTTTATACAAATTTGTTATAATACAATTTTCTCATGCTACTAACAGAATCTTCTGGGAAAAACTAAAAAAGCCTCAAGATGAAATACTGTGCTCTTGATTCTTCGCTCACTCACTTAGGTCAGTGAATTACAATAGTCCAAACATTAAGTATCACAGTATACACTGAACAACCTAGAAAGGGACAGATTATGGGATTCATGATTTCACTTGGTTTTGTTGGTTTAGTGAAACCCTTTACATTCATTCTTATATTTAATATCCTATGTATTTTTTAATGGGGCAATAAAGGGCTCACATAAAATATGTCAAGCTCAAAAGACTTCTCTGCATAAGCACTTATAATTGTATTGTTGTACATGTGGATTTGTATCAAGACACTAGCGACAACAGACATGATCCCAATTCATCCCCTCTGCAGCTTTTAGCGACAGTATTTTCTCTTAGAGTAACTATGGACCTCTTTACCTTACAATAATTCAAAAAGCTGCAGAGCAAAAGCTGGCAATTGACCTAAACAAAGCGATAAGTAATTTTAACACTGGTGTATTGACCTGGGGAGGTGTTCAGAGCACCTTAGTCTTTGTGTTCTAATGACCCTAAAAGGAAAGCTTTTCCTTCAAGGAAGTTCAGAAGTGTTTTCCTGTGCATTTTATAGATCTAAAATTATAAGTGGTGATTTTCAGTAGTGATTTTTAGATCTTTACTCCTTCTGCTGAGCTCACTGCAATTGTTAAAGTCTTTCATCCCATCATGTTCCTACCATTGCTTCAGCTGTACAAAGAATTTACCTATTTACAGAAATGGACATGTATCACTACCACCATCACCAATAATGTTATAATATGATCATATTATCACAATATAACAGTTAATACAATGTGAACTATAATGATTGTAATTATAATTTTAGTTAATGCTATTTAATGTGGTATAATAATGCTCTAACAAGTATAATAACAAAAATAATACTTAAGGGCCTGAGAAGGAGCAAACATACCGCTTTGGCTAATGTAAAATGTATACTTAACTATTGATTTCACAATAAAATCGAAATACTATCAAAGAGTACCAATTTACCTCACATGAACTAACCAGGCAGGACAAATTTAAATTGGTTTATCCTGCTTTCTCTGTGAGCTAAGGTAAACTAAATAAATTCACATTTGCCACAGAGCACTTACGTGGACATTCACTGTAGAGCCATCGATGCCCAGTTGACTCATGCCTGAGCTCTAAATCAGGAAGGCATTTCTATGTGGCTTAATAGACCTTTCTTAATTGGCACTGGAGCACCTTCATTTCACTAAAAACAGAAGAGTGGCTAATTAAGACATGATCAAATACATGATCGGATCTGGGATTCTGCAAGACACCACCTCTCTGACTGAATATTGCTCGGAGTTACAAGCTACCGACTGAATTTACCTCCTGCCCTGATCCAGAAAAGAGAATCTCCTAAGGAACAGCCTGGAACTGGGGCCATTCAGTTAGGACGCAAAGACCCACATTCGGTTTCAAACCTGAACCGCAGCAGGTCTCCTGCAGTTTTTAGATTAGGAAGAGCCTCTCCCCTCCGGACTCTCTTTGCCGCACATACTCCATCTGGTACCTGGAAAGTTTTCCAGATGAAAATTCTTTGAAACTGGTATTAATTAATAATTTGGCTCCTGACAAAACAAAAGCCTTTACACAAATAATACCCAATAAGCTCTACAAAGTACTCCCCAGGGAGACAATGGGAGTTGTACAAGCATTGTACATGTAAGGGAAGAACTTCGATCTGATGCATGCTAGCACTTACACTTCTACGCCTGTCACTTACAGATTTTCTTTTTTCCTCTACATTAAATGATGACATTTTCTTCCTAATATATTTCTCCACATGGAACTTGGAGGTTCCTGCAGGTACCAATCCAGAGGGCACCACAGAATAGAGAAAGAATAGTAAATCATACAGAGCTGCAAATAAAAAGGACAAGACACTCTAGAGATATTAGCTTACTAATACTTGTGAATCTTATAGAATCTGTGTAAAACATTTCATGCCAGGATCTCTTCATTCTTTCTGTGATACTCTGCTACCTCTAGAATATTACTGCAGTACTTCTCCCAGCACTCGCCAACTTAAACTTCCCATTACAGAAACACAGATTGCACATTTAATACATTCTTAATTTTTAGTTGATGATATTGTAAGCACCTGCTGTACCTTTCAGAGAAAATCACCAAAAGCTGTTTTCTTAGGCAACAATTTTTCTTATGCAGTTTTCTTTTGCAACAAATTTCTTCTGTGTGAAATACCACAAATAATTTCTATCACACAATTTTTTACTGATACGTTGTTCCTAATATTTTTACACTGCTAGGAATTCAACAATATTTAAACTTTTTGACTGCTGCATTTGCATATGTGCTAAAAAGAAGTTAACATGACTCTTAACTGAAAAACATGAAAACTTCCAGATACAATCCCATGAGCTTTTGATTCAAAGCATCACCCACTCTGCTACAAAGATTTTCACAATAGATTTGGTGGGTTTGAGCCTTCAGCTCCCTTGAGGTAAGTAAAAGAAAACATCTTGTAAGGTGTACATCAATTTCACACAAGCCAACTGCTACCAGGAACAGGTAAATCTGCCTTGGTCTTGGAAGTGTACTCGCAATCCAAGTCATCTGCTTGATGGCTCCATTACTGCTTATTTATAAAGTATTTGCCGCATATTTACAAAGGAGTTACATGATTATAGGGATCTTGAAATAGGAAGCACTGCCAAATTATATAGCTATAAAAGTGAAATGAGAATCCAAACTAAGGTCGGGATGTCCGTGTCTAAATATAACAAATACTGCACGGGACTGGACGACACAAGTGGTACTTTCACAGTCAAAGGCATTGTCTGTCCTGTTTCTACCAGATAAATCACTCTTGTATTTCCCCTCTTCAAAACTGATCTATTGTGGTTTGCATAAAACTGAGCTCAGTGTTATATCTTGCAGTTACTCTATCTCCAACGTCAAACTTATATTAATCCGCTTATTAGACGTGGCTTAGATTATACTTCAACTTCAAATTTATTCACAATTTTCCTTGACTTTATCTGGAAGACTTGGTCCAATCCATATTATGTCTTACCTTTTGGCTGTTAACATTGATAGCATCTCTTTTTATTGGACTCTTGATGCTCACTGATGTTTTATGCATAATGATGCTCAAGTTTAATTGAGCTGTAAGCTTCAGTTTAATTATGAGCCTTCATGATACCTTCAGCACTTTTTGTTCTCTGATTACTGTAACTGGTTCTTTCTAACCCCTTTAAAATCCTTAATCTATTAAACCACCAGTAGACAAGTCATTTTTAGGAGAAAGTCTAATTAGACTATTGCAATTATCTTAATGCATCCTCAGTATTTAGGAAAAAAAAAAAAAAACAACCTGAGTGAAATGCACTTTGTGGAATATTCCAAACATTCACATTTAATGATCTGATTCACACTGCATGTGTCTTGTACTTGAAATGAATTTATGTGGAGAAAGAGAAGTGAGACTCAAAGAAGTCATCTCTTTGGGTAAATTTCTGTTCATTAAATTTCCTACAGATTTTATAGCTGTGACTTTCAGACTTACTGTGTAATTCTGATTTTTTCCGTGTATGAAATTCTGCTTCTTTCAGTTTCAGAGTAAAAGGGAGAACTAAAAAATGAAAAAAATCATGGCAGATACATACAGATACATAAATTGCATTTCTTTTACATAAATAGTTTACATGTGCCACTAATGTAATTTCAAAACAAACCCCAACCATGAAGTATTCAATAAATCAGCTTCACCAAAAGTCTGGTGGTTTTTCAAGGAGTTGGAATGATGGAAACTAAAATGATCCATATTTCAAGAAAAATAATGAAGTAAAATAAGCCTGGACTCATATTAACTGCTTTTGTATAACCAGATATATCTCAAAAAATGGCACATTTGATCCAGTCCATTCTTTCAAGTACAAATTCTTTCTATACTTTTTATACTTATAATTTTATGTATTATATGCAGAGCCTCTTCTTACTCACTATGAATAACTAGTACACACATAAAATATTTTTCCCAAAGTTTTGAGCAGGAACCTGGATGTCATTTGACTATCATACACTGTGAACTGTTAATGGTAAGAAGTGTTACTCATATTGGGATCCATAAACACTTTCTGGGATCAAGTTACTGCATTTACAATAAAAAACATCCAAAAAGAGACATGGACCACTGGAGGTACGATTTTCCTGGCTCCATGCCAACTGAAGGCAGCAGCTTATTTATTGCAGAGTATGTCACTCAGCAAAAAAATTATATTTGTTAAGTATACAGGCAATATTTAATCAATTTTGAATTATCTATAAAAATTAACACTTTACAATAAATTTCTTACAAAAAAAGAAAATAAGCAAATTAAGTAGAAAATGCTATCACCTAAGTCCTTTTGGATCCAAATCCTATGGACTGTTACTGAAACTGAGATTCCTAGTTAGTCAACATACTTTAAAATGCTTCCTGAAAGTTTGAGTATAAGTAACAAAATAAGCCAATTACATATTATTCAAAAACCCAAAGAAGAGATATCTGACCTTGAAATTCTTTTGGTAAACCTTTTCTTTTTTTCTTCCTTTTTCTCCTTTTAAAAATATCTAAGGAATTTTGTAAGTTTTATAGCTATGCATCTAGTAATTAAACCCTAAAATAAAAAAGATGTCACACTAAGAAAAAAAAAAAAACACAACAGCCTAACAAATGGGGGGGGGGGGGGAGAGAGAGAGAGAAGAGGGAGCTCTACATTTTCTGGTTTTGTTCAGTCAGACTTGAAAATCAAATAAAGTCTAAGCTCTCTATTTTTCTATGTTTTAATGTTGCTTGTGTTAATAATGCACTGTGATTTATATTGACACATGCATTGTGAATGTGGAAAATAAAAATAAATTAATTTTAAAAATTAGAAGAGCAAGGTTCAGCATTAATGCGACTTCTCTCTTTAGTTCCAATATCCTTACTTCTCACTGTATAAGCATAACCTTAATGTTACACAAGTTGCATGCATGAAATAGTACTTTATTTAGTATATTGCTTTCCTCTTCAGGATTCGTCACTTGTTCCCTAATTTATATACTTGTTTTCTGCAACAGGGATCTTGATGGTTTTTTTTTTTTCCCATTTTTTCACTTGATGGCCATGTAATTATCTGCCTGTTTGGTTAAATTCCTGAATTTGGGATCAAATAAATTTCTTGCATATAAATGAACATATCAAGTACAAGGAACATATCAATTCCAAATCAGTGATTTGTCTTCTTGCATTATAGGCTACTTTCTCTAAAGGCATCACTTTACATTATGCACTTCACCAAGTGCAAGACTGAGCTTGCAGTTCTGGAGATTGCTAAAATTTTCTGCTATGCCTATCCAAACAGCATGATTTGCTGAAACAATCCTTATGGAGGACAATTGTGGTTGCCTAAGGAAATGCAGTATACAAAAGTTTACAGCTTATCAGCAAGTCATGATTATGGTTTTTTTCTTTATTAGAGAAAAGGGCTGATACATTTCCTTGTCTCTTTCTGCTTCTGTTTTCTTTTTTCATTTAAGCTTTCTGCAACTTCAACACTGTAATTCAAAGTACCGACCAAACGTGCCCAGAGTATATTCATATTTTCATAAGAAACATATTTAAAATATTTAAAATCTATATGACCCCTCTTAACTGGCAATCTGATTTTATATCTGAGAAAGAGATATAATTTCTCATTTACAAAAGAAATGTTCCCCGTTTTTCTTTATTCCTTCAAAACAGTGTATATGACTTTCCATAATATATTTATAGTGTTTGTATCATACCACAATTTTTTAGGCAGGAGGCCTGTTTTTGTTTCTTCCAGATCCACAACACAGAACACTAAATCTTACCATGGGGCTACTGAGAGTGAGTTTCAGCACTGCTCAAACTGAGCCCAGACCAAGAGGAGAGTGAACAACGGTGGGCTGACAATTCTCAAAAGCAGAAGCACTTTCCTGCCAAAAGCATTCACAGCTGCCTTCTCATTTCCTGGGAAAGTCAAGGTGTTCCCCTGGACCTACTTTACAGATTTGTGATTGTGCAAGTATTCTGGTCTTCCTTTGTAATATATGCAGATCAATTCAGTCTTGTTAGTATTACCCCATCGTCATTCCTGCAGTCTCGTGCCAGCCTCATCTGCGAGGGTCGGCAGCTCTTAGCAGCTAAATATGCCAGCATTCACAGCTGCTCTCACTTTGCACGTCTCTCTCTCTGCAGCAGGGTAGTCCTTGTTTAGTGCTGTCTGCTGCTCGCTGGATGCCTACGCCCGTGCATACCAAATGCCAGGCAAAGAGGGACATCAGCAGTTGTCTTTCCTTCTGCATGCTCGTTGTGCTTTGGGACGCCAAAGAATTTGCCTTACTCACTGGCATCACTACTAATCCTGACAAAACCTAATTAATAAGCCTCCCCCACTGTGCTGATAATGCTTTTGCACTCTCCATTAATGTTGTTCACCAAAATTTGCCCCTTTACCACTTTCACATTGACTATGCTCCAAAATCCAGCCCCGGAGTAACCAATGTAATTTCCATTCTGTAGCCATTCTGGTTTTTAGTACTTAAAGCATCAGCTCAGACAATGCATAAAGAAGAGCTACAATCTGAATATTGCAACTTCCAGCACACAAAAAAGCAGTATTCAGGTACTGAAATGTTATCATAGCTCAAATTAACCACTTGCAGGCTGCCAAATGGTTCTCATGCCTTTTTGTCTGTCCCAGGTCTTCCCTTCTTGTATATGTAGTTCACTTCCATCATCATTCCGTCTTTGGAAGAATCAGGCAGGAAAACATGCATCATCTTCTGCCCCTTTCTACTACTTCCATGTCACAAACCTGCGAAGGGTTTAAAAAGGTGTTTCTGAATTTTTTTTCAGATACGTCTTCCTGGAGAGAGACTTACTAAGTTAAATCCTTCTTAGTTATCCCTAGTAAAGGTTAAAATGTGCCTTGACCAGAAGGAAAATACAAAGTTCAGTCACTATTAGAGAAAATGGCATAAGTAGCTCCAAAGTTTGGCAAATGCAAATATACGCTCTCAAATCCAGAGTAGAAACACAACACAGTTCTCTAATAATTAATCACAGGAACAATTCATGCGGGTCTCCTTAACTCAAGGTCTTTAAATCAATTCACAATATTTTTCTAAGAGGTTATGCTCTAGTTCAGCAGAAGATACATGCATGATGTAGAAATGGCTGAGATCTACAATTTGTATGGTACAGAAAATCAACCTAGATATTTGCAAAAGTTTATTGTGTTATTAGAGGTATGATATTCTGTGCATAAGAAAATATTTCACTCTTCTAAGCTATAGTGAGCAAAAGGTAAATGTTCCCATCTATGTATAGTATATATTGGGGAAAAGATTCAAAAATTATATTTGCAGTTGACCATAGTTGTTCAAAGAAGTGTGTTAGAGGAGATCAGTTCACACCATCAGCATGAGTGATGGTTGATATACCTGGAATGTGTGCACTTTCCCAAATGTTCTTATAACTCCATTAATATTTTGATAAAAATGTGGGTTTTGACTAGGAACATAAATCTGTAGGAATGAAACCAACTACCAATAATTCATAATTTTGATGGAATATGAGTTGTTGTATCTAAAACCTGGAGAAAAATAAGATCAATAAGTTGCACATTTATTATAAATTACTTTTCTTCTGGACAATGACCGAATCTGATGTGTTTACCCTTTACACTGTCAATGCACTGAGAAGCAGAAAACAGTTCTCATTTGACCAACACCAAAAACTGAGATTCAGTTACCAAAACCAGGGTTTTTCTTCTTGCTTGATTCAGTGTTTTTGTAATAAACTCTTCTACGCTTCAGTGAAGAGTCCTAGTGACCTGTTGGAGCATTTATGTCAAGTGGTCAATGCTAATGGCACCAAAGACCAATAAGGCAAACGATTTAAAACCTAAGAGCTGAAACACTAACTTGTTGCAGTTAACATTTATTGGTCAAACACAATAGCAGAGATTCAACAGGAGAGACAGAATAGTTCACCTATGACTGCTCTCCATGGTGTTCTACATCTCTACGTCTGTATCTATACAGATGGTAGGAAACACAGACACTAGGCGCACCGGCAAAGAACGGAATTGCATTCAACCTTCTAATATTTTGGCTGAGCTTGACCGTTATATTTTCTTCTCAGCTAGAAGTATTTTGCACACTCACAAGTTTGGGGATGACTACAACTGCATTTCTCTACCTCCAACTATAGAGTACCCTCCTGCAATCTGCTTTATACTTGCTGTGCCCCAGAGCACCTCTTCCTGTGTGAATGTTTCTCATGGCTTGTATGAAGCACAGACTTTAAATATAATAGATGCTAATATTGTATCAGATCAAAGTAAAATTAAATAATATTTCTCTGTTTCCATATCAAACCTGTGAAAACTGGTAATTTGGCAAAACCCAATACATTTGTATATTTTAAGGTCAACAGAGACTAATACTGCGCCCTTTCTAACATGCTAATGGCGTGGCTAAATGCATTTTATTCAAGATTAGATTTTCCTAAGCAATATACACTTCATAATTTCCCAAGAAAATATTTACTTAAAAACTCATAGGGAAAATATATTTCATGGGGAAAAAGGCTGCTGAATTTAAGTAGCATGGCAAAATACCATGTTTTGACTGGCATTCTACAGTTATTAAGACACTGTATTTTTTCATAACTTTTAATAATGTGTTTCACTTCTCGTTTATACAATAAACCTCTCAATCACTTGATACTGAAAACACCCTCAAAATTTATGTCCTTCCATCAGGCCTATGAACCAGTTTGTTATTTATAGGATAAACGTTATTATCGTAGGGTTTTCCACGGATGTTGACTGCCCACTACTGACTGATTGGCTGACTTTGGGAATACAAGATTACTATGATTTATTTTAAGACAGTATATTAAGAAATCCATAATCTTTATAAAGAAAATGTGAGAAAACACATCTAAATGAGTGGGTTTCACTTAAGAACTCATTTCAGTCCATTTCATCTTGTTTCTTTTTTTTTTTTTCTTACAAGTGGTCAGAAGCATTTAAAAACTACTAAATTTTATACCTCTTTCTGCCCATATACATGAATGACCTCTGACAAAGGTTCCCTGGAGATCTCCAGTGTCTATCCTGCTATCCTGCAGCCCAGGATCTTGCGGCATGCCCAAGTCCTCTTGGTCCACTAGTCAACGAAAGACACTTCTGCTTCTCTTACTGCCTTACTGTCCTCTCCTGGCAGTCAGGATCTCCTCAGTGTATACCTTCTGCCTCGTCAGAAAAAGTTCACTTTCAGAGACCCTCTACCAAAGGATGCACCCACCCATTAAAGTGAGCTTGCCTTTGAAAATCTTACATCATGTAACAGCTCCAAACCCTCATTTCAGCTGCATGAGACAAATGGAAAAGAAAGGCAGAAGTTTTTGTCCAGGGACAATCAGGATGTGTCTCTGACCCACAGCAAGATACTGAGATATATGCCTGACCTCCCAGGGGAATCCAGAAACTATGACATGATCCCACTTAGAGTAAATGCTCTGTCTTTGCATAACTACTCTTGTATTGGGGGGGCTATTTCAGACCCATACTTTTATTTTTAGGACATGTAAAGTTACATATGTCATACATGCATAATGACTGTAACTATGAATATATTTACAGTAAATTCATGCCAAAGAATGGATGCAATAAGAGAAACTGATCCCACACAGCCAGAAGAAAGAAGAAAAAAAACTACAAGAAAATTAAATAATATTGTTGTTGGAGGAAAAAAGAAAAAAAAAATGACAAGACCCTTGCAGAATTATATTGTTTCTCTTTTTCTGCTAGAAATACTTCTCTTGCTAGGGTCTAAGATTGCATTTTCTTTTTCATAACAGTTTTGTATTGGTAGATCTCAATCATTTTGTAATACCCATGTGCAATCAACTCCTTTTTTTTCCTCTTTTGTTCTCTTTTGAGAACTTCCAGTTCATAGAAAATTTATTTCGCAAGTAGCTGAATTTCCACAGTGCTAAATTTAATCCCATATAAACTTCTTCATGGTGCATTCAGCATGGTCTAGTTCTTCCTGTATATCTCAAATCAGTTTTGAACTGGTGATGTTTCCAAACTTTGTGCTAAAAAAAATACCAATTTTTTTTTCCCAAAGATCATTCATGAAAATATTATATAAAATACGTTTTAAGGCTGATCTTTGGTACCCTCTAATTTTCTTCCAGTATGTCTCTCCACCTTTTACCACTCCCCAACATGTATTTGCTATAGCTGGTCCTAAAGCTATATCATAATTTGCCCAATTCTTCTTACCACTTTCCAAATGGTACCAACTCAAATTATTCACTGAAACAGTTCAAGTTGTAAATATTAGGTTTTGCCTTAGAGGTCCTACTATTTTCTGTTTGACTGTTTGCATATGTTAGATGTATAGAGGTACACCTTCCACCTCTTTCTGGTTATTTAGTATTTTGGCTATTGGAAAGATGGTCTTAAAACGGGTTGTTGGAGCTGAGCCTGTATTGCTCCTCCAATTTCTCACACTGAAGTACCTAAGCTGAGGGACTTAAAGTATCACAGATTAAAGGTTTAGGGAATGGATCCTGAAAAACATAACTGTTAGACTACAAAGTCCAGACCACAGGTTATACGTATTATAAATAAACTGAATAGATACAACCAAATGTACTAAATTTTAACAAATTAACATCTGAGTTAATGCAATCAGAGTTTCTAAAAAGATTATTCAATTCACAGAGGAAAAGACTGAAATGTCTTAGTGCCAACCTCCAAAAGCTATGGAACTACATTGAACTTTGTATTATAAACATTTCAGACACTAGTTAAAAACTTACATGTTATGTGTACAACTCTTTTAAAGTCTAATTGCTGCAGTTTACATTTAGAAAATGCAAAAACACTCCTGATCTCCAAAGCTAAACCTAATCACCTCTTCTAGCAGTTACAGGCTCCAGCTTCAGAGGCTGAGCTTCTAAACAAGGCTCAATTTTTAACTACCATCCACACAAAGACAGAGGTGTTTCGTGACTGCAGCACCAGCACACAGCGTTTTCTAGTCTACAATTTGGCCACCTAAGTTAATTTTTGGTCTCAGTCCCATATACAATGGAAATTTCCCCATGTACAACAACAGGTAGAGCAGATATTAGCTGGTACACTGAGAGCATTGCTTTCCAGGCTGACCACATTTGGTCCCATTGATGGATACTGTTATGGGATGAATGTCATTAATAATTCTTAAGATCACTCGAGTTCATTGTCAGAGTGCATGCCATCAGTTTACTCTTCAAATTCTGAAACGTTAAAAATATACATAAACCTATCATACACTGGGACTTTTTTTTTTTTTATTTCTATTCTACAGATCACTATTATAGAAACAGACTGCTGACTAATGAAGTTGTGACTTCAGCAGCAGACTTCCAGATAAAGAAGGATTCTGTATGTGGAAATCAAAACCTTTAGTCTCTAACATTATATAGACTGCTCAACATTTGCCAAATTCTTTTCTAAATCAATTTATACCAGCATAAAACAGACGGCTAATAATATTGAGTAGCAAGTCATTTCTGTCATTCATTTCACCTTATGGTAAAGGAATATCTGAAAACAGCAGATTTTTCACAAAATGCACCATAAAGCTATAAAGTCAACAAATTCACCAATTATTCACTATTTTCCCTATTTTATTATCTTACTTTAGCTGCCCCATTTTAAACAGAGTAATATCTAATATCTTTCCCTTTTCAGTAAGAAAATGATGAAGCCTCTTTCCATTGGGACCATTTCAGTAGCTGGTGTTTAGAGCATATTGACCAAGAAGGAGGACTTTCTGGACTAGAAAACTGTTAATTTTTTACAAAGTAAGAAAATTTTAAATTCTCTGCTTTGGAAAATGACAATTTCTGCCACCAAGGTTAGTGACAGAAATCTTCAAATCACGTCTGATGCAAACAGGAAAGGCATCCTGCAAAAAGAAAAAACAAAAACAAAACAAAACAAAAAAAGACACATTTGGGCAAGTTTGCCTTGTTAGTTCCAACCGCACAGAGACGCACGATGCCTAATCTTTGGCTATGCATGAGCTTCATAAACTGCCTGAGGGACTGGCAGAAAGGGACAGAAAAAACAACAGCTACAACCATTTTCACATAAGAACACAGCTGGAGAGAGAGATAATAATGATGCCCTCTTTATGCATAGCGTTCCTGTGTTCGGAGCACTTAGGAAAGAGTTTACTGCTTCTCTGGAGACTACCCACAAAGTCAAGCTACAGATTAAGTTGGGAAGGGGATGTCTACTCTTTCAAATGAACTATGGACCTCTTCCTCTTCCAGATGAACAAATGTGGATAAAGAAAAAGGACACGCACAGGACAAGAAACAGAGTATGCAAGAGGAAGTCAAGCTTTGTGTCCTAACAATGAGGGCATTCAACCTTTGGGGGACAGATAAGGGATCTTTTCTGTACTCTTCTGTTATCGATGGTTTCACTCTAGTGACTGAGCAATGGAGAACTGGCTAAATCACACTCCAGGAGGCACATCCTCAGTGCTCTGACACAAGATTCATCCATCACTGCAAACCCTAACAGGTCAAAGCTTGTTTGTCTTGCAGGAAGTCAAAAGGCTTTATCAATAACACAGCGCTATTCCATTCTTTATCTCCAGAAAATTAAAATTACACCCAGTCTGTCAGGTTCGTCTGAGTTCTCTTTTACAGACTATTCCACTTTAAAAGGCCAGCAGTTAGTTTTTTAAATTGAAATCCAGAGGGAAAATTCAAGATAAAATTATGGAAATAGAGTAATGCAGAGATCAGTCTCTTATTCTAGTTATCACCTGGGCAGCTTCTGTAGGTCACAGCAAAGAGTGCTGAATCCACACCCTGAGTGCTCCATTTCAAGAAACAATCTGGGATTTCGGAGCCAGGAAGGCAACAAAAATCACATTCATCCTGGATGAATCCACTCCAGTGGTACAGTGTGGTCTTCGGCAGCAGGTGCTTCTCCCAGCAGGTCCACTCCCACCACGTTGCACCACTTCTTCATAGCCCAAGCTAGGAGAGCTGGGGGGTCCCACACCCCCAGCGCTAGTGTGCCATTAGGTTTCTGTGAATACAAATTTACCCAAAAGTTCTCGCAGGTGAAGTGACCTTGTTAAACAGCACTTACAAGAAATACAGAGGCCCTCGTAAAATTGCCCTTTACAGATAGGATGGAAACTATCCCTCAGTCACTAATTACACACCTCGGATAACCGGTTCTATTTCAAGTCTCCCAGCGGATATTCTTGTGGTACCTCAGGCTACAATTTTATTTTTCTTTTTTTCTGACGACTCTAACATTCTTCATTAATCATTTGGATGCATTTGGCATCAACACAATAGAAAGACTATGTTGACCAAAATATAAGCCATTTATGCCTATGAATAGAACTTCCTGGATTTCCTTAGCTCATTCTTTAATTGTTGGTTGTTTGTTTCTTCTCATGTAACTATTGTTGGTTTTCGGAGCAAAGCTGGTCACTGCATTCTGCATTGAGTAAACACAAGTCTATCTGCTGTTTCAAAATGCTTGAGATTTCTTCTGAAAAAAAAAACAAAACAAAACAAAAAAAAACAACACCAAGTTTAACTTCATTTTTTTAATAAAAAACAGTTTCTTCTGATCTTCATATGATAATAAACTTTCCTAATATTTTCCACTGAAGATTAATACACTTCTCTAGAAAGTTATATCTAATTTATGTGACTTTAAGGGTCATGCTTTAATAACAATGATGAAACACGATTATTACTTCCTAATGCTGAAATTACAGTTTTTACATTGTAAATTTTTCCTGCTATGCGCCCTGTGGCACTAACATTTTTATCACTCCATGTGTTTCTAGTTTTAAAACCTTTACCCCTGCTGTTTGAAAAATATTTCTCATTTTCGTCCCCTATGGAGTACAGAAATCCCTAAAGGCAAACCATTAGTGATCTTTCTGCCTTTTCCCAAACACTTATTATGATCACCAGTGTTGCTTCCACTGCCTCATTGGCTTTTGGTAAAGTATGCAAATGAGATGTTCAAAATACACACTTTTTGCAACTGTGCAAGTTCATACTGATTTATAAAATGGGAAGGCTATTAAAGTGACTGAAAATGTCAGCAAGATTTATGCATGGGTGACGAATTGTATTGGAAATGCTCATTTTTATCATGCTGGCCTGGGTTCCTTCTCTTTTTTAAAAAGTATTGTATGTGATACATTTGCTTTAAGGCCATTTGCCCCTCCCATCTCCCCATTTGTTTTGAATATACTCTGACAGTGACTTTTTGACCAGGAAAATAAACAAAACTATTCACATTGATTGGTTTTATCATGGAAAGCAGAAATTATTTTTCTTCTTACTTGTGCTTTTCCATGAAGCTATTTAAAAAATGACTTTCACCTTTGCTTTGTGGTGAAACACTTGTGGACCACACAGCTACTTTCCTGGAAAAAATATGCACGCTATCTGAAACAGCACAATTCTTCAGATACTGGCATAGCCATTTGGGTACACACACACACACGAGTAACACTCCATTTGAGAACGCAAAGCTTGTATTTCAAGGCAGAAACTGCCCTGACATATGTAGGACCCAATCTATGAGAGCAATTCCATATCCAAATATCATAAAGGCCATTTAAAAAAATCAACATGTGCCACGTACAAACATTATAGCTCTTAAATTTGCCAAACATGGATAAAGCAGACATGGAATCATGCAAACACTAGTAAAGAAACCTTATTTTATAATTGTATGATAAAGAAATATATTATGACTCAATGAAAACACTATAGTACATTTCACAATAGCAAGGAAATGATGGAGAAATTCATGAGGGTTCATTTCAATTCCAGCACCGAAGGCAAAAGGAACCTTGTCATTGATGTTAAAGAGAAAAGGTTTAGGCCCATAATCACACATCATATTATCAACATATGTAAAGGCAGAAATGTTGTAAAGAAAGAAAATCAACAAACTATTGAATGTCTTGAAACACTCATACATAATCTCAGATGTATAATGAGAAATGCTGGTCTGATAGCAATATATTTACAATTTCTGTCAACATGTACAGTATTATGTGAGGTTTTTTAAATAGTTTAAAGCATAGCGTGTTCTACGATACTAATATTAAGGAAGAGAAGCTGTGCTTTTGTGATTACTTTCTTCTATTCCTGTGCATTCAGTCTGGTGCAAATCCCACTTTAAAGCTTAAACCACTGTTTGGGTTTATGCAGCAACCCCAGTGTACAAGGTTTCATGTCACCAGCCTGCAGGATCAACCACCTAAGCTGTCTGCTCAAGGTATTTAAGCACCTACTGACCACAGATATCAGTAGTTCAACAGTATTCAGGGGCACATAAATGCAAATGAAGCTTTTAATGATCTGGTCCTTACTTCTTGGTTTTTTTTAAATCGGTACACGTGAGTGTACTTATACAGCGAGTTCAGCACATGAAATAGCAGATCATTTGGGTACCCACAGCAACTACAGATGCAATCCTCCTTCTCCCCAAATTCAAACTGCTTTAAAAGTTATTATATAATCCTGTGTATTGAAAAATTCAATACTGAGAACTTAATTCTACTTTTTATATTCAGATCAGTCTGTACCAGTACCATTATTGCTCTGATTTTCCTAATTAGTTCATTAAGTTGCATAATAATTGGTTTACTGCCACCCACTTTTTATGATGCTAGAACTGTGAAAATAAAATTGATTTAGGGCCTTATTCTGATCTATTATGCTTACTCACTCACATATCCTGGTGCTTGCTGCAGGTTTTTTTCCCTTTCATGTCTCAAAGTTTGCATATTTTTCCCTGGTTTCACTTAAAATGCAACCCATATTCCAGTTTTATATAGGTGGATTTCAGATGTGCATTTTACAAAAATAAACAAATAACCATAGCATTGCCAATGGAAAACATCTGTCTCTCACCTTAGGAGGTCAAGATAAAACGCAGTGTGTGAAATACAACGTATGAGTTTGAATTTATTTCCATTGTGTTAATGACATACATCAATGCCTTGACATAAGTATCTGGCATATTATAATAATGGGGTACCATCCTAGAAGAGATGGCTCATCGCTGAAATATCTAAAGAAAAACACAATGCACTAAATGGAAAAGAATAGGGCAACTATCTGTTGCTACCCTGTCTGAGTAGCATGGTGTACGGTAGCAGTACAACAGAGAAGGCAGCATGTGAAACCCAGCACGTTTCTCTCTGGAAGACAAAACGATGTGGTTGTACAGAGTGTCCATTCAATGCAGATGCCTCGTGCAATAAGAAACATAGAAAATTCAGGTCAGCAAGGTGGTTTGGATTTGGAAACAATTTAACAGGAACCCAGATTTAATCAACACTGACCTTGTATGGATGACTGGAAGAACACTCATTTCTTTCCAGTATATAATAAAGTCACAGCGCCCTTGTTCTGGGTGGTCACAGCTAGACCAGAGCAGCAACACCACACCAAAGGATGCAGAAAATATGCTGAGATACAACATACAGTCAGCTGCAGATGTCACTATTTTAGAATAGAACAGAATAGAACAGAACAGAAGTGAAGTGAACAGGTGAAGTAAATTGCTCTTATGTCAATTCTGTTGCTTTTCCAAAAGCTACCTTGCCAAAAGAGAACAAGGAATGCTTCATCTCTTCATCCACCATGTGAAGCAAGCACAGCAAAAGAAAAAAAAAGAAGGAAAAACTCTGAAAAGTTATATATTTGCTTACGACTTGAGGCAGTTATTGGTTGGAGGCACTTCTGTACACTCTCAACACCAAAGTTTCAAAAAGAACTCCTGCCATCTCCTCCTGTGGAAAAAAACAAGTGAGGTCCACACCTTGCAGCTCCCAGTGGCCCGATCCAGAAGCCCAACCCCAAGCTGTAGTGATAAAATGAGTAAAATGGAACTGAAAAACAGTGAGCAGAGATTTGCATGAGTTTTTGCTGGTCTTGGCCTGCTTTTATTTTTGGCTGTTGACTTTGCAGCTTTTGGAAATGGAAGTATACAGACACTATGTAAATCTGATGTTCCCTCCAACAGCAGCAAGGAACTGTCCTCTGTGCATGTGTTTCAAAAGTTAAAAGTTTATTGAGATTGCAAACAGTTTAAAATGTTATTGGGAGTGCAATATGGTGCATTATACTCTCATGTTTACCAGATGGCTGCCTTAAACAAATGCCATCAGTTGTGCCACTAACGCTTCCAAATGAAGAGACACTGGTTTAGAGGTGGCTAAGACCTTTCTGTCCTCCCTGCCAGAAACACCTTTTTCCTCCCAGGTTCCAATACACAATCACTGCATTAATTGCTCTGGACCATCGAGCCCCCAAACTTTGTTCCAACTGTCTGCTGTCCACCCTCAAAATTTCTCTCAGACGACAAAACACTCATCTCATCAGAAATTTAGTTAAAAACACTTCTGAAGACACAGTTGACTGATTCTGACTGTAACCAGTGGTTAAAGCGTCTAGATAAGTGTCTTCAGACTACAATTTGAGAACCACTGTCAATCCCATTTAATACGATCATGACAATCCTGAAGCACAAGTTTAAAAAGAAAAAGCTTCATCTACCAATACTATGCTGCATAACAAGTTCTGGAACTTCTCTCTATGCTGATACATATTCATCTTACTGTACTGATACTACCATTTTCCAAAAAAGGGCTATCGAGTCAAGGGCCAGTTCTCACCATGTAATATTTCACTTACGTTACTCCAGTTTCCCTGTTCTCCCAGAATATGGCCTCAATTGATGAACATTTTTTCTTGCTGATGTAAATATTTTCAAACACTGCAATAAAAATTTCATTACAAAAGTGATTGAGATGTTTTGGGTAGTTTTGCTAAAAAGAGATGATTTGCACATTTTTTCAAATATACACTTGAAGGGAACTGATGTGAAGTTAGTGCTATAATAAAAATGTAAATAAAATTCATTATAGTTCATAGATTTCCTGATATCATCTTTATTGACTCAATATTATTGAAATACGTAAAAATAAATATAAAATTATTTTGAGAATGCATCAGTATACCTTATTTTATCATCATAAAATAATAATGGAAAATTCCTTCAGGAAAAAAGATGACATTTACAATACATGAATTTTCCTGTGTTTTCCACAAGTGTAATGTTACATAAAATTAAATGTATATAATTAATGTTCCTCTGTTTATGAGCAGTATTGCTTTATTCTTACTGCATACAATGTCTCAATGCCAAGATATAATATAGACCCATTGGAGCCAATTTCCTTGCAATATCACAACATTTTTATGGTTTCTTGTAACCATCTAAATCGTACTACTTGAATGATGTTTGTCAATGAATCTTTTAGCTTAATTGCAAGATGTCGTATGTGCTTCATGACCTGTTTTTGAGGTCAAGTAACATTTATATCTCACTGGAGCAAATATAAGTGTTAGCATTAAATTGCGGTATTCAGTGGGTTATATGCTGGAGCTGACAGACGTCAGAGATGATTTTGGATTCTCATTACATATTGTAATTTACTCTTAGCATGTAACTCAGAGCTGACAAAGTGTGGCTCAGATTTACAGATTTGGATTTTTTTAAACATTTCCTCACATCCATGGGATCACAGAGTAATTTGGGAGGTTTAAGGGAGGTTTCTGCCCTGATCTCCTGCCCCAGCAGGGTCAGCTCTGGAGTCCAACCTGGTTGATCAGGGCTTGATCCACTCGAGCCCTGCAAACCTCCAAGGATGGAAATGGCACAACATCTCTAGACAAGCTGCTCCCCTGCTTGACTGCCCTAATGGGGAAAAAGTTCCTCCTTGTATGCAGTGTGGATCTCTACCTTTCCAACTTATGCCTGTTGTCCCTCATCCTCCTGCCCCACACCAAGTGCTGAGTAAAGGGACATAATCACAGCCCTCAGCCTCTGGCCACATCCCTGCTCCTACAGCTCAGGATGCTGCTGGCTCCTGCACAGCTTGCTGCCCACCAGCACCTGGGCGTTTTCCCTGGACCTGCTCACTAACCAGATGGTCTCCAGCAGAATTGCTCACAGGAATTATTCCTTTCTAGGGCAGAATTTTCCTGTAGTTCCTACTGAACCACTCCCCCAACCTGTCTCGGTCCCTCTGAAAGGAAGCCCTGACCTTGAGTGTATCACCTAGATCCCTAGTCTGGTGTCATCTGCAAACGTCTTAAGAGTGCATCCCATTGCCTCCTCCAGGTCATTGATAAAGATGTTAGCACACAATAAGTCTCAAAGCACCATGCGGGTTCTATCACTTCTCACAGACATCCAGGGGTTAGGATTTAATCCACTCATTAACTACTGCCCTCTCTGAGCCTGCTCATCCAACCAGGTTTTGGTTGGTTGGGTGGGTGGTTTGGTTTGTTTCCAGCTTCTGTTGAAACCACCTGAATTCCTTCCTAGCCCATATCCTTCAAATATTGCCCTATGTGCTGAACTCTGCTAGCACAATAGGTTACCAAATTTTATGAAATTTCAGTGAGAAAGAAAAGCTGAAGTTTTAATGTCTCCACAAACGGAATAAGAGGCTTCTACTGCTTGGATAAATTTAAGAGCCTGACTAGGAGTACTGTAAAGCCCTATAGTCTCTTAGTCATTCTGTGGTTTACGTCATATGGGAGAAGTGTGGTCTTGCGAGCGCCAACTGAGCACAAGTTTGGAAACTGGGGAATTGAATTCCAGTTCCTTTTTTAACATCAATTCGTCATATGCGTGGCCAAGTGAGAAACTAATCTCTGACGAGGGTTCAAGAATATAATACATAGACTTAAGGAGTTGTAGTGCCAGATGAGAAATGCCATGACTGCACAGCACAAAGCCCTGATCCAGTAAAACGTCTTTCTGCTGCTTGAAAACTGTTCAATGCGTGGCAATGGGTCAGCAACCCCTTAACAAGCTTTGTGCCAGAGCAGGTACCATCAGCCCTCCTCCAACCAGTATAAAACCAACAGAAATTTCTCTGAACTATACAGTTCACCAGCAGTCAATAATATGTACACGCCGATTGAGAACAAATTGATATTGCTGGGTAACCTGGCCATGGCCACCACCAGTATTCATAGTCACATCACTGCTCCGCAGCCTCTGTCTCCCCAGTCATAACGAAACGAGTCACCAAACAAAAGTCACCGCTTTGAGATTGCCAGTGAAAAATGAGAATACTTCGTTTCTGAAGAATTATTTTAAATAAGCTCTGAATATCAAGAATGACACTCTTCCCATTGCTAAAAACTCCATACAGCTGTAACATTTTACCCAGCCCTGTAATCAGCTCTGGGTAGAATTGAAGAAGTATGACACCAAATCCAGGGATAAACATTTTGTTTTTGTACAATGGATAAACAGGCATCCTTCCCTGTGCATTCCTCACTGGATCTTCAAGCCTTTGCCAACTTGATTACACAATTCTTAACTAAATATTTGCCAACTGCAGCTGCAGTACTAAGTGGTGCTGCTTGAAAATTCCTTTAGCAAAAAGAAGAAAAACATTAGTACAGCACTTTTATTTTTAACATTTTTTCTTTTAATGAAAAAAATCCTTTTAAGAGTATTAGATGGCATGTTGAAATGAACAAGAACTTAAAAAAATATATATCTACTAATAATTTTATATTTATTGCACTTAATTTAACAAATTATTGCACAAACTACATAGACAGCATTTTTCCTGTGAAATTATTATACTTAAATGAACTTTTGACAATGTATTAATTACAAGGACATGACCACATTTATTCTGCTGATCCGGTAATTACATGCATTAAAGAAATATTTATTCAGAAACCATGTAGTGTACTTCAAAACAGGCTTTTATTGCCAAGTTACATTTCCTGTATACAACAGCCTTTTTGCCATTTATGAGCCTTTTTCAAACTTTTGCAGAGGGCAGAAAGGGGAACAGAAATGCTTATTAAACTCTGGGCTGACAATTTTCTCTGCACACTTGAAAGGACCAGCAGTCTCTCAGTCAGACCTAAATCTCAGGCTGGATGGAGAGGTTGGGGCATCTCTGTACAGATGTGTCCTACCTGGGTTTTACACTGCTGTTTTATAAGAAAAAGACTAGAAATAGGTTCAATAATTTGCATTCTAGCTGGCACAAAATTAATTTTTGTTCTCTAGACATTGAATTTATGCAACCCAGCATACCTGTTATTTCAATACTAAAATCGCATAAGATTTGCTTTGCTAGGTATGCAGATAGCCCTGATAATAAAGTCTTCTGCCATCATAGCATGCTTGACCACTCAATATGCACAGGAGAAATGCAAAAGCATTTCAGACCCTGCCCTTGTTACAGAGAGAGATACCGAGGGATAACCAAATTGACCACCAGGCTTATTCTGCAGTTTGTGGTGCAGCCTTTGAGTTTCACTCAACATTAAAACCTGTGAATGACTAAAATAAGAAAGTCAAAGGCTGAAAACCATAAGTCTCATCTCCAAAACTGAATCTAATTTTTTTCCTTTTAGCCAGTGTACATAAGCATTCAAATTTTCAATTATTTTCTTATTTTCTTTTAAGGCCATCTAGTTCTGCTGTATTTGATAGCCAGTGTAAAAAATTGAAATATTCTCACTTGCATCACAGTCTTTCCATTAAGCAAAGGAGAACATCTTTACAAAAGTAGAACATTTGTCTAAATAAAAATAACACATTTCTGTCCTTTTCTCTAAAAGACTGTTTCATAATGCCAGGAAACATATTTATGGAGTCCTCTAGTAATGAGCTGTTCTTGACTATCAACAACAGCCAAAGGTTAGAGCCACCTGAGAAAACCACTGCATGTTGAAATAACTTAATTCTGCTATATAGTTGTTCTTAGCTGTTACTATATAGACATGGGTTTGGATTCTTCTTACCATATCATTATTTTTATTTTAAGGAAAACTTATAATACAAGTGAGGAAAGAGTAAAATTTGGAATTCTGAAGGAACAGTCTTAATTATCATACCCAAGCCAGCCAAAAGAAACAATTTGTTATAAAAGAAGGGACGTCACCTACTATAAGTGGTCTCCCACTAAGAAAATACAAAAGAAAGCACTAAGGAAAACGGGCATGGTGGTCCAAATATTCTGAATGGAAAAACAAGGGTTTATGTTCATTCATGGTTTAAGTCTCTAAATT
Organism: Nipponia nippon; assembly: GCF_047370975.1. Taxonomy (NCBI): domain Eukaryota; kingdom Metazoa; phylum Chordata; class Aves; order Pelecaniformes; family Threskiornithidae; genus Nipponia; species Nipponia nippon. The sequence goes on from NW_028262369.1 coordinate 97,423,138, forward strand.
AATACATAGGGACATTTCCTACCCACGTGAAAAGATTTACTCATGCAACTTTTTGTGCAGAATGTTATTCTAAGGCAATTAGGACGGTTCCATTCTATTTCTGCCTTAACTATTTTAATGAATATTTTTTTCTTTGACTGACTGAGAAATCCTTTGAATTGAAGTGTAATGGATCAAACAGTTAGATGGAGTTACTGTACTCAAAGCAAATGAATATTGACATAAATAATCCTCGTTTACTTTCAACTAGTCCATTTTGATAAACTGACTGCCACCATAGCATGGTTACTTCATAACCTCTATAAACCAGTTTAGAGGAAAAATACAGGCACTTTTGTTTTAAAATGTAGACTTATTTAATTATTTATTTTACTCATTACTAGCATATAAATACATATATATATTCCACAAAAATAAAATCACTAAAATAGTGGGTTATTTGCTAGAGCTGACATCGAAAGAACTCTCTGGTGGAAAATACATCAAGCTGATCGTAACTTTACAAGCTCTTTTCCAAAACAAATTTCAATTTTTATGGTTTCCATGAGTTCTGGCAATTGATTTTCATAGCTGGCTAAACTCGACTGCTATTTTTTTATAAATAATTTTCTGGATAACATTTAAAACAGTGACATAAATGTCAAACTACTACTCCTCTCCATGCCCAAGCAACAGTTTCTGAAAAAATACAATTATGCAAAACCCAGGTGGAAGAAAGCTAATGAAACTTCTCACCAAGGTCTTGACTGGCTGATTTACCTCTCCTTTGCGATGCATGGTTAACCTGCAATCCTTTCCAGCAAAAGCGCTGTCTAGGCCACGTGCACTATATTGCCACCAGGGAAGGAACCATTTTCCACCCATTGCTATTGCCAGTCATAACCGTTTGTTAGAAAACTGTTACTTCTTCTAACCACTTGCCCTGAAGGCTTTCCTTTTAGAAGCATTGGCAATGAAGAAGAGTAAGTAGAAGACAGTAAAAGGCAATAGAAGTAGGCACAGTAAAAATATTGTTCGACTTTTGTTTTCTCAAGAACCTGTTTTGTTTGATTAAAACCTTTCTGTTTTGCCCCAACACCTCACAAAGATAATTGTTCAAGCTATGGTACTTCACAGTTCCACTACTACTAATCCCTATTTCTTCTTTGATTTTACAGCCACTCCTCAAATAGCATTCCTGATAGCATTCTGTCCTTGAAGCAATATCATCCCAACACTCCACTTAAACTAACCACCTCTTCTGCGTACAACTAGAGTATCTCTGCCCAAGACTGCACGCTGCTGCAAAGACATAGCTGAGCACTTGCAGGCCAAGACAGTGAAGACACGATAAAGAGAGGGGTGCAGATAGGAGTTGAAAGAGGCTGCCAAGAAGGGTAAAGTAAGTTCTCAGGGAGATCTCGGTAGGAAGGCTCTCAAGAAGAGGTGTTTCTGAAGGAGTTCAGAGCAATGGAAAAGATCAGTGAGCAAAAAATGAATGGATATGAGACTTTTTTTTAAAAAAATTGAATCTGATGAGAAAAAAAACTGTGTAAAATAAATATGTAAAAGAGAAAATGACTAAAATCTACTTGGAAGCTGTGATATTGGCACTGGGGAAAGAAAAGCAGAGCAGCCTGCCATGGTAGTTTCAGGATGGGAAAGGAAAACATTTTGGGGAAAAAGTTCTGTATTTTGTTTATTTGACTTTATCCTTATTCAAAGCATGGAAGTTTACTATGTGTGCTGAGACTGCATGGGCTGTTCTGGCGCAGGACCGTGAGCCATCCTGGGGGTAGTCACAATCTGGCAATCAGCTCTTTCCCTAAGGAAGGAGCCCCACAGACGTCCCACTGGCTGCCACAACTTTAGGCACCTTGCGCCTTTCCTGCTCGGCATTATAAATTAAAAGTGAGCTGGAGTCATCAACCTGGAGCAGCAGCAGCTCCACACACCTCTCAGAATAAAGAAAATATAATGTATAACTTCGATGAATTCTTCACTTATATTCACTTATATTTATCTGGCAACTGTGTTATACATAGCTGACTGAAACCTTTCATTTCTCATAAGGTTTTCCCAATAATGTACACACTTAGGCTCAAAAATACCTCATTAGTGGATTTGCATATGTTAAATAACTCATTCATCCTTGCTCTAACTCCAACTTCTTTTGTGACCTTGAGAAAGTGACTTTTTGGAAATGATGGCCCTCTCTTGTTCATCCACAGGTTATCTGACCTTGATGGAGATACTACTTAGTGATGCGTGATGGTCTGTGCCAGAACATGTGACCAAAAGGTCTCTTTAGGCCTTAAATAACATACTAACTCATGCCACTTTTTCCTTGTTTTTAAATATTTCGGCAGTAAAGTGCCTGTTACATACCTGACAATAAAAGGTATGGTACCTGTGGATGAGGTTAACCTTTGCTTTTCATCACTTTGCAAGAGCAATAACCACAACTGTCAGACTGGACAGATTTTATTTCCCTCTCTTAAGAAGAACCAACAAAGTCGAACAGACGTATGTTTGGTTTAAGGAAAACAGGCCATTTGACTGGAAAACAATGTCATTGTGTGATTTTAGACCCTTTTACTACCATAACAAACATCAATTTTGAATATAGAATAACCACTGCAAGGTGGATCTAAAGTGGATGCTGCTAAAGGTTATGCAAATGTAGGAAATTATAATTCTATCTCAATGTCATTACATGTGTCTACTTAGATGCACATTTTCTGCTATGTTTAAGTTAAACAAAACACTAAATGACTGTGTAGTATGACATCTCATTAATATGTTTCCATTCACATCTGTGCCTTTAGTATAAAAAAATAAGCTGTTCTAGTGATAAGAGATTAAGTCCTTTAATTAGAAACAAATGACAAATCACTGTTAACCCCATGTGATGCTTTCTAAAACTTCCATCAAATATTCCCCTTAAAACATTATTAAGCACAAGTTCGGCAGATCTACTTCCTAGAAAGTGCTATTTAACAAAACCTAGGCAGGATGTTAATACTGAGGCTGAATTACAGGTTGCCAATGCATTTCCTGCAAGGGGATTGACAGGGGATCATTTTGTTATGGGGCCACCTCCAGCGTGTTGTGACAACCAGTCATTACACCTCTGAGCACAGCACTCAGCTGTAGGTTTCTACAGGATGCAAATAGCTCCAAATGGGTTCAATTTAGAGATAGCAGATAATGTATCATTCACTTCTTTAAGGTAGAAGCTTTTAATTTTCAAGGAAAAAGAAAGAGGAGTACATTTCAGTCTCTGGAAATAAAGATCTGCTTAACAAAGCATGCCAGAGAAATTGAGAATAGAAATAACTATTATAAAAATAAAAAGCTTAACTTGTTTTTTCCACTTGTCTTAGAGACATACAGCCTTTGTTAGCCAGCATCCCTGTTTATTCAGGATGCCATACAATTGTTCAGTTAAAATCCGTGCTTTTGCAACTAGTAACAAATACTAGGGAATAAGATTTCATATTTGCATAGCAACCCTTTCATCTTGAGTAATCCCAACAGATTTTGCAAAGTACCCCTACATAAGATCAAAATGGAGAGTAATAAGTAGTAATGACAACTAATTCATGGCATAGGCACAGTAAGAGTTAAAAAAATAGTTTAACCAAAAGAAACAGGGTTAAGAAATGTCCAGCCTGTTTAAAAATGGCCATGTTCATGAAACACAAGAAAGAATTTGCTAGTCCAAAACACAGACATACTCCCAGGTATTGTAAGCTTATATATTTTTAAAATAAGTGCTAAACATGTAATAAACAGACAGAAAACACTAGGGATGTAACAGGCAACAGGTTCACACAGTTTTTATTGTAACTTTTGTACTTCTGTTATCTTACTGCTGCCGGTAAGCTCCAAACACATACTTTAAACAGTGCTATAGTTTCTCAAAGTCCACTTCTTTAGGAAATATTCCACAGCTGATAAATCAAGAGGCCTTAAATGTCTGTGATTAACAGATCTACTCTCTCTTTCTTTTCTACATGTATATATATAGATACATGTATAGCTATATCCACCTAACTATCTGTGTGTGTGATATACTTTTAAGTATCATATATATAATAACAGGGGAGTTTGATTTGTTTTGGGGGAGTGGTTGAATGAAATAAGGGTACCTACAGAAGGACACTTCAGTGGCTAATGAAAACTGTTTTCCACAACTACCTGTCCATCACAGCTTTTAGCAAGCACTACATACAACTTCAGGAGTTTGTGTGTTTATTCGTTTTTGGTTTGCTTTGGGTTTTTTCTGATCATCCTCAACACTGATTTAACAAAAATGGAAGTTCGCATCTGACAAAGCCAGAGAGAAGAGGTTTGTGTACTGAAAAATGCTGACCAAAGATGCAAATGTGGGTGCACTTCTGTAATCTTACTGTAAATACAGTCCACAAGGGAGGTACTTGCTATTACATGATATATTAGAGAGCTGGAGATTTGGTATCAAGTATATTTCTCTTTGTCTTCAAAGTAAAGGAAGGAATATGCAAATCAAAAGCCAAAGCAAATTAAAGGTACTTTGTAACTGACATTTTAATTATCTTGTTTGGATATTATTCATTTTATTTATTCTTCTAAATGCAAACAATTCTGGACGACTGTATAAATATTATCTCTATTGGAAGTCTTCAGTACCTCTAATAAAAACGTACAATTGCTTGGCTACCAAATCCAGTGAAACTTATTCTAAACATACTGTATTCATTATAACAATGTATTTCTGAATAACACACAAAAGACTTTGGAAAGAGGGGACAGTTTAAAACAGGCCAGTGAAAAGATGTAATTAGAGCTGTGTGGGCTTGGCAAAACCGTCTCAACAAACAAGCTTGAGGTTACTTTTGCCAAAGCACTCCAGGCTTACTGAGGTTTTATTACGGTGAAGAGAGCTTAATTCTGGTAACTATCAGATACAATACGATGTAATCAAATATAAAATAATAATAAAAAAAAAGCCAGATGGGAAAGAAGAAACTAAACCCTACTCAATAAGAGAGTTAAAATACAACCAGCATATTAACTGGCTGCGTTACAAGTGATTTCAGTTGATGCAGGTTTGTTTGGAAAGAGGAAAACCTGCAGATGAATTAGTAGGTTTATCATGAGCAATTTATTTTCTGAAAACACTGTCAGGGCCCTTGTCTGTACTTGGACTTTGCCCACAAATACACAGAGAGTTTTGTATCTTTTGATCACCGCGCACACAGCGTGCACACACAAACACATACTCATGACTTGCTCACGTGGCAGCCATAAGTTATTCGGGGTTGTTTCATCTTCAAGGGGGAATGAACCTTTCCAAAAAGGAGCACATAAACAACTCATCCAGCTTTGATTGCCGTTGGATGAGAGAGAGACCAGAGCATGTATTTGAAGTATTTCAAAAGCTTTAGAGCTTCAGAGGGAAGCATGCAACTCTTGGTGCTCAGGCACAGCAGACAAGGACCTTCCTGTCCTCCACCAAGCACCCTGCTTTCTGCAGGAATATTCCCACCCATGCACAAGCAACATCCTCAACACTGAGTAGCAGCATTGGAAGCTGGCTTGTCCTTGTAAAAGCTGGCTTCCAGCAGTTATTCTTTAGAAATGCCCCAAGCTGGATCCTATACATCTGGTGAAAATGCACAGCTGTCCAAACCAGGATCCTTTGTCTCTCATTTGGTCCATGTAGCTAAATCAATTCCCCCCCAAACGAAACGCAAGGTGCCATAATTGGATCTCCCCCTGTCCCCAGCTGTAGGTACACAGCTGTCGTGTTCTCTTGTCTTGCTCCCACTGGTGTCCTGAGCAAAATGGTCCCTGTTAGGAAAGCAGCCTCTGCACAACCCGTCGGTCTTTGCAGCAGGCCTTGCCCTGCTCTACCTGGGCTGGAGAAGGACCAGCCGTGGCAGTACCCTCTGCCACTTGGAAAAGGAGCATTTTCCGGCATCTGACAGAGCATAAAAGCAACTGTAATAGCTGTTGGTCCCCCTCTGCCTCGCCATTATTACCAGGAGCTCTGAAATACTGCATCCAGGCAATAACCCATGAATACGCCAACAGGTAAGCCCTATGTCAGACATCCATCTCTTGCAGACAAATTCTCCATTAAATGAAACTGAATTTAATTTCTCAGAGAACAGACTTTTTCCACATCAACTATTAGCAAGAAACAACTAAAATTCTCCAACTCAGTCTGCTATAATTAGGCTTGAAACCCTATATTCTGAATGTAAGTGAGACATGAGCTGGAAACGTGCAGTGTGCTCGCACACCTGCTCATTTTGGTGGCCACTGTGTGCAGCTCATCAGGGTGCCGGTGGGGGCATCATACCACTTCAATTTGGATGCCTAAATATAGACCTGGGAACCTAAATTTACCTTCATGGCCCTAAGTTTTGGCTTAGACTTCATTTGCAAATGAAACAGCTAAACCAGTTGTTAAACCACAACCTCCCACCCCGGGGAAAAAAAAAAAAGAAGAAAAAAAAGCAAAGTCCTGTATGATGTTACTGCATTACACCTTTCCACAGGAATCTGTGCAGTTTTAGCAATTTCCTTGATTCACTCCGCATTTCTGCATCACTGGAGAAAGGCTTGGGCAGCCACCGGTGCAACAGCGTGACAAGTGCCAGCCCACAGCCTTGTTGCACCGCCGCTCTGACACCCCATAGCCCCGCACCATGGACAATCTGGCAAACAGATGGGCAAAAACACCCAGGGATTTCCATCCTCCCAAATGCCGTTGGGGAAAGCAGGGCTGTGGCCAGCCCAGCACCACCAACCCCGCACCATGGCTTGATTTGCCCCAAACCAGGTCCTATATGCATGTTCCTGTGGGGCAGAGGAATTGCTTTCAACCCTTCACAGCCCACAAGATATTTTGTCATTAGGGACATGTCAGGAAGGTGCTGTATAATCACAGTAATCACCTTGGACAGCTGTAATAATAACAGTAATGAGAATATTTAGATATTTTCATCTTCAAATCACTTTTAAAACATCTGCTAACAGATCTCCCCAGCTGCTGTTTAAAGACCACAATAATTATAACCCTGCCAACACTCGGGGGTGGCAGAGATTTCTGTGGGGGTGAACGAAGCCGTTCTCATCACAGCCAGGCTGCCTTGCTGCCATTTTACAGATATGAAAACCAAGGTTCAATGGAAATGGGCGGTTCTACCTGTCATACCAGGAAGATGTGTGGGGACCCACATTTTGGTGCTCTCAGACCTGTTCCATCCTCCAGCCCACTAGGAAACACTGCATTTGCTAAAAGGTCATAATTTAGGAAAGACAGAGGAAAATTCAAGAATCTATGTTTTGTGATTTTTTTATTTTTTTTTTTTTAAATCTGATTTAGCATTTGCTGTACCCCAGGATTTTATTTCCCATGCACTCTCACCTAGGGGCCAGGTGGGACATCTCAGGGAGAAACAAACCATCACTACAGCTCATAACTTCTTTACCTCTGGTCCAGGAATGCCTCCTGCTTCTGGTGGGAAATCTGCAAATTGAACCCAAAAGGAGAGTCGTAACCTGCCTTTGAATGGACTTTCAAGTTTATTACAATGGCTTCCTACAGGTCTAGTCTTCCCTTTAAATTTAATTAATAGTTTAGAGTTTGCAAGGTCTTTTATTTGCCTATCCAAAACCCAGCCATTTATTTCTAAGGAAACTCTTGCCAGTGTTCAAAATCTGCAAGGATGTCTCCAAAGCAAGCCAATTTAAGGTTGACAAAATGGCTGTGGGTGCATACAGCAACATACCAAATTACCTTCTGGGCATACAAGTTGATTTTAATTCTAATCATTAGGTTTTTGGACCTGAATCTTAAAACACTTGAATCTACATGAACTGCATCCCTGGAAACTGAGTCTCAACCAGGTGGATTGCTCGCAGCCATCATCTTCCCTAGCCCTGACTTGGCTCCACCATGTCCCCTGATAGTTAAGTTCCCATTCTAGCAGGCAAAATAACCTGATTTAAAAAAAAAATAATTATTTATTAAATGTTAATAAATAAAATTGTTCAATTAACTCAGGTTCTGGAGAGGCTTTTCTTTTGTAGAAGGTTGTAGTCCAAAGCCACAGCCTGATAAGAACCTGAGATCCCAGGGGGAAAACACTATTTAACCCCTAGTTCAACTTCTAATGAAAGGAAACATAGAAATGTAGCTATAATTCAAGATATTGTATGGAAGTCTGTTCAAAGTTTTTTCAAAAATATAAATTACAAGAGATTATTGATTTTTAAAAAGCTTACTTCAACAATCAGCTTTCTATCTCATTCTATTTCACTCTCTCTCGTTTATTCATTTCCTTATGTAAAAGAATTTAACCAAAGGAAACTAGCATTTTAATTCAATTTCTCCTATAAAATATATAATTTTATTTTGTCATAATGGCTGCTTTTATTTCCAGAGTCAGATTTTATTTAAATTTCAGTCCATTAGGAACAAAACTTGCCATTTTCTGATAAACAAAATCAGCAGGGAAGCCTCTTCAAACTAGGAATGTATTTTCTATCAACCTTTGTTCTAGCTGGTCTAAATGACAGGTATGTTCCATTTTTCCTGCGTTTAGTTTTAAAGATTCTATGGGGAGGAGGGCAAATACAGAGAGTGACATTTTTAACAACAAAACTAGCAATCAAAAAAGCAGACCCATGACAGGCATATGGAAGAAATGGGGAGAAAGAAAAAAAAAAATATATATATATAATCCATCGCTTTGGACCACCAAAGAGGACTAATATGAGTCATTAACAGAAAACCGCTAATTTTCCTCCCTGTGACTGTTGTTTGTAGAAGTACTAAAACCTTTGAGATTCAGTCATTTAACTGTTTCTTGGTAGGCTGGAAAATAGACTCGAAGGAACTCATTAAAAAAAAAAAAAAACACACAAAACTAAAATAAATGTAAATGTAGAGTTTGTTAAAAAATAAAGATTATTGCTTAAAGCTGCACTTAGTTTAGCCAAAAATCAAATGGTGAGATGACAGCTTTCACGAGCGAAAATAACATCCTGCGGTGTCATGTTCTGTTTTAGTCAAACCAGCATCGCCAAAGTCAGCATTCAACCCGATGTGCTGAAATTTAGGTCCCTGGCCCACTCTGACAATTGGTTTTCCCTCAGAACTACCTTTCAGCTTGGTGTTTGCCTTGGAAGGAGGCAGTAATCTCAAGCACAAGGGTAAAGTGAGCAGCTGCAGTAAATGCACATAAACCCAACCGCTCCAACAAGCCAGGCAGAGCTTTGGAGTTCACATTAAAATGTTTATTGGGTCCATGGGGTCCCCCATTCAAGCATGAGGCCATGCAGCTACTTTTGGGGATTTTTAAAAGTTGTTTTCTTAATTTTCAACTTTGGCACACATCCCACAGCACAGAGGTGACTCTCTGACCGCCTCAGAAACAGCAAACACTGTACAGCCTGAAGAGTTTCACCATTTCTTGCAATGCCCAAACTGGAGGGGAAGATGTTACTGAAACCTTTGCTGGAGAGCAAAGGCACAACCTCGTGGAGGGAACGGCTGTCCCGAGGATGCTCTGCACTGGGGTCCAGCATCCCCCTTCCATAGTGACAAGGCATTTCGGAGCAATGACTCGACAGATGCTGAGCGGTTGCATGGCAAGGACTGAGAGGAACGACTGCGTGTGACTGTTATCATCAGCACTTCCCACAGTTGCTCGATGACTGCAATTTTAAAAATCCTTAATCCACATGTTGGGGGAGCAAATAAATTAGGCATGCTTTGAGCAAATCTAAGAAATTGGGTGATGCAGGCAGAAGGACCCTCCCTCTGCAAACCTGAGCAGTTTAGGGCAGCAGCATCCAATGGTTTGGAAATAGAAAACTACTGCAGGAGCTAAGGAGAGCAGCAGTGAGTGGGTATTTCGGTGCATCGAGCTCTAAAATGTTTCCTGACCTCTGAGCAGCACTCCTCCTGGGCAATATTAATGATCAAAATTATAGATTGAGCCTGTGGGCCATAAGCCAGTTTCTTTCAGGTTTTGTGCAACCAATATAGTTCCTCTGCAGGTCATTACTCCACGTTTTCACTACGGGAAAGGAGAAAGCCATCTGGACATATCCAGACTGTACTCAGCACCTAGAATATAACTCTGCAAAATCCAAGCACCGGCAGTCAGTGTGGGAGGGAGGCATCCCAGCAGCTCAGTGTCCGACTGCACGGGGGGTTTTTTTGGTCACTGCTGGAACATTTTCTGCAATCTCTTTTCTAGCACTGACATTTCTGGTTGAAAAAGTCCAGATTCTTCTGATCTTTAGTTTTTTTACTAATTCTGACATGAGGATTCACAGGGTATTCCAAAAGGGGAGAAAAACTAAGGCGTTATTTCAGTCCTAAGAGACTTAAAGGATTATTTCCTTGTAAAATACAAATGACAGTTTTCCTGTAATGTTTCTCCTACATAACACAAATGTTAATCCTTAATTTCCTTTGCCAGATGCAGTGTAATCCTTCTCCTGCAGACACCACAGCACAACTGCTGTTGAGAAAACAGCAGCAAGAGAAGTTCATCCATTCAAAGGCATCTTCACTGACCAACTTTTTGGGTTATCCTTGACGGCAGGCATGCAGCCCTAATACAGAAAGACACAATTCTCTGCATTCATATTTCACTCCTCTTTAGAAAATAGCTAAATTGCTTTTGGTAGCTGATTTCAACCAAACTCCTTCTTTAAAGTGTGAGACAAGTCAGCCAAAGAGCTGTTATTACTTCAGCCACTGCAACAAACTGCAACAAAAACTACATCAATATATAGAAGGGGTTTTCCATGAATGTGCCACAATCCACCTGTTTAGCAGTTGCTTTTTGTCACTTGTTAATGATTTGTCATGCAAAGAGACCATGCTATTCATCTTATGCAGGTTCAGTAAATTAGTTTGTAGACAACATTTTAAAAGTCTTTAAGTAGAAAAGGAAACCCAACACATTTAGAAACAAATCTATCGCATCCCATTAAAAAAAGGGGGGGGGGGGAGGGAACGGGACGGACACTGGATGAGTTTGTAGAAAGGACAGAGAAATGACTGGTAAATGACACAAAAGTCCATTTTCAATTTATTGTGGTCTGTTTTCATTAAGCCTCTGTATATGATTGGGTTCCTCAAAATAATTATTCCTCAGCCACTCTGGTACATCGAGTCTTTCTCCCAGCTATGACTGAAGGGATAATTACCTTCCTCATTAGTTCTACCTACAGCATGAGTGCCCATTAATCTGGTAATGATATTAAGAGTGTAACCAGTTTGGGGGATTTGGGCTATTACAGAGAGTGAACATCCCGAGCTGTGTCCGTGCACTTCAGCCTTGCTTTTGTTGCACTGAAGTGTTCAAAGTCAGGTAGGACAGGGCTTTGAACAACCTCATCTAGTGAAAGATGTCCCTGCCCATGGCAGGGGGGTCGGACTAGATGATCTTTAATAGATTATATCCCTTCCAACCCAAACCATTCTGTGATTCTATAAGAGTAGTTTCTAAGCAAGGAGTTAATGCACCCATACCAGCCTGCTGCTGGAGATTTAGAGAAGAGAAACATCAGTTTCACAACCACATATGGGAAAAAGAAACATGTTCCCTTACATATTTCCCATGAAGACCAAAATTTCTTGTACACACAGTGCAATATCTTGTATATTTTGTATCCATAAATGCATGCTCTGTTTTTCTAAAGACACCTTACAGAAAACAGAATGACCCATCTCCTGACTCTCCCTTTGTATATACAGTAGAAAGTTTTCTAGTTCATTTTATGGTTCTTTGCAGATTTCCTCTGTGTCTTTGTTTGTTTCCTTTTTGATCACTATAGAGAGAAAAGCATAAAGATCTCCGTAGCAATCATCCTGTCCAGCTTATTCATTTATCCTCTGCTGAAGTCAGAGGGAAATTTTCTGGGCAGCACAAAGCATGGGGCAAGTTGCCTGTTGCTGCTCTGGTCTGTCCTTGGGACGGACCCTGTGCTGGGAGGGAGCTGCAGTCCCTTCCCCTGCCCTGCAGCGGGTGCACCCCTTCGCAGTCCCAGAGGCCAACAGGTTTTTCCCTGTTATGGGTGGTTATTGTGTCCAGGGCAATTGGCCTGGCTTTCATTGCATTCTCACTGTATGTGTCTTTCAGTGGTAATCACCCTTTTCACATACACTGTGAAGAACTTAAATCTCATCTGCTTTTCCTAAAAATTTTCAGAGAGATTGAACAGTGAAGTTTCAAAGTTCTGCTTTCTCCTGCTCCATCTTCTTTTTTTCCCTCTACATCTTTCTATATGAAGTGACCAGCAAACACCCAGTGCTAACAGAACTGAGAACGCCTGTACTGCAAAGTGCTTTAAAGTCATCCGGGTATTTGTGTCCACTCAGAAAAGGAGTTAATCAAGAAGCAACATAAATTAGGCTACAAGTGCTAAGTCTAGCAGTGCTTGTCCCACCTCTCCAACTCTAGGACCCCAGAGGCTGCAGAAGAGAAACTCCAGAAGTTTGATTTCATCAGGCTCTTTGCAAATGGTTCCCAATGGACTCCCTAAAGCCTCTGTTTCCCCACAGGTTACAGAGACCCAGAGGCAACACTGAGCTTTAAATTTTAAAGCGTGTGATTATTTAAGCCATGTGGAAGAGTTACAATAGAGACACAGGGGCAGCGTGGCACCAAACCCTGCAAGAAGCAAGCATTCAGCATCTCCCTCTCCCCCCAAATGCAGTTCTGGTGTGCGTACACACACCCCACGCACACCCCCAGACCTGGAGGCAAAGTCAGGGAGATCTGCACAGAAGCTCATTGGACTTTGTGCATTCAACAGCTGAAGCTTATAGACAATAAATAATGTAGTTATGTGCATACAATCGGTCCACCCAGTTATCCAAGAGATCCTGGTGATATCTATATTCCCACTCCATCTTTACAAAATATACTCAAGCAATACGTATTGCAAAATAGTTGTCTCGAGTAATTAAAGTGTAAGTGGTAATGCTCAGACACTGTATTGTCTAAAGCATGAAATTCAAGAGTTCTCTAAGATTAATGTCCTGTTCCTGTAACTTGGTTGTTCTTGGCTTAAGTATTCAACATAATGCTACTCATTACAGAGAGCAGTGACATCTATATCCAAGGGGGAAATATGGTTCAAGTCAGCTTTCGTGTTTAAATATTAGTAGTAAATTCAAATTCAATTTCACATGATCAGTGTATGTGACACTAACTACATCAAGGTAGACTTGGGGATTTCTCAACTCTATATTGAAGAGAATTACATGACTGAAAACTAATTAGGGAAGCACATAAAGTGAATTTATTTAGTATTCTCTTGTATGTAGTTAACTTAAAGTAATGTATCAAATTTCCTACAGAAAAATGTGGCTACATAACACTGAACAAAATGCATCAGAAATCAGATCAAGCAAATTATCTTTTTTTTCTTTTAAAACTGAAAATGTTTAAGCTGTAATGAAAAAAATTATAATAGCGGGGATTTTTCCTCTGGAGGAGGGTTTTGGTACCATGTCTCACAGAGGGAATAAGAAACAGCTGCAGTGCAAATAAGAAAAAGCAGTCAAATGTTATTTGTCTCTCCTGACCAAATAGCACCTGAATTTTGCTCCCTGAAGCTCCCGGGTGCATCTCTGTGACAGCAGTGCCCTACGCACAGCCAGAGCAAAGCCCGGCGGCTGCTGTGCAAGCAGGAGCGCTGCGCTGGCATCCTGCGCAGAGCAGGATTGTTCCACAACAAAGTAAACAGTCAACAAACGTGTGCGTCATGCTAAAAAACATACTTAAATCTTTTATCTCATCCCTCACACAGGCCTTCCCTCCTGTCTAGATCATATTTTAAGATGAACCCAGCTCCCCCCGCCTCTCCTTCTCCCCTCCGCAATGCTGCCCCATGATGCCGCGCTATCACAGTTGGGCTCTCTGTCTTCTCCCTCTTCCCCCGGTCCCTCTGCAGCAGGCAGGTTACCTGCCAGCACGCCAGAGATGAACGCTGCATCCCGAATGCATGGCGCTAGTGACAAAATGCTACCTACAAATGCATAATAAATGTTTTATAATGCTTTTGCTGCATGTTATAAATGATAAATAGATGACAATACATGTCTTATAAAGTATTTATATCCTATTGTTGTTATTGTTACGCTACAGCTTTGCACAAAGCATTAAAGCAAATGCAAGTCTAAGTGCTGGTGATGATATGTATTAACAAAGCCATTTATGATAAATGGACAAACCTTTGAGGGTCACTGACACTTTGACAAGCATTACATAGGCATTTTTGCCCGTAATGTTTTTGCTCCATTTTTACCGCCCAACTGAAGTAATTGCATTTTAACAACAATAACAAAATATTTTATTAACTGGGAATAAACAAATAAACCTGACTCTCCTGAAGGCGACGGCACTGAAATAAGAGGATGATGTGCCTGCAATGGCAAAAGGATTCATCCCATTCACTACCTGCAATATGGTCCTGAGGAGCAGAACAGAGGACCACATCATGTCTAAGAAGTTTCTGCACAGCAAGAGGGTATTTCATTTAGCTTCAGCCTGGGTTTGTGGTTGCTCTTCTTAAGGCAAAACACTTTTGGCAGCCTATCAGATATTATATCTACAATAGGCACTCTGCTGAACTTCAGTTATTGACACATTCCAGTGGCATTTGCAGTTAAAAGATGCCTGTTATGTACAAGGACATGGGAAAAGGAATATTGTACTTTTTTTTTTTTTTGGGGGGGGGGGGGGGGGAACCCCAACATGCAGCTGTTGGCCCCTGGATCAAGACACTGTTGCTCCAAATTTTTGTTCTGCCTATACATTCAACAGAAACATTCAGGTTCAGATGTTGATCAAGTCAGATGAACCAGACCAGGTCAGCACCTATCTGCAAATCTGCTTTAAAACAAGTAAGGAAAACCCCAAACTTATCTCCCCATATCATAACCATAGCTGGGAGTATAAGAGGAAACCTCAGCAAAAGTTGATGGGAAGAGTGCTCGGGGTGCGCCCATTTCTCTCCCTGACTCAGAGGGCAGTTGGGTGATTAGCTCCGCTGTAGAAGTCTGCGTTGCAAACACCAGAAGTCAGATAAGGCAAATCCTATCCTGGGGAATAATCTATTTTTTACTTAGGCATGCTCAAGGAAGACTAAAGTGATGAGTAAACAGATTTTTGAGGACGCAGTTGTAAGCTGTGTTGACTGTGGAGCGGGGAGACCATCCTCTTGCATCAGAAGATGAATTTGCCCACGGTTGGGAGGTCAAACTCTGTTCCCTGCCAGTCTGGGAGTGTACTGCAGGGCATGTGTGTCCCAGAAGCTGGGTTTCCTTACTCAACTAGCACATTTCTTGAGGGACACAAGGCTAAAGTTTGCAAAATAAAATAGAGTAACTTTCCAGTTTCTTACATGCACTTTTGGTAGATGTAATGCTGCTAATTACTCGGGATTTTCCAGAAATGGGACACTATCAGTCTTACATGCCCACTCATTTGGTACGAGAGGCAGTGATACAACTTTTAGACTCAATAAAAATAGCAAAACCTAAATTTAAATAGAAAAACAATGGCGAAAAATAGATGGTGAATGGAACAGGGAACTTTGAAAAGAAAACCAAAACAAAACAAAGTCCTATTTTAAGTACAATTATTTAACAAAACTCTCAAAAATCGTCTCAACATCTAAGAGCTTGTCTGATAATTTAAATGCGTGTGCCTGTGTTAAATAGTCAAAAATGAATGGACCTTATTTTCTCTCTAGGACTGGAAATGTACATGAGATTATTTTTTCTGGTTCTGACAAATTAATTTTCCTGGGATTTCTTTTGTCTCAGATCATAGCTTTCACTGCATCACTGTGATTAATATGTGTGAAGTAATATTTAACCATTATTTTTCCTTAAATATGCAAAAATATTGCAACTTTTCTTTTTTTTTAGTTCATAGTCTGTCATATATATGAAAGTGCAAAACAAATTTTCTGCCATGAAGTTCTCTGCTTTCTTTTTTAAACAAAGTTGTCAGATCCTAAAAATTATGGGCCTCCATAGCTTTTAGGACATGGGTCTCAGCCACTATGGTTTCCTATACAAAGTGGCAGGAGAGGGGAAAGCAAGAGACAGAGGGCAAGTGTCCTGCATTCTACTCCTCCAGCTCTGCTGTGAAGGTCCTCTTGCCTTCCACAAAACAAGTTTACATTAAAAATATTTTTTTTCAAAATATTTTCAGAGAGATGTTTCGAATGCTACGCGATTCAACATTGAGTTTGTTGACAGAATCAACAAGTTTAAGGACAAAAGCTTGTCCCCAATTTCAAAATACTCCATCCTCATCCCACATAACCAAAGGATAGATTGGGGTATGATGTTGGACCTTATAAATTCAGGGAAAAGGCTAATAAAAATAAACAAACCCACCCACAAAAACAAACCCCAAATATCAGCACTCATTTCTAATTATTATATTTGACTGCTTGTGGCTTGAATATTTACCTACTCATTTTTTCATAATTTTTCACCCAGTAATTGTTCCCTTGCCTTAACTCTTGAGATAAGAAACAAAACACTGGTTGGCCTGGAAAATATGATCTGTATAAAAATGATAATAATTGAGGTGGTTTAACCTAAAGTGAAGAATAAGCAGTGATAAGTTGGTACGTAGATGGTTGGTAGCTGCAAAGAAATTGCTCTGTGTGTTAACTTCAGAAAGAATAACTAGTAACAGGCTTGAACTGCTGAGAAGGAGATTTTGATTGGACATTAGGAAAAAGGAGCCTATAGAGACTGTGGAAACTCCATCACCAAAGATTTAAAGAGCAAGTTAGACAAGTATCTGTCATGAAAGATTTAGGTATAGTTGATCCTGCCTCCCAGCTCTATTTCCTATAATATCTATGCTCTTCCATCTCTACTTGTACTGTTAATTCATACCTTGTTTTACTGTGACTAAAGTGAAAGTATTTTTGTGTTCTTATGTAACCTGTAAATGAAACACATTCAATATTCCTATTTTTCATATTGTTTGCTGAAACTTTAGGCGTCTAAGAATTCACTAAGTATTTTAAAACAATCTTCAGTAAAGCAAAATAGTGGTTACTCTTTATGTATATATTTCATTTAGCTAATAGCACACAAGTTAAATATTTTTCAATGTGACACACAAAAGACAAATTAAAAACTGGATAAAACCTGAATGGAATGAGTAAACGACACTTGCTAAAAGCACTATAATACAAAATCAAACTGACATCAAAGATCTCAATGCCTGAAGAGTAGACTTTCCTTCCTCCGATTTTTCAGATGATGCTGGGGAAAAAAAGAAAAAGAAAAAAAAAATCTTGCTAAGGAATGTTCCCTCTATCCTAACTTAAACCAAGGATTAAAATGAAGATGCAAACACGTAGATGAAGTAGTTTTGGTCAAAGGACAGAGCTATTCGTTTCCATAAAGATTACACATGAATTTATCTACAAGATCTATTGCTTTTCATCAGAGATGGCTAAACCAGTCTCGGAAGTAAGAGACAAGTGAAACTGCAATGCAAACTGAAAACTACCCAGAAAATTTTCCTGAGTTTTGAAATAGTTTGAATGACCTTCTTGGGGCATTTCCAGAAATAGAAGTGCCCAGTACTCAAGTACAGCAAAGAAAGCAAATATTCCTGCTGCAGCAAAATCAAAAATAGTCATGGAGCTTTCAAAACCTCCTATCATCATTTCTTTAACCTTGTCCCTGTTGCCTGTGTGAATTCTCAGTCTGTGTTCCTCCAATCCACCCAAAGTGTTGGCATCAAGCAAAATTACTGGCACTTTAATGATGCAGTCCTAGCCACACAGACCTCCTTCAGCTGGAACTACTTCAAATCAAGCTCTCCATCCTTCCTTTCTAGGCTTTTTGAAGCCTGTCTCACTTTCAGATTTTTTCTGCTTACCTAACACATTCCATTTTGCAGTCAGTGCTGCACATTGTTTCCTTCCTATTTTTTTCTGCCTATGTAAAAATAATAATTTTTTTAAAATTGGCTTTTGTCTATACAGCCCATTATACTTAGATTTCTTCTGTTATTTCTATATACCATTTAATCTGTCTCCTTCTTCCTACCTACCCCATCCTTCCTCAAACTAGCTGGCTACTGCAAACACTCCAATCTATTGGAACAAAAGCAATAAATTTAAGCAATGTATTTCTCCTAATTTTTGTAACATGGTCTACCATAGAAGTTACACGTCAGAAGTGACTATTAAAAAATGTGAATTTGATGGATAAATCAGTAAAACACTTTTAAAATTCCTCTTTCTACTGATACTTCCAATTCCAGCATTTGCTTCAGGAACTGCTTGTTGGAGCCTACTACTCATGGTATTTAAAGTCATATAGATCAACCTGAAGTTCAGAAAAAGTTAAGCTGATAATTTGGTCTCTAATCACCTAATATAAAAATCCCAGTGTTTTGTAATGACATCATACATAATCATAAGGCAAAATGGAATATCGTATATCTGTTTTGCACCATTTCCCTTTGTCTTATTAATCAGAACATATTTCTGTATCTCAATTTTTCTACTCTATAGATAATTCAATACATGTAGCCCCTTTTACAATTCGTGATTTATCTCAGCTTCAGTTTTTCACTATTCTGTCAGCTCATCAATAAATTCAGCATAAAATTAGTTTTTCTTATTTGTTATACTACTTTAAATGTGTGACTGGGTCGTAATTAATTCCAAGAACCCACAAGACATTTCAGCTATGGTGCAATTATACTTCGACCATATGTACTGAAGACAAATTTTTTTTTTTACATTCCTCTCCTTTTGCCCAAAATTTTTAAGGATCAAAATGTTTCTCATGATCAAAATTTACTTCATACACATGTACAGAACTTATTACATCATTGGCTATCAGTATTGCTTTACTTCAACTGCTCTTAATGACTTCTTCAGCCAGATCATATAGGCATATTGTTAGTCCTAAACATTTCTGGGAAGTAAACCACCCTGATTTCAGTCCAGCCTAGACAGTTTTTAGGATATCTGGGTTAGCAGTCCTGACATTTTCTTACAGCTCCCATCAGCTCCCCTGTTTGTGCCCAAACACCTTACAGCATCTGTAGAGACTCACATCCTTTCTAGTAGATGGGGGCTGACCGTTAGCATGCAAAAATATTCAATATGAGGTTTCTAAACTAAACTGCTCTTCCTGTCCGAAAAATAAGTTTATTTTTCATAAGTCTGTTTCTGTTGAATGTATACCCACCTCGCCCCCCAACCATGAATAGGAATATTCCTCCCAGCATAAACTCTTCGGGGTACAAACTGTGCCTGCATCTATATTTGAAATTACCTAGCACATTGCAGCTTTCCCCAAAACAAAATAATAATATGCAGACTGCAGAATGTGCTTCTCCAGCATAAAGCATCTGGTTTCACAGTTCATTAGAAGTTTCTTTTTCTCTTATGGCTTTGTGGATAACTTTATACATACTATTTAGAGCCAACAGTACATTGACATTTCCAAAGTCACAGTTTGAACACTTTTCAAAAGCTAAGGCAGACACACGTCGTGTTGGCTTTATCAACTTCTGCCCTACTCTCCTTATTCTCCCGATAGAGTTTCCGACATACAAGAAACTGATGTTTTCAGTAAGCTTGTGTGGTTGCTTTTCAGTCTACCTTGTTAACTATTTCTTTTATATGCTCTGTTACAGGCGGTTCAGCTTTCTGTGCAGGGCAATGTTATTTATGCAGATGACTGAGCTAGGCATTCCTGGAGTTTCACGAGTTCAGGCCTGCCTTCTCTCCTTTATTTTGGGAGACAAATAACGTAGGGAATCCCTAAGCTTGGGGATAGATCTGATTTATCCGTTAGCTCTTAGGTATACTATATTTCCTCCAGTCTTGATGCTTTTAGCAGAAGATCTCTCTTGCTGTTAATGAAGTTTTACAAATCCCTCTTAGCAGCTCTCTCCCTGGCACTCTGCAAACATGACCACGGCCTTGCAAAATGCAGACGACAGGACTGAACAGTTTTTCGGTAGTGATCGCATACGTGCTGTGCTATCTCCCACTTACCCGCTCACTTGTGTAACATGGTATTAATTAATTGGGGTGGGAGTTAATTCCAGGCTGGGAGTTCACATTCACTGTAAGCCTCATACTCTCCACACTGCCTCCTGCCCCACAATCTCACATTTGACTCTGGTAGAGCTAGAACTGATCCGAATTCTTAAACCAAATTCAAAACAGCCTTTACAAACATGCGGGTTTTAAACAAGGCTTTAACACAAAACAGCTTGAAGTGTAAAAGCCCACATGGCAGGCTGCCAGGACGCCCGGGCTGTTCAGCCAGATGAGGACATGCTGAGGACCTGGACCAGCTTGGCAATAGCACAAAGTCCCCAAGCATCCCCGATTCGAAGCTCCAGAGCAGTGGCCCCACTGCTGCTCCAGGCTGGAGCCTCTCACCACCCTGAAAAACTGAGATGGATAAATTCTTGCTCCATAAGAAAGCTTCAGAGCCTGATTTTGTCTTGGTTTTGCAGCATTACCACCTTCTCCACTGGTTTCTTAATGTTTCCCGGTGAAGCACAAAGTCAGCTTTGAAGATCTATCTGATAACAAGGCTCTTTCTTCCAAAATAATCTAGATTATTACAGAAATGACTATTCCCTTTCTTTATTTATCACTCTTAATTCTTGTGTGATCTGCAAGCTTTAAGAGGAAAGGGTTTTTTCCAGAGCATTACTCATATTGTGGAAATGTGTTAGGCCATGACTATGAGATGCTGCTGAAAACATCCCAATTACTTTTTGCAATTAGTTTACCAGTTTTAAATCTGTTTAATATGGCCTATGCTAATTTTTTATGTCTTAATTTCTTGTATTGAAATGTCATGCTGTACTAAGTATAGGACTTTAAGTATATTATGACAGCTCAGTAAGCTTTATCAGTCCCTTTAGCTCAGACCTTTGCTCCCAAAGTCTGAAATCTTGGAGCTAGCTGGCTGTCAAACTTTTGCTTATATCTGTAATTTTTGCCATGACCAGTGCCAAGACTCATCCTTATTTGAAAGCGGTTTAACCAGTGTCTTATACACAAATCAAATGAGGGATGATTAAATAAAATAAGTTAGGATTTACTAAAATTCAAGCGTGGGGTGAGCTGTTGGTTTGTTTTTTTCTTTTTTATTGTTTTTGGTTGGTTTGTTTGTTTCTAAATACATCGTCCTGGCAGAAACTATTCTCTCATGGGAGAAGACCCTTCCTTCAAGAAGATAATTTAAGCTCTTTTCTTACAACAAAACTGCTTCCAGTTTCAAAGGAGTCCACCTTTGAAAACAGACATCATCAAGCTCATAACTGTTTCTAACTTAGTCAAGGAATAGGAAGGTCTCTGCTCAGATTTGTAAATGTAATTAGACATCTAAAGAGAAGATTTCTCTCTCCTAGGACTCTCTAAAGGGTCACATAATTTCTTTCAACAAATCTCTAACTAGCAAGGAAAGCCTTTCTGTTGCAATTTTTTGGTTTGTCTATCACTAAATCATAGCAGCTTCCAATAAAGGTCAGAGTAGGGATATGCTGGGAACCTCTGACCAGGCAGCCTTTCATAACCACATCTTCCTACTTTTTTGTCCCTTGTATTATTAATTACATATTAAATCTGTCCTTACTTATTTTAGTACCAAGGATCACATGATGCTTTAACACCACCAGAGATGCTGTAGCCTGAAAGTCTGACCATCTGACAGCACATGATGGCAAGCATCCCCTATGGGAAGGAATGGGTCTATGGCAGGGTCAACAAATTTATATGGCAATGAGCAGTTAAAATTTACATTTTTCTATGTATTTAAATGGCTTTGTTCGAATTAATGACTTCTAGCTTCCAGTGTTTGAGAGCTGCACATTAGTTTTGGTAGTGGTGTGCTTGTGGAGCTGCAAAAGCACAGGAGCACTCAGATCTATTAATTCCATTTATGCATATTTTTATATATGTTTAAAATATATATATGTGTGTGTGTGTATGTGCACAGCTTTCTATACCAATTTTCATTATTCTATTTTTTCCCTATATTTCTATGAGTATAGTTTGCTCATCTAAGGAAAAAAATTGAAATCACATGGTTTAACTAAGAAAGGTAGATATTTTCACCAACAGTCTGTATATCTGGGTGTGCTATACTAACAGTAATATATGTTTCCAACAAGCAGTAAGTGTCCCCATTCACTCCAGGTTCAGTATTTCCATGGTGCTGTCCACCCTGTACAATATTTGTGCATGGTTTGTGTTCTAGTGCCTCTACATGCTCAGCCAAGGATGTATCATTATACTTCTAGCAATTAGATTTGACTTTAAATCAGCAAAACGGAGATTTCTCCCAATCCCATTTACAATATTCTTGGGGAAAATAGGTATGCTTTCCCATCTCAGCCTCCCTTATGCTCCATTATTATATAAAATGGGCACGAGAAGCTATGCATAACTGTAAAATGATTATGATTTATCTGGGTATTTTGTTCCTTTAATATATTATGCCAATTGTCCTAATTTAATGAAGTAATTCTGTTAATTTAACTTTGGGGTTAATCTTGCTTTAAGAACACTTTTTGCTGAACAGCAAGAAGGCACTCAGTTGACACATTTTCTTTCTTTTTTAGACCTGAATGTAACCTTTTTAAAAAAAACAACAAAAGTTTCTAGTATATCATGTGATCAATAGATACAAGTACCTTCATTTTTTAAATTAGTCTAAGGCTATTTTCCTTTTACTGTTGTATAAACAGGGAATTGAAGGGTAAAATAGTTAAAACTTAATGCTATAGTGCTAATGTGGCTTTTAAATCACGTCAGCAGCAATCACTGCATTATAATTAACAATTTATTGAACCAGCAATAAAATGAACATCACATTACTTCTTAAAGCAGCAGAATAAAATGGCTAATAAATAGCATAAGCCAGACAAATTGCAGAGTAATAGAAATTTTCTTAAGATTTATAGTGTGCAGAAAGATGGATGTGCTATTAGTAGGAGCTCCAATACTTGACAAAATTCTTTTGCAAAGACATAGTTACCATGCATGTCAGAGTTCACAAGTCTAAGTGGTTTATCCAAATTTCAACTCACTGCTATTACAGTGGAAAATACTCATTACAAGGTTTTGTAACTGCAAGCAATGTGTACATTTGCCAACATTCAAACTGCTACTGCCAAAAAGATACTAAAATATTTTCTAAACTGTCAAATAACAAGTCTGCTAGCTTAATCTGAGTCTATTTTATACTTCACAGGCGGTAAAAACTCCTGGGCCCGATCCTGAGGTCTTCACTCAGGCAAAACTTTCCTTGGCATCAACAGTTAAAAGTTACCAGGAGCTTCTGCCTATCAGAACGGCTGGATTGGGCCCGACGTTACAAGGAAAATTCATTAGGGAGGAAACACAGATTCAGTGAAGCTGGAAGCTCAGCTAAGTACCTCATCTCTATCAGGGCTGAGGTTACTGACAACAAAACCGTGTTGTGTTTTAAATGTTCCTGCTGTTAAGTTGTGTTGTGATTCGTCATGTCAAAGTGTCTCTCTTATGTTCTTATTTCAACATAACAGATGCAGTTTTACATGACATGTCACAACATGGAGCATCAACTGGAAAGAGTCTAAGAGCTCTTTTCTTCCCCCCCCCCCCGCTTTGGGGGAAAAAAAAAAAAAACAACAAAAAAAAACCAAAACCAAACCACAAACCAAACCACTCTGCTTTTCACTGAAATGTATGGCAAGGGAACTTGCCATGCAAATTTTGTGAGCAGACAGTACATTTAGACACTGCTGTAAGGAAAGGACTTCCAACCTTCAGTTTTAAATTGAAATATATCCATCAACTAGCTCATGTTCAAATTTTAAATTTATTTTACATACAAATTTTAATACGAAATCTGGAGTTAATCTCTGCAGTAATTAGCTGCTAAGACAAGAGACACTGATAAGAACATGCATGACTATAACAATGCATTTCTCTTTGAATCTTGAAGATAAATTACAATTAACTTACTGGTTAAAGGTATTGTTGATTACGTGATGAGATTACTATTCTACCATTCGCCAAAAAAGCAGTTCTCCTAATGACGATGCATTTCCAACAGAGTATTGTACTGAGGAGTGTCTTCAACCCATTCTGCTGGAGACCATGGGTTGAAGTTGAATGGACACCATGAACACACACTCACATGCACAGGAGGAAATTACTGGCTATGATCACTCTACAGTCATGGTGCCCATATACATTGGATACACTAAAACAATAATAAAAAAAGCTGGACCAACACAGCTGTCTGATTAAATAGGTAAGCATCGGTCTAGCTGCACTGAAGTCATTATTTACACTAACTGAGCCTCGGGAGTTTGGTCTCCAGAGACTAAGCAGGATTTTACTAAGCCTACATTCAAACAGAGCCATGAATAGAAGGAGGTATTTTTGCCTTTATTAATTAACTCCCCTAACAGGGAGCCTCCAAAGAAACAACAGCAATTGCCTCCTTGAGACCTGTAAACTTTTGTCTGTCCCCCATCCCTGCTGAGCATGTTCAACAGCTGCATTTCTAGTTCATCCCACAACCGGATCTTTGGTAGTTGAAGCACATCACTTGAACAGCAGCAACCACATCTCTCACCTGAAGATCTAGAGGAACTCAAATGAATCTGAAAATGCCAAAGATGTAGATGCAGCCTCAGGTACCAACAGGAATAATGATCATTAAACCGATACCAAACATGCTGGTGTTTAGTTCATTTGACAAAACGCCACCGCACATAATTCAGTATGTCACGTTAATATTTGTAATTTCTGCAGTGTAGTGGGGTACAGTTCTTCCTTAAAAAGAGAAGAATGTATTGCCAACCCCAACTGAAAGTTCATATATTGCAGAGCACTTCATTCACCCTGAAAATCAGACAAGGTACAGAGAGGCAGAACCCCCTCTGGCAGTAGACAGGAATAAACCAAAGCCATGGGGATGTTTTTTTCCCTAACATTAGTTCAGCTGTAATTCATTGCTGGCAGCAGCTCTTTTCATTTGCACAAAGATACAAATTCTTCTATATCAGCTAAAAGAGCTACCAAAGCATTCAAAGATCTATTGAACTTTAAAAAAATGCTTCGTTAAGAAGGTATTTAAATTGTATGCCCTTCCCTTGTTTATATTTAAAGGATTTGCGATCAAGGTACATTTCATGAAACTGGGAATAACAATGGTATAACGAATTAAAAATATTTCAAAAGAAGGTCTGTTCTCCTAATATTTTGAGGGTAACTGTTATTAAGATCTACTGAGAAACTCGCACAAGTCTTTCATGCCATGTCTAAACCACGCTCTCTAGTCGATTAGGTGTGTTATTGAGTAAGCCTCTAGGCTTTGGATGGTTGCCCAACTTGAATTTAAGAAACTGTGGCTGTTTACCACAAAAATAAATACTATCATTTAGTGTGAAAGGAAGGGAGGAGTGATACAAGGAATCTCAAAAAAAGTAAAAAATAAAAATATGTCATAAAAAACCTAAAAATTCCATAATTCCAACTTATGAAATCAGTGTCTGTGTTTCATACCATGCTGAAGATATGGCTTGGCAGACCAAAGTTACTTTTTGCTGTATAGGTCTTAAAATGAACAAACATCCCAAAAAAGATGTCTGATGCAGTTTTGCTAAAGATGGGCACCTTCAGGTCAGTCAAGTTAGCTGGAAAGTCATGCATATGAAAACAGATCTCTCTGAAATTCCAGTACTGCCTACCGTTAGCTGTACCAAACGTAGCAAAACGTCAAGGTATCTCAGCATGGGAAATGTAGATCTGCATAGAAATTAATTAATTCCTTACATCAGCTGAACCACACCAAGCTCTGCACTATACTCAGCTTGGTTCAGGTTTTAATAAACTACTCACAACAGCTCAGCCTTCCCTGAGCTTAAACAAAATTTTAGAGCTTTTAGGTCTGGAGGAGTATCATTTGTATATGTGTATACACACAGACACACACACTTATTTTTTTGAGATATTTCTAGATAAAGAAAAACCGGTAGTACATGAAGTGTAAATACTAATTGACACAGATAACTGCATAGTCTCATCTCTGATCTATGTACATTCTCATCACTGTTACAGCTCCTTTGCTGGCTATGCTGCCAACACCCAGCTAAATCCATAGGTAGTGCCTGGTTTATGCCTTCAAACCGGGGAGGAAAAAAAAAAAAACCAATAACAAGAAAAGGTGGGGTGGGATATGCTTAATTAAAAATAAAAAGTTTTGCTATCTGTATCTCCCATAAATATGTGCAGATACCTACACTATTATACATTACATCTAAAGAACATTGTCAGGTTCTCATTTTAACAGGTCTAAGTGGCAGGTGAGAAGGAACAGGACAATCGTGACCTGCTGTGTAAAGAACAAGATGCCTCAGTTCACCTCTAAAGTTACCTCTGGGACTGTGATGTGCTCCTGACCTTGTACAGCAAGGAGCAAAGCAAAGGACAGTGGGGAAGTTGTTTTTCCTGATTAGCTCTGCAACTACAAAGGTGAACTAAGAACTCTGGGTCCACAAAAGTCATCCAAAAGAGAGAAGGGGACAAATGTTGCTGCAAGTTGACAACCACCTGATCGCAGGTGGGCATAAGACTTCTACACGAACCATGGATGTACTTGGATCATTTGATTGCTGTCTATGCATGTAGATCATAATGTACAGAAACTATTCTAATTAAACCATTCTTTTAATCAAAGTCTGTTTGGAATCAGTGTATTCACCTGAACCTATATGCTCTGTTTCTTTGAAATGTGGATCGCTGCATGCAGCCAGAGCTGCGGAGGTGTCTGTATCGGCATGCAGCAGGGTAGAGCCTAAAAGTTACAGGGGGCTCCCCAGCGAGGTTTGCTTTTGGGGTTTTTTTTGTTGGTTGCTTTCCCTCCAAAAAAAAAAACTTGCATATACAGGCAGTAGACAGGGCTCAAGGGTGACAAAGCTCAATATCCATGAATTAGATCTTCTTTCTTCATTCTGAACCTTTAAAATACATTCAAGTCACATTTCCAGATTTTGGTTGGAAGCTTCCTCTTTTACATTAGTCATAATGAATATATATGTTCATTGAATCGTTCTGAAATTAAGAGATGCCAAACATCAGAAGACTTGCAGTATAATCAGGAGAATCATAGAATGCTTTGGGATGGAAGGGACCTTTAAAGGCCATCTAGTCCATTCCCCCTGCAATGGGCAGGGACATCTACAACCAGACCGGTTTGCTCAGAGCCCCATCCAGCCTGGCCTTGAATGTTTCCAAGGATGGGGCATCTACCACCTGTCTGGGCAACCCCTTCCAGTGTTTCACTACCCTCACTGTAAAAAATTTCTTCCTTATATCCAGTCTGAATCTACCCTCTTTTAGTTTAAAACCTTCTGGGCTGTGAGAGCACATTGCCGGCTCATGTCCAGCGTTTCATCTATCAGTACCCCTAAGTCCTTCTCAGCAGGGCTGCACACAATCCTTTCATCCCCCAGCCTGTACTGATACTGGGGATTGCCCCGACCCAAGTGCAGGACCCTGCACTTGGCCCTGTTGAACCTCATAAGGTTCACACAGGCCCACCTCTCCAGCCTGTCCAGATCCCTCTGGATGGCATCCCTTCCCTCAGGTGTGTTGACTACACCACTCAGCTTGGTGTCATCTGCAAAGGAGAGGCTAACAATGTTTTCCCAAACTTATTTCCTAAACAGAAAAAGCAGCATCCTTTGGGTTAAGGAAAAGACAATAAATAAAAGCCCCAGTGGTGCATCGAAACACCAGTGCAATTCTCCTGCATTTGTGCAGACAGTGGAAAAATACATATAACTATCTAGAATTTCATAGCAAACTGGATCTGACTTCCTTTCAGGCTCTCCATTACTACATGGGCAATTTCTTTAACATATTTTTGTTGGTAAACTAGAAAGCAACCTGAATTAAAGCATGCCCAGGAATATGCCAAGTCTGTTTATCAATGGAACAGATTCCATTTTCAGAAGACAGAATTAGAAATACTTAGGTACTTGTATAAATAAATGTGAACGTGGATCACCTTCTTTGTTGGGGTTTGTTTTGTTTTTTATTAGAAGAATATGTTCTATGTGGAAAAAACTATAGCCTAACAAGTTGGCAGACAGATATTGGAGGCACGAAAAGGTACAGTAAAGAACTGTATTTTAGATCATAGCTAGGAAGCCAAAAGAAATGAAGCAAAATGAGAGTTTTGTGTGAGCTTATACTAAAGAATTTTGTTATCCTGTGATATGTTCTATAAAACTCTAACAAACTGTACAAACTAATAGCAACACTTCTAGTGTCACAAGTGGCTTATAACAATATTAAAGTGTTTACAGCCATGGCCCTCAGTGGCTGACATTCATGCACAGAGCTGTCTCTTTGGCCACTGCAGTATTTATTTTTTGAGCCATTGTAGATGGTTACGGGCTGGCTGTGTAGTAAAACCAAAGGAAATATAGAACTTTTGTGTCTGGCTTTTACATAGCTCATTGTTGCCACAACTGCATGGATGGGCATCACAAACCGCGGAGAAACAGCACATGTTTTCCAAAGACTCCAAACTCCCCTAGGATCAATTGGACTTTGTTGGTTAGCTCTAGAAAGCAGAGTCGATGCAAAATAATTTCCACAAGAGAACACCTTGCAATTTCGCTTACAGAGAGCATCTCTGGTACCACATTAGCATAGCCAGAAAGACCTCTGAGTACAGACTCTCAAGCTAAATGACTATACAGAGCATCATTTCTCCAAAGCATAGAATAACAAATACCAAAGATATCTTTAAATTGTCTTACAAAGTACGCAAATCAAAGACATACCAAAGGAGTACACTGGGGAGATGAAAGTATAAGCCTCAACTGAGGGTTTTCTAATACCCGCTGTGGTACCACAACCAGTGTAATACGGGGTGGGGGGGGGGGGGGGGGGGGGAAGTGTTGAACATTTCTTATTTTGGATCCTAAAGAGCTACGATTTCTTACCTGGTAAAGTCAAAGGCTCTATCAAAGATGCAATTTCTAGTGAAACGAAGTCAGACTAGAATCTCCAAATTCAGCATGGAAGTGCTTAATTTGCTATAACTTAGCTTTCTGTTTGAAACAGCACAGCATACCTACTAAAGGGGCATTCAGGGGACATTTTATAACAAAAAAAAAAAACTATTGGGTAAGTGGCTTATAAAGTCTAAGTCCCCTGTTGATCTTACTCCAGCTGAAAATAAATAACTGGGGGGGGCGGGGAGGGGGGAGGAGGGAGGAAGACAATCCAGCAAAAATGTTTATTAAAAAAAGAACTTTGAGTTAAGAAAGCAAATTTTTTATAAGATATGAGTTCACCAAGGCTTTGAAAGAGGGAGGGGATTTTTTTAAGATGATCAAGTGATAGATGGTCTTAGTAAGAAGTTTCATTAAATTGTATTAACTCTGCTCAAATCATTTTAAAAACTTAACCAGGGCTCTCACATTTTTGCAGCTTAGACAAGTCAGCTATTTCTGATGTTAGCAAATTTTCCTTCTGCTGCCATCTTGTGCCTCAGACTCTCAGCTGACTCTAATAGAAAAGAAAAAAAAAGAAAAAAGAAAAAAGAAAAACCCCACCTTATATATCTCTCACCCTCAGAGCTCTAAAAATACCCTTCAAAATATAAGCAGGGCATACAGGGTAGAAAAAAAAAGTTTGCCAGTGCCTATAGATAGGTTGAAATAACAGTTCAGATACTCATGAATCAAGTCAATGTTACGAGAAGGGGGAGGTTAATCTAAAATAGCATCACACTTTTGTTGTCATCTTGCAATGTTTTCATTTTTTAGATGCTTTTATTGCTAATAAAATTCAGTCTGCCAGAACCACAGAAAAGAGCGGTGCCCCAGGAGGAGGCAGCAGGAGACGTGTCCCCATCCACTGCCCCATCTCAAGTCAACAGAGTTCAGTTCACAAGTGAAGTTCAGCAAAGCTCTGCTGTTATTTAGCGGCTTTTATTTTCATTTCGGTGTTTATCCATAGCCAACTAGATTCAAAAGTTGTTTCAATTATGTTTTTCCCTTGACACTTACCTTGGCTTTCCAATTCCTATATTTTAATAAGTCATATCAGCTATTTCACTACCTCCTTATCTATGTTTCCAAAAGGAAACTATTCAACTTAAACTACTGAAAACAAAATTGCATCACTGAATTCACCTAATGCATTTAAATAGTGGCTATAGTAATATTTAATAGATAGAGCTATTTAGCTACTTTGAATACATTTCATATTTCATGGATAATAATTTGTCTGACCAAGGCCCCCAAGGCTTTGCACAAGGACTAGTGCTCCATTATATTGGGTGCCATAGATATACAGTGTAAAATACAGTCCCTATTTCAAAATACAAGAGAGGGTTATGCACAGCTGGATGCGAGCCAGTAAACTATACTGAGCCATCAGTAGTGCACATGCGACTGACTTAACCTTTATTAAATTTCCCTAGCCCTTTCAGAAAGGTAGGAAAAGGACTGTTTTAAGAAAGAATTTGAAGGAAAATACCGAGGTAAATCACAAAGTTAAGGGATGCTACTCCCAAGCATGATAGGACATAAGCAGCACTAGTTAATTTATTACGTAGAGAAACAACATCAGGCTTTGTGTTCCCATGCTTTAGATCAATAAAAACCAAGCTGTCCTATTTGGAGAACAGTAACAAAAATGTGACCAGAGTGCTATAACACAGCATTAATGATCAGCCTGACTAGCTGCAGTAGTACAAGTAAAAGGAAAGATGGCTCCACAGCATTATTGCCTCTTCCTCCTCCTACCTGTCTCCTGTGATATTACCCTTTTCTTTCCCTGTCTTGGCAGAAATGATATAAAATTATATCTCTTATGAAAGAAACTTTTTTTTTTTTCTAGCTAAACTACAGGAATTTAATCTTGCTCTCTGCACTCCATCGGTGTGCCAAAAATTCCAGGCAGCTTCCTTTTTCTGCTTAAGTTCCCCCTTTAAAGAACAGGCACACGCACGCGCCTCACTGTCCACCTTGCATAACTTCCTCACCCCAAAAAACTAAAAATCTCCCAAATGCTCCATGCTCAGAACCTAGGCCAGATGATTTTTGAAAGCCCGCAAGGATGGATAACCTCTGAGAAGAGCCTCCATGCACTTGATGCCACCATCCAGGTGGTGGCAACACGTGCAGAATTGCATGGGCTCCGGCAGCAGCCCTGGAGGAGCACTGCTAAGTCCTTGGCTGCGGGTTACACCTTGAACAGCCAGCTGCTATGATTTTTGCTCAGCAATTCAGCCAGTTTCCTATCCACCTGGCAGGCTACCCACCCAAGCTAGCTTTAATGTCCCGCTTTCCCACCTCTAGGTTGCCAGAAAGCTGGCCTATGGGTTTTGGAGTTGTTCAAAACAGTTGTGCAGAATCTGAAGTACATACTCAGCCCTTGCTATGTAAAGGGTGTACAAGCTTCCACAACCCTTCCCTGTGCTCCTGATTAATGCCAGGAAATAAAGATGATTTTTCTAGCAATACATATACTTACATATCATGTTTAATGTCTAACAGGAGATACTCTAAGAAAAATTAAGTAAAAAAAAGATGCTACAAGATTCCCTCATTTCCAAATGAAATTTGGAAAGAAATGCACAAAGTGGACACAGAGCTACAAAGTTTTCCCAGACCCATTTCTACTAAAAAGGAACGGGAAAGGATAACATTCTCCCCTCTACTCCTATTGCTTATCATCTCTGACCTTCATAGCACTGACTTTTGGTACAGAATAAAGCTAAATCAAAGGAGTTAAGAAATAAACTCTTTCGTAGACTGTACAGACGCCTGGAGCACTACCCTTCCTGAACCAGATTTTACTCCACCGTAAATTCGCAACATTTACACTTGCTTGAAAAGCCAGCAAGCTGACAGAAATAGCTTGATATTTACTAACATAAACCAGTTTATTAGGAATATAAAGAATTTGTATTGGTTCTGGGCCCCAGTTATTGTACAATAATATCAGACCGCTAAATCTAATCCGTAGTTCACACCCGAGAAGCGTAAGGCAAGATGTCTTGTTCTAGCCAAGCATGAATAAAGTCACTGGGGAAACATACCCAAACCAACAGAACTTCAAATCATTTTCCCGATTGCCTATACGCACATATGACACAAAAGGAAAAAAATTGCCTTGGATTGGCAATATTATTACTTATATTAATTTAAACTATTGAACAACACATCTAGTGTCAAAAGCATGAAATGTGCTGTTTACTTCTCATAGGATTTCACAGGAGGTTATACTGGAAAAGTGACTTGCAAAGCATGGTGAGTTTTCATTTAGGCAACTTCAATTCAGATAACTGCATCAGGAAAGCATTACGCACAGTGAAATGGACTACAACACACATAAAGAATTTGGCAAAGTTATTCACAGTACATAAGAAGAACCTAGATTTCATAAGCGACAAAAGGAATGGCAAGCACCCATACCCATTCAGCACTGCAGGTGCAGAACATCCTCAAAATTCCAGAAAAAAAGAAAAGGAAGAAAAAAATATTTTTTTTAAAAAAAAGCAACGTTATCCTCATTTATGATCCTGATTACACCTACCTCTGTGGTACATAAAAGAGGACATATCATTAAATCCAACCCAGAGAGCATACTAATCCCATGCCTTAATGCAGAAAAAACACCATGGGTAAAGTGGCTATCTTAAAAGCAATAGCACAAATGCCTTCCTGGCAGGACTCGTTTAGCTCAGCAGGTGAAACCAATACTGCTTCCAGGTGGTGGTAGTGGTGGTGGTGCCTTCTCAGTGCGTGAATAAAGGATGACAGGGAAAAAAATTGGCTTAAACAATAAAGAGATGGGGGATCAGAAATCCACAATGTTTCAGAAATTTTTGTTAATGATATTTCACAATAAGGCCAGATGTTGTTCACCCTTATCAAAGAATCCAGGCCAGTAGCTACATCTTGGATTCAGGATTTTCATCTGTTCTAATTAACTGTCTGCATGACTTTCTGTTTACTGGGTGTACTACATTGAGAGCTGACTTTTTTTTTTAAAGGAAGGAAGCATCAGCTCTTGGAGATGGACAATTCCTGCAATGGTTTCATATTTACAGCCCATACAAAGGTCAGCAAGCTGGGAACCACCAACTAAACTGGTCCTCTGCACTTGTTCACAGTGTTCCCGTGGTAGGGACAGCTTTATGGAAGCAAAGGAAGGAGTTGATGTGTGTTCCTCAAAGGCAGAGATGGGTAATTCCCTTCCTATGGCCTTCACCCACCACAGGGAAATAGAGGGAGTTTTTTTCCTTTAAGATATATAGAAACGTGGGAGTGAGAAGTCATTCAGAGAGCACATGTGGCTTCCAGGTGAACTGCAGAGCCCTCCTAAAACCACCTTCAAATGAAACAACTTTTCACGTAGAACCAGAAGACTTATAGCATGCTAAATGTCACAATTTCTTCAGATGGACAGAGCTGTGGCGCACAAGCAGCATGGCAATTTGGGGATAACTATGGCATCTTCTGAACCACAGCCAAACCTACACACCCAGCAGGTCGGCGGGTACGGGTGTGCATGGCGGGGATGGGGTCCAGCATGAGGCTGGCCTATGAGCTATGAAGATAAACGTCCTGAGTCAGCTGCCACTAAATAAAGATGGGACTCCACTGATTTAAGTGGACATAGGACTGGAAGCTATGGCACTTCATGTCCAGACATGGCTTTGGCACAGTCCAGAAAGGCTTCAGGGTCTGCACTACAGGCACCTCCACCGGCTCCTCCCACGGAGCTGCAGCATCCGACAAGGCCATCCATCCTGCAATGCATTAGGGAACAAACTGATACTTCGGGAGGGTATCTGTGAGCATTTTAATTCTGTTAAGACCAAAATAATGATAAACAAGGATAATAGTCACAAAAAATTCCCCTTCCCAAAAGAGTCCTAGAAATCCTAATTTACTGACTGGTAGCTAGTTTCACTAAATAGAAATACAGTAATTTAATAATCTTAGCATAGCAGTTTTCAGTAAGGAAAATTAACTAATTCATTATCACTTATAATTTGCTGAGGCATAGCTGCCATATTTGTAAAATCAGCAGGTTCAGAAAAAAGCAAGTTTTTAATGAATGTTCTTTTTTTTTTCCTTCCTAGATACATAAATGATACAATTACTTAGCTCCCTCTAGTGCCAATTTCTAAAATAAATTTCCCACTAATGACTGTATTCACCAATGTAATCATAGGAGCAAATTAAAAATTCACTTGGCAATAATTAACTAGTGAACTCTCAAAGGATTTAGTAAATTGCCATAAACTAAAGCAGAATTCAACTAGTGTCACACTTACAAAGAAAGGTCAAATGTAGGCTTTTTGCAATAACAAAAATATGACATCAATGTTCAGACATTGTGTAGTTTGAACAATCGAGGCACACATGCCAATAAAGAATAGCAGTCAGGGAGCAGTCACAGCAAATGCAGTAGCTCTATCATTCCTCTGACATTTCCAATGCCATTATTAAAGTTGCATTCATTTTTTTTCATTTGCAGTCTCCTTTTCTAAGGCTCAGTAATTTGGCTTGTGAAAGATACTCCAGGTTGAAATAGGACACAAACCTAAAAATATATTCTTTTTTTTTTTTAATCTTAAATAGTAAAAAAAAAAAAAAAAAGCTCTCTTTTTTTTGTTCTGGATTTTAAGAATGGGCACAAAACAGTATCATACACAGATGCCCTCATCTTAGATTCTTCCCTTGGTGTCTTCTTTCGGCCAGAGAAGATGCTGAGCTAGGTCGAACTTTGGAATAACCCTATATAAGTACTCTAAATTAATTAATAATAACAACAATAATAGACACTAGCAGTAATAATAACACGCAGACATGTGTACGTCCAGAGGAATGCTTGTGCTTATCCAGATGTTGGAGGAAAGAGGCACTGCAGGGGCAGGAAGGGTCCTTAGTTTGTATTACTGGTATGGATCCTATGAGTTACACTATAAATAAAAATAACCATAAACACAGCCATATGAAACAATTTATTTGTAAGAATATTTGGGGGTTTCTTATAATTGTGGCATGGTTGTTCTATGCCCCGTTTCTAGATTTCTTTCCTTTGCTATACAACACACTTTGAGACAAAATAAATATTCTCTGTGCAGAACATATGTTGTAATTCCTTTTTATTTGGAGTTTCAATATAGTAGCCATTCTGCAAATACAGGTCTATAAAGCAGTCCACGCTTAACTTGGAAGAGATGCCACAGCCCACCAGAAAAATGTGTGTAGATGCTGCAGTAAAAGTTCTCATTTAATATATATTGAGATAAAACTGAGGACGGAGGTGGGTTGAGCTTCCATCAGGATGAGTTTGCTGTGCCCCATTGCTGAGAGTCACCAGATTACACATCAGTCTGGATCAGGCAGTTGATTTATGGTAGAGAAACTTCTAAAAAGCTACTGATTTCCAAGAAAATTCATCTCTCTCTTTTGAGTTACAAAGAATATAATCTAACAGCTCTTTACAAGGCCTGCTAGACACCATATGCAGCAGCACTGCAAAAAAAAAGGTTTTCCAATATAAATACAAAATTTCTGTTAGTTTCCTTTTTTTCTTAATCCCTCCTTGGATTTGCTTATTAAACACCTGCTCCACATACTAAAGCAATGACAGTAACCAACTGATGGAGTTGTGACAGCCCACATAAACGATCCAGAGAGCTGTGTTTCCTTGGGAGGCTCAGCAGTGCCTTAGAGGCACAGAAGTGGGCTCTTGGGCAGCCCCACCACCCCTGCCAGCAGCCACAGGAAGGTCAATCTCATATCAGCAACACCGAGATCCCATCAAAATGGTCATCTTTGGGGAAAAGCATCTCATTAAAACCTTTCCCATCCAGTGCCTCCTACCACACTGTCCTATACCTTTTTCCAAGCTGTTCCAGCTGCATTTCCTCCGCTATTTGGGCAGAGTAGCCCATGTGAAAGTACTTGTGAGGGCTTATGAAAGGACAACTAGCTTTCTGCAAATGCCAACCTTAGGGTGTTCTGTAGAAACTGAACTAAACTTATATATATATTTAAAAAAAAAACTAAGTTCTTTTTAAGGATGTGAAGGAAAGGGTAGTCCACTGCCTCCCAGTGATTTGATCCAGACTTCGATCACCCTTTCCGCAGGAAAGCCGGGTTTTAATTCCAGGCTGAGGTGGCCTAACTTCAACTTCCAAATGTTACTGCCTGCAAAGTTAAAAAACAAACAAAACCTCCAAAGAGCAGCCAGCGTCTTTCCATTCCAAAGCAGCTCAGAAGGCAC
Source organism: Nipponia nippon (assembly GCF_047370975.1). Taxonomy (NCBI): domain Eukaryota; kingdom Metazoa; phylum Chordata; class Aves; order Pelecaniformes; family Threskiornithidae; genus Nipponia; species Nipponia nippon. Next base: position 97,459,504 of record NW_028262369.1, read on the forward strand.
TCAGATCACCTCTGAACCATCAACGACATGAAGGCTGACCTCCTTAAACTTCACACCGTAAGGCTCATTTTCAAACAAAACTGTTTGTATTTGTAGTCATCCTGTGAACTCTTGTCAGCAAGTTCATGTTCCTCCTTGAAGCGCAGACACTGGAAATAAAAAAGGAGCCCTGAAGCCCTCTTACCAGAGCTCACCGTCTCTGGGTGATAGTCCCCTTTTGTAATTCGGGGATTGCATTAAGCTTCTCGCGAGGGCTCATGTGAACCAGCTGGCTGGACGGGTCCCCAGCAGAGCTGAAGGTCCGTGTGTCACTGAGCCAGGGCAATGCTCCAGCCTGCTGCCTTTGCTCTCAGACATATTTCCTTGTTGTTCTTGGCTTTACTGAAAAATATTTGAAACATGCCAAGATATCTTAAAAAATAACCATAGAGGCTCATAGAGTTCCTCACCTGGTTCCTTGAAGACTCCTGAATAGAAGTCGCCTGGTAATATGGAAATATGCAGTTTAAACAGATGTTGTCTCATAGACGTGAAACTTTCACATTTCATCCATACCTGTCTTCTTTTTTTTTTTTTCTTCTCCCATTCCTTTTAATGAAATGGGTAGCAGCAATTGATTTTAATATTCCAGTCATACAACCTATCCCACAAAATGTCAGTAGTTCTATCAATACTAATAATCAACAGCATCTCCACCTCCTCTGTTATTGCCTCTTCACTGAGAGGAGACCTAAATAGGGAGACACCTAAATTAGCTGTATGACATAAGTTATAGTCTACACTGAATCTTTCCCATAAGCATCCCATATTGTTTCTGTTCCTTTAAAAAAAAAAAAAAAAAAAAAAAAAGACTTAAATACATATTATTTCAGATGAAGAACATATCTTTATTACCTGTAGAGCAAAAGAATCTGAAACACTCATATAGAGATAGACATTAAAAGCTACAGGCAACCAGTAGTGTGATATGGTCCCTCAACACTTTGCTTTATGCAAAGGACTAACAAAAAAATGCCAGAATTATATCAAATAAAGTGAGGAGCACATTTATTGGTTTCCTGCAAACATACACAGTCAAAATATTTTAAAAGCAGTGTGAACATCTGCAAATTTTTAAGCCATGTTAAGTTTAGAATAGAATAGAATAGAATAGAATAGAATAGAATAGAATAGAATAGAATAGAATAGAATAATAGAATAGTTAGGAAAAGGTAAAATATATAATGTACGGCAAAACATAAAAATTCAACCAGGATAAAATTTTAGATAAATTCCATTTTCTTAAAAAAACACAGAAATGTTTTTTCAATCTTCAGAGAAAGATCTCACCCAAAACTGGTTGCAATTGAACTATAACTTATAAAAAATTTAAATTTTCCATTTCAGGGCCAAACCTTAGGCTTCCATATCTATTTTTATTATCAAAATTATCTAGTTGGGATTTTTTCAGAAATGCCTGAACCCCACCTGCAGCTGGTATCCACTAACAGTATCTCAGAAATTAAGTTATTCTCAAAATGTACCAAGCTACTAGTCACAATTTTCTGTTACAATTTTTTTCTATGCAAAACTGTATTTTACTGAAGATTAATATTGATCAGACAGTATCACTTTCCTGGAAACTTTTTTTCTCATTCAAAAAAAATCCTTTAAAATAAGAAATTTTAAAAAATCATTTTTATCTACTTTTGTGTTATTTTTCAATTTAGATAAACAGTATTTTAATTACAACTGAAATTTTCTAGTCAGAATGATTAAACAACATTCACTAAGATTTTTTCTAACCTGTTCAGTTTTTTTGGCAGGTTCTTCTGAATACAACTGCATTTGTCCAACTTTCATCAATAAAAACTGAATCGTTTAACTCCAGGTACTCAGTTTTGAAGGCTGCATGCTTTATGCAGACTTTGCACATTTTCTTGCATATGTGTGCAACAGGCCTAAATAGGTCTTTTAATGAGAGTTAAAAAATATTTTGCCGATAGCTTTCCTTAAAATAATTTTAAACTCATAGTATGTCCATTGCTTTTCCCTTCCTTCTCTTCTTTTAAACTTTTTATTAATCTTCTTTTATCTTTTCCTTTTTGTATTCTCCTTCCTTCTTCAACTCTAGCCAAAGCTCTGTTACTCATTACTCAAAATCATTGGATATTTTCTTTTATTATTTCAATTTTGCTGTATATTTCCATTTTCTAGTGTCTTTATGGTTTTTATCCACGCCTTCCCATTCACTTCTCAAACATTTTTTTCTTTCATATTTTTTCCTTTCATCATATGTGCTGATGCTCACGTTAAATTTAATTTGTCTCTTACCGTCTTCTTGGAGAAGAAAGCATGGACGAAGTGAAGGCAGCATTTACATTAAGAGGAAAGGCATTAGTCATAATTCCGGCAACATCAGAAATTTCAGTTGTATGGCAGTTGTTCAAATTTTTTTTCCAGAGTGGTTACTGCAGGTACTAAAAGAACATGTGGGAAAAAAAATCACGTATAACCTCTGTGGCTTCATTAAACCTGTCCACTAGCTTTTGGACTAGACGATCATTGTAGGTCCCTTCCAACCGACCAAATGTTCTATTCTATTCTGTTTTGAAGAGACAATTCCTCTAATCTTCCCTTTTCCAAATTCTTCCAAGCAACAGCAGTTCAGTGATCAGGTCCATTTCCCTATGAGCCTATTTTTATTGCCTCATTTTTTTCCTAAGCAAACCATATAGGCTTTAAATGACAAACTTATTTCCCACACACATAATCAGTGTGATCTGGAACTGTTTCATTTATATTTTCTTTCTAATCTAAAATGCAGAACAGCCTGTAGGTGCTACTGACTCTGTTCACATATTTCAATGGCTCCTTTCTCTGGACAATGTTTCCATTTAAAAAACAAAACAAAACAAAAAACACTGGCATTTGGTAATATAATACTGCTAAAGCCTACACGCCAATATCACAGTAGTGTTCTCCATGAGCTAAACTGATGAACTGTTGAACATAATTTTATTAAAAAGAAAGGTGCATTATAGATAAATTGTACAGCAGTAATTTCTAAAATGCATGATACTTTTTCCAATGCTGCCACAGCACCTGCTGCTATGTATAAAGATGATTAGCCACAAACTAACCCACTACAGAATTATTATCAGTATATATTTGCACGATGAAGAACTAATGGGAATTATGCAGATTGCATTTCCTTTCCTGCTGAAGGCAACCAACCTTCACCATCAACAGCAAAATGAAAACAGAACTCAGCTGTGGAAGAACAACGCAGGTTTTATTTTATTTTCAAATATGTATTGTTGATTATTTCAAGACTTTAAGACACATGTTTCTTTTTCACATAATTATATGACAAGCAGTCCAGTATCATTTTTAAAGGCATACAAAATTTCCCGTGCATTTTAATGGCTTTAAATACGTAATAACTCTACTGCTGTATGTAGAAACCGGTAAACACACATCAAAGCGGCTTTTAAGAATTATAACGTAATCAGTAGGTAGTGCAAATCAGTAGCGATTGGCTTCCTTAATCTGATTAGAAGTGCTGCTTTAAACGCTCTGCCTCCAGTCACAGGGTGAAAGCCGGTTCTCAGTCTCACTCCTCTTGCTGATGCCCCGTCCCTGGGTCAGGGGGGCTTCCCAGGGACCCCCCGCCTGCCGCCGTCCCCGCAGACCGAAATTCAAGGCCAGGCAGGGTCTCCTGTGCAAAGGGGCTCCTGAGGCTGCCCGGTCTCAGGGGCCGCTGTCGTTCGAATAAATAAAGAGCTGTTGATTTAATAGACCTCTGTCTGTACTTTGTTCAACTTGAATACATCACCTTAAAAATGAACAGTTAGGAACGCTATAAAATTAGTAGTTGGTAATCTATGGGCAGGAACAAAAACAGGACTACTGAGAAAAGCGTTTGAATTTTTTTAAGGCAGCTTCTTCAGGCACGGGGAAGTGGCTGCAGGATTTAATTTGCTGTGCTTTGATTTCTTGTTTCTTTAAACTTCTGCCAAAGGTGATGGGGATGCCAGATGCACATTTTTTGGTATACTTTAAAATCCAAATAAATACAAATAATGTATGCTTGGGTTTGGTGTTTCCTTCACCCCCCCCCACCCAGTGGAAAAAGCAGTCAGTAGAAATGTAGGTATTTCTAGTCTGTCATAAGAGGAGCCACAATGAGGACTCAGTAAATCTTTCTTAAAGAATCATTTACAGAGGGATTACAAGATGAAGAAATATTTTTATGCACATAGAGAGATGTGTAATCAGTGGTTTTCTTTTGTACTGTAATTGATGCTTCAAAAAATACATTTACTTGAGTACCGGTATTTAATGTTTCAGACTGGAAAAACAAATAGGAATGAGCAAAACCAAACAGAGTTAAATTCTCAGATGATCAGCTTCGTTGCATCGGTCCTCTATGGTTCACTTGAATCAACCAAATACTCAAAACAACTTCTCTCATTCTAAAATGCTTTGTGACAGTAGTCTGAAGTTTTACGTTCATTGTATGGGAAAAATGAGATTATTTAAACATAGCCTTAATGAAAACTGACCAGGATACCTTTAAAAGAATTTTTGCAAAGCAGAATATTTAAAAACAGCAGATAATAATTTACTGTATTATAGTTAGCGCGTAAGTTCATTATATCTGCATGTACAATTTAAGTTCCTTAAACACGTGGAATATTCTTCAGCATAGCCTGAAGTATTCAAGGGCTTAGATCACTAGAAATTTCTTTGCACATGCTGAAAATATGGACTGCTTACCGGAAAGGAAATCAAATGTGTATTTGATTAATTGATGTAGTCACATATTAAAAACTTTTGCTTCTTATCCCATTAAAAGTAACACTAATGAGCAATGGCTGTGACCTTCAAGTAGAAAGCCACATGTGCTTCAACCCCTCGATATTTACCACCCAAATTTAATCTTTATAATGGACACCTTAAAAGGAATCTGATAGAAAATACTAAGAGCTGCTCCAAAACTAAAACACTTAAGGAAGATTTTGATTAATGCCTCATGATTAATCAATTGATTAATATAGTTTTCAATACAGATGTTAGGACACTGTCTACTTTAATCAACCATCCTGAAAACGGTGAAGACAAATGATCTATTTTTTTGTCGATTGAAAAAAGAAAGCCTATTTTAGCAGTTATGTAAATTATAAGACAAGCCTTCCTTACGGTGCCCAGAATTTCCCTTTTATAAAAACCTTACACACTGGAGCCGTTAATTAGGTAAGTGTCATCCTTTTGGGCAGGAACTTGGTATAAAGTCACACATTCAGCCAAACGAGTGCACTTTTTTAAAGAAATTGTTTTAGAATTGCACTATAATCCATATTTAAAGTCCCTCTCCCTGATATTTTTTTATTCTGAGACTGTTTCTAATTTGTGATTATGCTTTCTACCATACTAAAACTGAAATCTTTATTCCAGTCAAAAATAATCACCCCGTAATTACTGTGACAAACTGCCCAAGCTGTATCATTGTGGCCATTTCGACTAATGATATTGTATTAGAATGCCTAGCAATAGACTTCAAATGGAAAATATAATTATGTGCATTAGTTTGTCTAAGCATTTATAAGATCACATATCCATCAGTTATCAGGTCTCATAAAAAAAGCCATATATCACTGTCACTGCTAGTTTTGTTATTGGAAATGTGGGCCGTTATGAACTCAGCTTAAGATGTGTGTCTTAAATTTCACTTATTCTGTTGTCCAGTAAATCCGTGTAAGCTGAACTCCTATAAAATGAGCAGGATTTTGAGCTGATGGCATGGGAACAAATTATTTGACAGTCTCACCAAACATAAACTAAATATTTAAGGTACTATTTAAAGCTGAAGGCCTTAATCTTGAAGATACGGAGGCTCCTGTTTAACTTTACACACTAGACTACTCACTGTGCATAAAGTTAAGTGGTTCCATACATCTTTGCTGAACTGAATCTGTACGTTCTCCTGTTTCGCAAAGCTACGGCAACATCTGAGCAACCTCTTCGTATCCCGAGCAAACCGAGCATCCGACCCAGCTTCACCTTGCCAAAATTGCCGTTCTGCAGTAACAACTGCCTTAATTTCTCTCATGCTCTTTCCCTATATGCTTTGCTTTTCTTTGGAAAACCTAAACTGAATATTTTGCATTTCAAAAGTAAATGCCACTTTGATTTGTGATCCCTGATATCCAAAGGCTCTAATGGAAGAGCTACCAAAACCCCCAAATGAAATTATTAAAGTCAAAACCGAAGAAGAAAGGTGTGCCTATCTACTGGGTTACTGACACTTGCTTTGTCTTTTAAACCAGGCCAGAGGAGAAGCAATCCTTTTGCTGCTAAGAGTTACCACAGTGATAGCAACAGCACCTGAAAATGCCTGGCTGTGGTATATGTCAAGGCAAGATACATCTCCCAACATCTGATGTCATATTATTGCACAACAAGGATAAGTTATTACATCAGCTATTATTACATAACAATGATGAGTTACTCTCGGAAAATATAACTAACATTTTTCTTCCACTTTTTGGGTCATCTGAGATGCAGATCTGTGGTTTCAACACCACGCTTAAATAATATCGCTTGCTGTACTTTGGTGCCAGTATAAATTTAAGCCATCCAAATAAGATTGTATATTTGAACTGACAAAGAATAAATTATTTGCATCTGGCATAACTGATGGTTGTGTCAAAGCCCTGGCCTATAATTCTTAATCTTATAGATGCCTGTTTACTTGTGCATAAGATAGCTGTGCTGAGGCTCTTCCCAGAACAATTATCAAGTTATTGCTATGGGCTAGCCTGGAACTTCCAGGGGAAGCCACGTATAAATGCAGCCATCCTGGAGCAGTCTGAAAGGGCTATTTTGAATTAGAGATCACTGTTCTGCTTTTTCCTCTGTGCTCCGAGTAAAACGGGAATGGGAGCGTGCCGGGCGGGCACAGAGCTGCAGGTATGTCTTTTGCTTCCACGTGCTTCCCAGCACAAGTATCCCCAAATACCATGCAATCAGAGGAGAAACGCTCCTCCGTGGCTGAAAATATTCTGTGATAATCTAGCCTGTGTAACACAATATATTTTTTAAATGAAAACTATCTTTCAATGGGCTAGGAGATTTTTTATGGTTGGTTTTAATTAATATTGATTTTACATGTTCAGAAAGAAAATGCACCAATTCAGACCTGGGAAATATTTAAGATATGTTGTTTTTCTAGGAGAATTTTCATTGATTTTTATTAATCCTGTAGTTTGCGATGGCTGGGTTTTATCTGCTGTTAATCTGTTATTAGTATGCTAAAATAATCTATTGTATTTGATATTCAAATATGTAGCAGAAGACATGTGAACTGCAAATCCTCAAGGGAACCTTCCTAGGATCTACCTGTTTCACCCCAATAAAGGGCCAGGGCTCTGCTTTGAAAGATCAATAGGCTATAAAATTTCTGCCTCCTTATTAGCAGAATTAATTTTAAAGTGGCAATATACATCCTAGAAAATTTGTTTCAGATTAAGAAGTCCAGATGTTTTTGGTCTCTCTGTCTGACATTCTCACCATCAGAATAAATTGTATTTCCAGACTAATGTAATAGATAAGAGATATGAATAAATCTCGTACAGTTCAGTTGATAAAATTAACATGCTGATGATATTTTAATGTTTCCATATAATCAAGGGGGCATGGATCATGCCTCCACCAGTTCCAATGTAATTCTGTTCTTTAATCTTTTCTCAAGAAAAAAAAAAAATAGAGCATGAGAGGGGATTATACAGTAAACAGTGTGTGCTCCAGTCTTAAAGCAAGTTGTTTGCGATACGGTTGAACGGCTTTGCCCAAAGGTATTGCAGCAAAGCAACTAATATACTGGAGACTTGGGGTCAGAACCAGCATTCCTGCAGTGCAAGTGTGTCACTTACACATCGTAGCTTCTGGTGGAGAAGATCCACTGATCTGGAGAATAGTATTAACATATCAGAACCACTCATCATCACGATGACCTTATACAGAGGACACAAAATCAGGCTTGCCTTATGCATAGGAAATCTAACTGACTTTAAACCTAAGGCAGTCAGAATTTGGCCCAAAATGCATATGTGGGTTTGCTGGAGCAGGGCACTAGTATAAGGCAACTTGAAATAAAATGACATTTGATGACCAAAGACAATCTAAAGGCAAAGACATCAAAGGCAAAAGAGAAAAAAAAAAAAGGCAAGACAAGTCCAAGTATTGAACCTAAGAAGTATTCCTATTCAGCAGAAATGATAGGTACGTGGTGGAATTCATCAGGCAAAAGTCTCAAGTGTAGTTGAAGGGGTTTAAAGACCCAATTCCCACTACATTTTGCTGCTGCTTGGGTATCTAACTGACTTACATGGCTTTAGATGCCAAGCTTTATTCTTTAATGTGAGAAACATCAGAATGCATCCCCTTCAAATATTTGCAAGAGAAATATTAATCAGCTCCAGGACTAAGTGGTATGCTTTGAGATTGGTAATGCTTAATCTACATCACTCTTTATCCCCCTGTGATTTTTTAAAAGTATAGAAGAAACCATTGGTTTTGAAGCTAAAAATGGACACAATTAAGTGTGAATATAATTAAATTATGTTGATGGAAAAGAAGCAGGTGATCATGCACTACAGTGAAGATCAACATCATGAGTGTAAAATTCAGGAGGGAACAACCTTATATTTGCATGTTGAATCCTCATCTTGCCTTCTAAAGGCATTTTAATGCCAAGTCCTAATATATATTTGAATTTTCACATGAAAAGAATATTGCCATCCTGTTTACCATCATTTTTATGAAGAATCTTAACATTCCTTTAAAACCGACAATTAGCTGGTGACATTCTGAGGCCTAAAAATTCACATGTAAATAATCTGAAGAGATGTAATGAAGGTGAAGTTAATGAAGATCGGCCATCAACTGTGTGCACAACCCTTATGTCGGGCGACGCTGACGGGAGAAAGAAGCAGGCTCGAACAGCCAGAGGTTCCTCAGGAAACTAATCTTAAAGTCTTATCCAGAATCAACACGTTCCCTGGGGAACCTGCAGAACATTAATATGCAACATGCTAAAAGCACACACACACCGAGACTACGAACACAGCAAAGAAAACTGTGTTAGGAGAAAAGGAACCCATCAGAACTGTCTCTCTGCGAATGAAAGGAACGCTCTCTCCATGGTAGTTTCACCAGCATCTCTTTAGCTCTTTTCCCAGCATACCTGTACAATTCCCTATGGGAATGTCTCCTTACCGTGCCAATTTCTCCATGGGTGAGTGTCCAGTGCCAATGGATGGTAGCTCTGAGTCCCTGAGATGCTCTTAGCAGTCCCTAGTCTCTCAAGAGCTGGAACTGTGTTTCTGGTTCCTGGCTTGGTCATGACAATTTTACTTTTATCTAAAGGTAAGGAGCAGCTAACACAGCTCATCTCCTTTCTGCTCAGACTCATGAGATAGATCTTTTTATCCCCTGTGCCATTAGGAAAACAGTTCTGCAGCAGCTCCCCTCAAATATCTCCCAGCAGTTTTCATGCAAAAGCCTCAGTGTGTGGCCCTCTGTCATGCCACAAAGAGGGGAACTTTAGGCAGCAACGTTTCTCCTTCAACCAAAACATTACTGCAGGACAGAAGCCCCATTTCATCTAACACCATTTCAATCAAGCAACCAATTTTGACATGGGATTGATTTATAAAGCTGGCAACCACACTGACCTGAAGAAATCACGGATAGAATTCCATGCAAGTCAGTTCTTTCTATTGCCATGAGCTCCATGTCTGCCGGGAGACCACCGAAGGATCTTGCTCCTAGAAGATGCAGGACACTGGCCTTTCCTATGTAAGGAATACCACGTGTCACAGACTTTATTTGGTGGAAAAATTATCAGTCTATTCCCTCTTATAGCAAATAATCTTTGAAGAAGAAGCAATATTGTCTTTACATAAACACACACACACATTTACATATATAAAAAGGAAAGTATTTCACACCAGGAATGAAAGTACCTGGAGGTCTTTCACTATTACTGGGAAAGCAACTGGCACCTTAGTTTGACACCTACCACAGAAAAAAAGCAGTGATTAACATGTAACAAACAAACAAAAAAATCTTGTGCGTATACATAAATATTTTTTTTATAGCTGGGTGCACTAACAAGAATCATCAGTAGATTCCTCTAGGAGGGCAACTTAAAACAAATTAAATACTTTGCTATATGAAAAAGGATAAGCTCTGAATGAACACCTGTTCCTATTACCCTGAAAAGACCGATGCCATATGCTAGAGACACAAAAGAATAAGAGATATATAAACCTTTACAGAACACATCCTGCTACCTTTTTAATTCACCCACATATGAAGATCAGCAATCACAATATATTCATATAATCTCTCTACTGTGAGCACCTGTACACAACTTCCTTTGGCATAGCTAAAAATAGTGATATGATATGAGGAATTTATTGTAATTAAGAACGTTGTTTAAAATTATTTTAGCAAAACAACAAAAGAGAAACCAACTGAAAAATACAGAAACTTTTTATTCCAAAGAAATCCCTGTAGCTCCACAAGTGCTCTGGGAGTTTAGCAAAAACCAGCTCAGGAGGAAGGGAAAAGCAGATCTGGCAAGGAAATCGTAACGCTGAAGACATACAGCTCAGATCTGGCCAATACAAGACCCAGAGACAATCCATAGGAATAGTTTCAAACCATCTCAAAATATTTCCACATCAGGAAAATTACAATGCTGAAACCGTTCCTGGGGATGTAGGAGTATCAGAAAGAGGATGCACAGGTTTGGAGCTAGGTTTACATTCTACAAATTCTTAACAATTATTTCCATTTTTCTACTGGTGACCAGTGCACTTTCATCCTCCAATCTAGCATTTCCTGACCTTGGAGAGATGGACAAGAATCTCTGCAGGTCTCCTGAACGTGGCACATTGGGACCACGCACGCAGTGCTACCAAAGACACGCGTAAGGTGCTGCAGGAACGGAAAGCTCAACCTTTCGCCTCGTAAGTCATCTCTTTCAAAGTGATCTAAGAACACTACACTCTTTGAGCAGCGCAGCACATTTTAGACACTACAGAACCACTCTGAGCTGTCAGCATATTTCCAACAGATTGATGACTTTGAAGACCTCCAGTGTAGAGGGTAATGTTAAGGATCTGCAGTTACTCAGCTAAAGTGGAGATGAGGGATGCCTTCTTTCCAGTCTTGGTTATTGAATTTGAAAACCCTCATAGGTTTTGCTGTCAGAGTTGTTGCTTAAAACGGACTATTATAGGAATGAGTTAAAAAGGAATGATTGGAAAAAGTTTAAAGGAAAACGAAGATATATCTTTATCTTTTTCAGGTTAACGTAGTGACAAGAAATGGAGTTTCACAGTAAAGTAAAAAAAATAATCCTTATATTAGATTCTTGTCCTTAGAATAGCTTTTTTTACAGCCAAAAACTCCTTAATGTAGAAGTAAGCTCAGGGCCAACACATTTTATTATACAAAAGTTTACCATAAGCAGAGGCCCATCGTGACCTGAAATGCAACTTACATATTGTATTTTGCTGATTTTATTCTATTTCACAATGAATAGCCTTCAACACAAGAAAAAAAAACCTCAAGACAGAAGGTACACTGTAAATAAATGTTAAGTCAAGGAAACGTTAGAAATCAGAACAACAAAAAATAGATAAAGATTTTCTAATCTTTTCTATTTGAAAGGTAAAGATATATAGCTCTATCACTGTCATTCTTTTTCATTTTCTGCATAAAATCATTTATATTACAGAAGTAAGCCACTATACTAACTATCTGCCTTCCTGGTCCCTCACATTCCTTCCCTTACCCACCTACAACTCCATGAACTAATCACCCTGTAAATGTGGCCTTCATTATTCAAGGTATCTTCATGTAATCAGCACTCTGTGCAATGTCTGCTAGAGTTTAATGAGTATAAAATGGCAAAAATGTTAATTCAGACATATGAGAAATACTGGAATAGCCGACAAATTTAATGCTTATGTGGTGAAGCTGGCTGTACATCTGGAATTTTGGGAGAAAGGTAGTTCTAAAAAATAAAATAATCCTGAATATCTATATCTCTCTAGAGAGTGGTTTCATTGCACTAGGAAACTACATATTTGTTAAACATAAATAACAAGTACCCTTTTTATTAAGTATCAGGAAGGAAGCCAAAATAGTCTAGCATAGCTGGAATGGAAAGCTTCACACCAAAAGTTTGAGAACTGCTTCTTCTATTGAACTTTCATCTGTGACCTAAAATTGAGGGTTGTCATATTCTGACATTGCTGACTGGGAGGTCCACAGGAAAAGCAGGACTTTGTGGATCTTCTTGAGAATTAAGTGCTTAAATTTCTCCTTCAGAGGCATTACCCTTTGCAAATGAAGGCTGCCTTTCTTTTCTTCCAGCCTCTTGGAGATACTTTATTTCTTCACCCCTAATCAAGCTTCCAGTATCTTTTATGAAATCACCAGCAGGATTTTGGATAGTTCCAGCAGGAGCATTAATTATCTGCAAAGTGGGCTCATAAATTCAGGAAGCGATATATTGCTCTGACGTCCCTCTTTCCCTCTCCAGCCCTATCTGAAGGGCAGCCCATCCCTGCCTACAGTGGTCAGGCACGGTCCTGGCAGCCAGCTGATGTGGGCAGTGCCCACCACTTATCCAAGACATTTAGTAGAGCTTTTACTTCTTCAGTGAAACATTGGTGTAAAACTTTACATATAAAACAAAAGGCAAAGCTGCTCACAAGGGTTTTTTCACTGATCTTCATATGACAATGCAATATTTAATGAATCAATCAATGTAAAGTCTCTAGGCAGGAGGGTTCTAAATTTACTGTCATAAGTAGGCATTTAATTTTGATTTACTGAGGTAGTTATTGCTTATTAATCGGATAACATTATGAAAGCTGAGTACGTGCAAGTCAGTTACACGTTAATTAGTTAGTATAGTAAGAGATACTAAATAGCACTAGAAGCTGCTTACACATCCCTTGAATAAATTTAATTGCAAGGGAAGAAGTTCAGGAGCACGTTCTCCTATATGGGTAACCATTCCTGTGAAAAACAAATCATCCTGCTAAGGTCTTCAGACAAAAAATGGCTTCTGGAATTCACATAAATAATAGATATATGATAAAACCATACACAGAACAAATTTCAAGTGAATATTGTTTGTCAGCAAATTCATCAAGTATGTACAGGAGAATCAGAATTTCCTTAGTTTTCAGAATTAGCCATATGTTATAGTTGTGATTTAAGAACAGTTTGATTGTAAAGCTGGGTATCCCATGTGAAAGCAGGACCACATCAGGAATTTCTAATTCCCAATAACTTTTAGTGGCCTCTATGTAATTTCACTTTCGGTTTCAATGCTTCTCTAAAATACTCATTGGATGCAGGGCAGATGGAAACCTGAACATTGTCAGTATTTAACCTGCCTTCTACTCTAGCCAGCCACCCCACGCTGCTTCTGTGGCAGGGAAATGGCCTAAGACTCATGGATTTATTCCCAGTAGTGAGAAATGCACCTCTTGCCTCGATTTGCCCACCACTCTGGGGCTAAAATAAACTTTCTTAGTTTGATAATAGTTTTGCAAAGGGCCTTTGGAAATTTGACTTATGTAAGAATATTATTTCTTAGAAGGTAATCACATATTTTCACTTAGACATCATGTTTAACATATTTGCTGCAGCTGAATGTTAATCCCAAGGACTGATTTCCATTATTTTCCTGGTGCTACCTCAATGCAACCAGGTAATGACTCTGTGAAAGAGCAGCCATCCCACCTGGTCAGCATTAGTTCTCCTTCGACATCTCCTCGTCAGCTAGCCCATTGTTCGGCGAGAAAGTCAGCACCTCAACGCACACAGGTCCCGGAGAATGTAAAAACAAGTAATAGTCTGTGTCATATGGTGACAAATACAGTTCAAAGTGCCATTATCACTTGTTCTCATGGTGATAATTAATCCCATCATCATTATCATAATGAGAAACCATGTTCAGAAAATGCTGATTGAAAAACTCCAATATAAAAAATACAAGTCATTCACTGCCCTATCAACCTGATTCTTACATTTACTGTTGATTAGCACACAGTCTTCCAAATAATTTTTATACCCCAATCCAAACTTTTCTAGTGTTCTTATGTTTCACTTCATGATTTTTTAAAATGTTCCACTCTAGCATGAAGTGCTAGAATTGCACTTTTGTTCATTAATTTATGATGGATCTTTAATCAGAATCTCTTCCTGATTTTTCTCCTCTCCCAGTGATGTGGTGACAAAGAAAGAGAGTGAAAGAAATTGAGAGAGATATAAGTAAAAAGAGAGAGAGAGAAAGAAAGGAAGAGAGGAGAGGAGAGGAGAGGAGAGGAGAGGAGAGGAGAGGAGAGGAGAGGAGAGGAGAGGAGAGGAGAGTAGAGGAGAGGAGAGGAGAGGAGAGGAGAGGAGAGGAGAGGAGAGGAGAGGAGAGGAGAGGAGAGGAGAGGAGAGGAGAGGAGAGGAGAGGAGGCAAAGAAAAGCATAGAAAAGCAAAGAGAGAAGAAAAAATGAGCTTCAGCCTATGAACTGCCATAACTATAAAAAAGGCATGGTTTTAAGAAATGAATTGGTGTAATACCATGGACTGGCCCCTTGTTTCCAGCCCTGCCCCTTCCCACCAGGCAGAAGTTCAGAGTCTGCCTGCGGCTGCTGAGCACCCCTCAAACACGAGCAACCTGGGCCCCCGATGCCTGAGAACATCCCCTGGAGCCTCCTCGGTGCCGGGCTGGAGTCAGACACGGCTCAGGGACACGCTGGGGTGGGACACAGGCTGGGAGGCTTCAAGATGGAGCTGTCAAGCACGTCAGTGCTTAGACGCCTCCGTAATCTCCACGCGTCCTCCAGGCTCAGCCATGCAGAAGGCTGCAAAGGCAATTAAAAAAACTTCAGCCCTTTACTGCACTTTTGAAATGCAATACAGACTCTCTTTTCAACTTTTTATACATCTTTGTGTATTAACAGTCTGAACCTAATAAATAATCCAAGCCTATCACACAGAGACTACTCTTCAGCCAGGCTGATAAGGCAAATCTAAGCTACATTAAATAAGCATTACATTTTTATAGGCCTCAATTTTTTCTCCAGTTTTAAGCTCACAGTTAGACTGCGTAAACATAAAATGAGGTGTATGAAGTCACAGGATGTTATACACCACTGGGAATATGGCCCTATTTATATTTGGCCATATGCACACACAAAAATCTATGTAATATTATACAGTGCTACTTTTTAAAATCTTGTACATCAAGAACGTTTCTGAAATATGTGCTGCACATACCATATATCTATTTTCTATAGCAATATATGTATATGGAATGACCTGATACTGGTTGAAATGAAAGGGTTGCACTGAAAACAAAGGTAGATCAGGTGATCAGAGTGGCTTCTTCTAGCGTTTTATCTGTTCTGAATATAGGAATTCACTCGCAGCATGGCTGTATATGTATGCACAATCATTATGTGACAAATTAAAAAGGGCCACATAATAAGCTTAAGTCATCATAAATCATATAATAAACATCTGAAAGAGAAAATCTAATAAACTATATGTTCTCACAACAACTTCATCCCCTTCCATTAAATCCATATCCCCCTAGGACTTGTTCTAATATTCTCAATTCCTAAGTACGCATCATCTGTTAAAAGAAAAAAAAAAAAGGCAGCATGACTCACCCTGCCAGGATATGTTTCTTCCTCTCACTTTTTGGTCTGGCATTTTCTCTTCTGTGGCCAGAATTCAGCCTCCAGCCTGTGGCTATTTTGGATGGAAAATGGTTTCCCGCTCCATGAAAACTTTCTTCATTTCAAGAACGTTTCTAATCTGCATCAGCAAGAAACCAGGCCAATGGGGGAACAGGACAGTCACAGGGAAAGTCCTCCAGGTACATGGGTACTGTGCCTTCCTGAGACCAATAGCTTGGACGTACAATTCCTGCATCCTATACGAGCACCTTACACACTGAATTTTCGGCCAGTGAAACAGGCTGAGAGTTTCCTTTAGCATGAGCAGAAACTCCAGCCTAAACCCAAGCTTCTCCTATAATAACTGATGAGTATATTGCAAAAAGAACTTTCTTTTCTGCAAAGAGTTTTGTTGCAGCAAGCTCTGTGTTTGCTAGAAAGAAACCTTTTCCTAGCTTACATTTTTCTAGTACATGTTTCCCAGTAAATTTTTCTTTAGAAAGAAAATAAATGTTTCTCTAATACAGAAAACACGTTGGGATTCAGACCGTCTTCTTCACAGTACTCCAATGTGACTTTGGACAAATCGCTTTTAATCCCATGTTGCCTAGGTGTCAGAACTGATCTTATTTAACAGTTTTTATAATTAATTTGACAGAGAATGCTCGTATACCAATTATATATTTTTCACGACATGAATTTGGAAGGCATTGCCAACCCAAAGGAATATCGGACTACAGGTAAATTAAATGATCTGGGGACTGCAATGAGAGAAGTAGGATAACATTTACTAGTATAAAACTGCAAGTTCAGGAATTTAGGGGTGAATAATCAGTATTTTTGCTGACAGCTTGAACTTATTGACAGCTTGAACTTATTGCTTGGGAATGGAAGAGGAAGGCAAAGGTTTCACTGATTTTCACTGCTGACTATAAACCACCGATACAACGCACCCATGAACACAAATGGTAGGTAGAGCTTAGGATAGGGAAGGAATAACGTTTTCTTTAGAAAGAGGAAAATATTCGTACTGTTGTACAAGCCCATGCTAGCACCAGGCTGGGTTTACCTAGTGCTTCAAATTGTTCACACACAGGAGGAAAAATCATCAAAATATGGAAAAGGGATACTCAGGTGAAAGACCAACCTCTCTTAAGTGATGAGAATGAAACAAAGTCATTAATTTAGCCCAGTAAAATGAATAAAGGCTGGGGTTAAAATGATTTTAAATGATGAGACAATGTTGGTGCAAATGTGAACAGGCATTCAGTGGCTACGGATAAATTCGGACTATTAGAAGAATATGTCTAAATAACATCTTCAGACAGGAGAGAGGTTCTCCCACAGTGGTAGTGGAGGCAAACAAATGACTTGACTTTAAATTAGAGTGGTCACTTTATGAACCCAATTCCATCATATGCTTGCCTGGAAAAGCTGGGGACTGAATTTGATAGCCCATGCTGTCACTTCAAATATGTTGAGTATTTCTAGTCTATTCGACGACATCGGAGCCGAGAGCCTGGCATCTTTAGAGTCGCTTGAAAATCCCAGGCAGAAACAAAAGCTGTGACTGCAGGAGTGTATTGGCTTTATTAGCACTTGTTTGAATCAGATCTGTCACCCAGGAGAGATGTCTACATTCCGTATGGATCCTCATGAAGAGCAATTATAGCACTTCACATCTCTATAAATATAGATACATCATAGCTATTACATACATGCACCCATATACATTACAGATATGCACGTGCTCAGTATACAAGAATGGACTTCAAAATGACGTATAAATGTATGTTTGAGATTCATAATGTTATTATCACATTAAACAATAAACATGTGTGTAAAAGATCATGTTTCTCTATTTCCAGTAGTTCTAAATACAAGTTACAGCGTCCCTCCATTTCGCTATCCAGCCAAACAGCATAGAGAAACCAGGATGTTAAACTAATTTTTCTTATACTAAAACCTTCCATCTTTTGCAACTAACTCATCTGATTTCCATGATCATAAAGAACTGTATAATATTAAATTATAACAACAGCAATCAAAGGCATGGGGAGCAAGAGGATTCTCGATTGCAGCCCATGCATCACTCAATTTCACCACAGAAGAAGAGATTGAAAAGCACATCAATTCACATAACTTCCTCCCAGTGCCCATTGTCTTTTTCAGTTCCTAATGATGCTGAAGTGTCTCCATGATTAAAATTTAAAGGTTTCCCAGTAACCAAGTAATTTGCCCAAAACTCCTTATCTAGCACTCACCATGAAGACTCTGATTTTAATATACCATTAATCAAGCTCCAGCCAAGTTTACTACTGATACTTTCAATTACAGAGGAACTAACTTCATTCTTCTCAGTGTGTCAGTGAGAGACCACTTCCTTGATTAGCCACAGACCCTAAAAACAGATGGATAACAGGGCTGGGCTTGATGCGCTTTACTGAAGCAACTATTTGTTGTGAGTTACCAGTCAGTAAACAGAATTGGATCTCTCTGCTGCAGGATATACACTTCAGCCAAATTTTGAGCCATACGTATCCTATGATAATAAAAAACATTAACTGATTTCCAGTTTTACAGTGTAATAATAATATGTGATTTGATTAAATGCAAATTAATGCAATGGTGAATCTAACAGGCAAGTTCTAAATATCAGCATATTTTACAACACAAACATTTACACAAATGCGCATGATGCATGCTTAATTTAAGCATATGAATAGATCCACACTCTTCAATAGGACATCTCATGCTCTAAGTGATGCACGTGCGTAAGTGATTGCAGGATCAGTTATCAGAAAATGATCGCCGGTACAATTTATAAGAATTCCAACAGATTGCAAATAGCTATGATTTGTCACACAACATCTGGTCTCTTCTCTCCGCAATCAAATGGACAAATGGAAATAACAATACAGACTGTGAAATCGCAGCTTGTAAAAAACAATTAGAGGGAAAGGGACCCATACCTTACCCTGCCAGAGTGATGGAATTTGCACAGGACTGTCTGGCTCAGCTAACAAAGAGTCAGCATTTGTTTGAGCTTGAGTGTGATTTCCCCAAAACAAGGATTTAATTCCCAAGTTATTCCCCCAGCTACAGCCAACACTTCAGGAAAGCCTCTGGCAAAATAGGATCACAAGTCCTGTTAGTGCCTCAGCAGGCCCCAAGAGCTTTACCTGTTCTGCAGGACCGGCTTGCTGCGTGGCAGCAGCAACAACACCCCATCATCATGTCGAGACGGGTGAGGAGGAGAAGCGGGTAACAAAATTGTGAGGTTTTACTTAAATATATCAGTAAGATCATTCCAATGCACTTGGTTCTGAACGCAACCAACCATTAGGTAAGGATTTTTTTTTTCTTCAACTAGAGAACATCACAGCACTTCCAGTTACGTTACAACATTGCAAGAACTGTCTCAACGGTGAAATTGAAGGGACAGGGAAAAATTAATTCGGCGATGATGCCATGGTCATATAGTAAAAGCTACCCGAGAGTAACATGTAGGAATATCGATCACAAAGTTCAGATTTGATATTAGGAAAAACTTCTTCACTGAAAGGGCTGTCAGGCACTGGCACAGGCTGCCCGGGGAAGGGGTTGAGTCCCCATCCCTGGAGGTGTTTAAAGAACGGATAGATGGGGTGCTCGAGGACATGGTTTAGTGGTGGGCTTGGCAGTGATAGGTTAACAGTTGGACTCGATGATCTTAAGGTTCTTTTCCAACCTTAACGATTCTATGATTCTATGATTCTATGATTTATGCAATACAATTTAAATCAAAGGATATATAAGAATTTTGAGGGAAAAAATGGGAGAGTATATACGCTACAGTACCAGCAAATGAGACAGGTTTTCATTCCCAGCATTATTCAAAGTCTCTGGATGGTGTCATTTGCTGGAGAGCTTGATTATCCGGCTTATCTGACTAAAAATAAGTTTGATATTTAAGAAAAGAGCAATGATACAATTCTTTGAAACGCCTGAGTTTACTTTCATTCAAACCTAGCCTTCACATATGAGTCGGCATTCTCAACATCAGTTAAATAAAAGTTTCAGCTCATACACATGTTGTGAGGTACCTGAAGACAAACCCCAGCATCTCTTTAGGTCAAGGCTGCAGTGTACATGTGGAAGCCTGTTTTACTAAGAGGAGAGACATTTGGGTAAGATAACAGACTTCCTTTAGAATGATGTCCAAAGAAACTAAAGATGTCCATGTTTTTTCAGACAATGAGCAAATCTGCTCCTTTGGAGTGCCCGATCTCACCACGGACCTCCTCTCAAAAAAGACCCACCACAGCTTTGCAAGCAGTGAAGACGAGACAACATTTAGGCAAGAAACTTAACTTTTTTGGTATTCATCCAAAACAAAGTTCCCAAATTTCTACTGCTTACTCTTCTTTTAGTTTTTTTTTTCTCCAACAATAATCAACAGTGTAAAGTGGAATAGATAAGGCACTATCTTTAAAAAAAAAAAAACCCTCTATGATTTTTCCTGAAGTTGTGCTTCATCCCAAACATAGTAATACCTTTTTGTAAGATTTACAATGTTAACCAATTCTTTTCTGTCAACTAGCAATTTTTTGGCAGATCCCTTTTGCATGATTCATGAAGGACCAGTAAAAGGCTAATTGTTCAAATTAATTTGCGTAAATGACTAAGCAAGAGATAACAAAATTACATCTGCACTTGTTTGGCAAAGATTCAATAGCAGCGGCCCTGTACTGCCAGCTGCTTCCAGACAACACTCTTGCAGAAATTAAAAGCTACAAATATTAATTAATACACTTTTTTGGTACGTTAATTTGCACTGAAAGGTTCCGGAGTACAAAACTGCTGAGAAGATGAACCATGATAATTAGAATTAATGGGATGGATGCATGTTTTTTGCAGCTGAAGTTTTAAAAACCCATGAATGGAACTGGGAACTTGGAACTGACATTCTCATAAATCTCTATGATAATGCCGCTATTAGTATTAGAAGGATTAAGTACTGTGGCTCCAGCGTTATCCATCACATGACACGTTGTATCCCATCTGTCACTGCAGCAGCTAAGACATGATAGCTGTCCTTGAGGAAGCCGTATGAAAAGCTTTGGGAATTCAAGGAATCGTGGTGCTGAGTGTCGGGCTACAAAATGAATAGCTCAAACCTCTGACTCTCAAACAGAAATAATGGCCGGTGCTCTGTACTTGTCAGCTTAGTGCTTTAACAAATACTCCGACTATGGTATCTGTATTTAAGTTAAGTTAAGCAGTCTGAATTATAGATAAATCAGGCAGGGAAAAAGAACAGTCAAATGTCACAGATTTTTATCTTTAACTCGTTTCTGTCTTTGTAGGTCGGATGTCTCTGGAACTGTTTTTACTGATGTTCACTGCATTAATTTTGCATATTTTAGGGCAGCGAGCACCACTGGACCACTACTCAGTGCACTGAAATAACAATGAATTTTTACATGAAATCACTAATAAGACCACTTACCTACTTCACAAGCTTATCTGCACATTATCTTGATGTAAATCCCCTTCTACATGGAAATGCTGTCGTGAGAAAATGAAATTTTAGATGTGTTCTATCTTGAAACTTTGCCTGTCAAATTAACTTTATATTTTGTCTTAGAGCTTTCCAGACTTTTGAAAAATTATTGCATTTTTACATTATACAAATACTCTATGGGGGCACAGATGCAGCAAGACTATGCCACCTATTTTACTAGTTAATTTTTCAATGCTAAGAAAAGTCATAGAAAAGGAACTTTCAAGCTTTCAGAGGTAAGAAATTCTTAAATAGCACTTTTACTTCTATTTTTAATGATACCTGTGTACACATGCCATGTAACTGGTGTGAAAGGCTGAACCAGAAGGCAGGTCTAAGGAAGACAAGAGGGTGGGGAGGCCGTAGAGATGGTCTTGGGAAGCAGCAGCTTCCTTCACGCAAAAAGCCACACCAGGGCGTTCAAAGGTGGCCGAAGCAGGCGAAGCCCCCCCAAAATCAAGCCTGCACTAAGTAATATATGCTAGAGCGCAGGCTGCCAGGCTCCAGCCAGAATGTATTGTCCCTGTGTAGTTTGGTAGAAAAAAATTCAAAATTATGCTTTCTCAATTTCTCAGACTCCCAGAACACTACTTTACCTGCCGAGGCTGACCACGAAACCCTCTCTCCTTTTACAGAACAATCACAGTTGAGTTCAATCCATTCAGGTAAAAATTTTGCAGAATAACAATATTTTTTTTTCCTAGTGAAGTTTGTAAAATAATGCCAGTAAAAGCAGATGATCAGCAATGTAATTTTATCCCCATTTTCTAGCATAACATTTTCCCACGCTACCCATTTTATTATTCCCTTACTCTGAACTATTGGATCATTTTCCTCTTCTACAATGAGATAAGTCTGCTTCTATTTGGCTTTTATTCTTCTGCATGAGCTAAAAAAAACCAAAACAAAACACCCCAACTTGTTATGTCCCATCTCTGATGACATCATTGAACAAAATAAAAAAATTCTTCTTGACCCTGATCCTCAGCATCTGGGTTGTTAATATTTGCAGTCAGACTGTTCCCAATCTCACAGCACACAAAGTCAATGCAAATCTTTCCATCTCTGGGCACCGGATCAAACTGCAAGCATGGCAGCGAGGGTTGGTGCTGAGTGCTCCTTTCCTGCTGCCCAAACACAGATTTTCAGAGCCCCATCCAGCAGAAAAGCCTGAAAAACACAAGGTATATGCATCTTTTAGAGCTTATCTGTATAATAATAATAATAGACTATAATTTATTAATTATTGTGAATTATAGGGTATGTGAATACTTTTTCCTCACCGATGGTGTTAGATACAGAGTCCAAATTATTCACCCAAGTGGGCAGCAACCACTGAGCCTCAGAAATTAATACCTGTTCCCCTTCTGCGCTCTGAAGACACAAGCGTTTACCCCTACACAGAGATGTGAGACAAAACTGCTCTGGTGGCATACAGCTGCCACATGGAATAAACTATTCAAAGAGGTTTTGAGACAAGTAAAATCAGTGATTAAAGAGAAAACTGAATAAGCTTGTGAACCACACCACAACAGCTAACACGAGAAGAAAATAGGAGCATGGCTAAAACAGAGTACAACACAAAATCAGTTCCTAACCACCTAAATTGTTAAATAGAAAAGAAAATGCAGGTGAAAAAAATAAACCCAACAATTTGCATTTCTGTAGCAGCTTCCATCCAGAAAATCCAAAGCACTTTATTGCTGCTTCTCTTGGTTACGATCTCTAAAATCCCAGCAGGTTAACCATTACCAGGACAGTTTTGCAGACTGGAAAATGGAACAGAAACGGGAAAAACAACTTGCCCAGTGCACAGGAAAACCCGGCTGCAAAGGGAGGCAGTGCCCCGGCTGGGCTGCGGTCCTGCCCAGGATGCCGGTCCCAGCACTGGTCCGGAGGAGGTCCCACCACGGGGAAGGACCTGGGCACAGGCTTTTTACCTTCTCATTGCAGCATGTGCAAGTGGAGAGACTGCCAAAGATCACCCTGAGCAATAAGTAGTTGGGTGCCCAGGTAATTTGTCTGAAATATAATTATCACCTCTGTGCTGTCTCGTTAAAGCTAAGAGTAATTGTGATGGCTATTTGATACCAGTTCTAATGTGGATTTTGCTCTCTTTCTCTCTGGCTTTAATTAGCATACTGGACCTGTTGAAACCTTACAAAATAGTTATATGTTTTTGGAAAAAGTTTTAGATTTTTTTGTTGATGCTGTCTTTTCTCACTTGCAGCTGCATCATAAAATAAATTCCTGGCCATTTCTGACGCTAAAGTTCATACTGAGAGCAACTTGAAGATGAGGAGCTTAATTATTAATTAAATTAACTTCCTTTAGGCTGTAATAATAGACCAGCATTACTAAAAAGAGTACTTAGATTTGCATTTATGGGCCTTTATGGAAACCATTTTCTTCCCTTGAGACCATTCTTTCTTTTTGCATTTCATCATTCTTCTGTCCCAGTACAGGGCACCAAACTTGTCGCTATCAGTCTTAGTCTGCTTGATGCAGAAACTGGAAGTTTGTTAAAATGTCACAGAATGGCGCTAATCTGTACATTTGCTACAGCAAAAAGAAAACCAACCAACGTAGCTTTTAAATACGGGACTGTCCGTGACTCAGATAGTCCCCATCTTCTTCCAATAACATCCTTTACATTGAGCTTCTTACGAAGACTTAGGAAATATTAGATGTTTCCAGAGATCAAATAGCAGCCAGTAGGCAGCTGTCACCCAAAACTGTGGGAATTTGTGCTACAGGGCAGGTAGGAAATAAGTTACGGTGGTCAGTGAAAACAGTATACCTACTTATGCTCACTCACATCCAGGGCCCGCAAATGCTCCTGAGATTCTGCTCAGGTGGATCAACCAAGTTTGTGGAAGAGGTTGATGGCTGATGGGTCTCTTCTTCTCAGTAGATTTCTCTGGACTTCCAGAACACAGGCACTAAGAATAGGACATTCTTTAAAAATGCAAAAGCAGATGTAAAATATAACCATATTGAAGACACTGTGGGTCTGTAACATTTATTTTTGTAGTTGCATGTCAAGAAAAATATTCTAACACACAAACTGAAAAATCCAGATCACCCCTGGCTATCTGTGATAAAGAGGTTTACCCAGTGTTAGGTGGTGCCTCCCCAACATTGCCCCTTACCAGACAGCAACTGCGTAACTCCTGAGTAACTCCTTTATTGTGGATCTTGGTACTTCCAGCTTGTAACTCTTGTAGACTGTCAAGAAAAAAACATCTATTTCTGAGACCTCCAAGCTGGCATTGTCTGAGATACTCTGCGACACCTTTCTGTATGGACTAGCTGCCTGTGGGAACACATGTGCCTTGGACTGGTCAGAGTCCTCAAAGTTCACATTGACCACAAGAGAGAAGTCAAAACTGGAAAGAAGTTGGGTTCGAGCAAAATAAAGAGTTAAATTCTTGCTAACAAATAAAAGATTCACCAGACACAAATAAAAAAAAAAATACAAAAGAAAAAAAGGATTAAATACACCACCCCAAAATTAGAATACCCTTGGCACCAATCTCATTTCCTAGCAGTTTCTTGATGACTCTCAGAAGCAGCTCCCGGTGGCAAAGGGATGGTGCTACCTCAAGACAGAATTCAGATATGGAGAACAGGAAGCATCTTCAAAGAGGCCATCTATACTCTCCCAATGGAAGGCCTTAGTTGTGCTTTCCCCTCAACAGAACAGGTTGGCCGCCACGGGAGCGCTAACAGAACACATGCAGGTTTTTTTGAGGACAATTTCCCCATGGACATGGCAGGGAACCCTCCCAGGGCTGGTTTTCTTTACTCACATTCTTTTATTTTCCCCTTAGGAAGTCAAATAAATCACAATATAATAACCTGCAAACGTACACCATAGGCGTGTTTCCCTCGCTTCCCGCTACTCGGCAGTGTCTGTTTTCTGCTGGTTTACCGGGATTTTATGGAGAATCCTGGTGACTCTTTAATATGCCCTGTTTGTTATCGCTGTCCCTGAGCCACAGATTATAAATAGGGGCAGGTGGTACCTGCAGTATATGGCACACTGTTACACAAAGCATTTGCAAATACTCATGCAAAGTCTGGGTTTGGTATCCAAGCGAAGGCTTAAGGATGGAATTTTTAAAGTGATAAGAGACAGTCTTTCATCACTCTTTAGTGCCAACATCTCTGTATCTAGTATGTTGCTCCTAGTTTCCTCACCAATTATTCAGAGACCAACCCTACAACATCACCTAGCAATAAATGAGCGTTCAGGGGTAACGGTCTTAACCAGCACTACACCGTCAGTGCTAGCATCCTTTCCATAACCATCATTTGCATGGGCATTTCTTTTTGTGCTGTTTTCTTTTCCACATTTCCCTCTAAGTGTCCTTGCTGTGCTTTGCATATTTTGGTTGCTACCATAACAGAAACAGGAGCAAAAAAGTACCAGACCAGCAGCTGTAGAAAATGAAGTCCTCTGTTTCCACGCAGAACAGACGTAACGCATATATCAGAAGGGCTGCCTCGATCCGAGCAGCTTACACCGTATCAGCCCTGTTCTGCAGGACCATGCCAGAGGGTGGCGAGGAAGAAATGATTTATATTTGTGCATCAGACATCCTAATTCCCTCATGCAGAGTTTCAATAGAAAGAGACACCAAGGGCTTTAGAAATGTGTGGCTAATTATACATCTCATCAAATGCTCAACACTTATACTCACGATGAGCACAAAGCACTTGTCTACTCCGCCACCTATCCCCTTCCTGGGTTGTCCTTTTTAATGGTCTCTTATGTAAAGAGAGTTGGCCGCTTAAATATTTGAAGTCTGCCAGTTTAAAAGATTTAAAGTATTTTAAAAATGCAGAATAGATTTTTTTTTTTTGTGCTCTTATCATTCAAGAAAATCTTCACTGATACTTTTTTTTAATTAAAAAAATCCCTTTGGGCTATGAATGCCAAGTTTTAGCCCAGAGGGAATTTTTATTGCAGATATAAACCCCTGGAAATCAGAGTATGTATACATATACTACAGAGCCTGATAAACCCTTGACTGTGACACTGCTACTGAGGGCTGCTATAATATCTGATGACAAAACTGACAGATTACTTCTGATGAGAATGTGGAACCTTTTTTGTTTTTAACTTGACCCTGAAGACATGTCATAACATTTGTAATATCTGCAATAAAGTGTCAACTATACTGCTGCAAGACTGCTGGAACTTGGAGTTAAGCATTCAGTTTAGTGCCCCTACAGCTTTCAATTTAAAATAAAAAAAGACTCTTAATTTCCTTTTGGACAGTCCAAACCTAGTATAACTACACTAATTTGTCTTGGCAAATACGAAGCAGTAGTGGGGAACACGACTACTGGAAAAGAAATCCAGAGCAATAGACAAAACAGAATAAAATAAACCTATCAGTCGCCTCTACATAAATTCAAGATTTACAGTTCAGTAGAAATAATCTTAAGAAGGGATTGCAATAAAGCGAGTGTCAACGACCACCTCAATAGCAGGGCTCACTTGATTTTAGTTGGCAGAGAACTAAAATTTTACTCTAAACTCCAAGCTATGAGAGGTTCATGAAATGTTTTAGGACTGTTTCAAGAGGGATAAAAACATCAATAACGTCTCCCATTCCCTGTAGTCAGATGCGCTGCTTTGGAGCACAGTCATTCAATTAGGGAAACGGATCCTCCTGGGCTGGGCTCCCCAGCCCCGTTATCTCCCATGCATCGTTCTGTCCTGCAGTTGAACCACATTAGTCATGATGACCATAAAAAGCCTCATCTTGCCACGGATATAACATCTACTCTTTGACTCAGAGATGGTATTTCTACAGATGGTCTGTGCAGAGGGGAAGAGAGAAGCCCCGCTTCTCTGATAAACTTGTCCCAAAATTAATAGCTTGATATAAAAGTAAGCACCAGGCACAAGTCCGTGAAAGACAATATTTTGCTGCCACTAACAAGGGCTGATTTCTTTGTCTAAGTGTACAATATAGTAAAACTAAGCTTTATTTCCCAAGAGACGAAATACTTCATTTATTTGTGTAACTTCCTCAGACTTTATATTCTTGTGTGTTTCAGGACTTCAGTAGTTGCCTTCTTGTAATATTTCAGCTTTTAAGCTGTTTTCTTGCCTCACTGAACTCACATAAGATACATCTGAAAGCTTTAGTACAAATTTACTTCGAATAAAGTCTTCAATTCATTTTCATGGCACCAAAAAGACAGCTTTAATAACTGCAATGACAAATAAACTGGAAATCATTCCAGGCCTTTTCACTTAACTGACAAGTAGAACGCTCTCATAATGAGCCGCAGGTTTTACGTTTTCTCTTTGACCATAATAGCTTCATTTAAGAGCGTCAGACCCTGACACTTCATCATTTATCTACATTATTTCTCATCTTCTTTCAAATAAATTATGGAATACTAGACTGAGCACATAAAAACAAAGTGACTTGTTATCTGTAAACAGCAAGATAAATTGTCCAGAAGTTCCTCATTTAGTTCCTTTTAAATTTAAGGGCAAGTTATTGGGTGTACCTTTTTTTTTTTTCTATCCCAATTTTTTGCATTTTTTTACAGCCATCTTATTCTGTTGCCAGTGGCCTTTGTGCAGCCATCCAAAGCCTGATGATAGTGCAGAAGGCATAAAATAATTCCATTATCCCAAGGTTGGACAGGGTAGTACAGAAAAGAAAAAAATATTGAAAAAAATCAAATAAACAACTTACATGGATATTTGTCTCCATCTGTAAAATTCCTCGTCCATAATACATCTTGTCATACTAGCAAATGTGACACATCCAAAGTAATGAACAGTGGGTCTGTAACTGTCCTCGCCTTTAGAAAGATAGCTCTGATATTCACCATCACCAAAGCCCCCCCTTCCCTGGTGAAACACATTAATTCTTGTCTTAGAGCGGTGTTGAACACTTGGAGTTCAGATTTATTTTATTTTAAAATCATATTGTCTGAAACACAATTAGCAACACTGCATTTACATTTTAATTATTAGTGACAGGTGAAATTAAGAGAGGTTCAGTCTAATAATATTGCACGTTTCCACTGCACACACCCCCCCCCGTGACAAATCACCGAGCGTGTCTACCCACAGTCTCGGGGTGCGGAGACCCCCCGGCCCCCGAGCCAAGTCCTGAACCAAAAAAATCTGTAAAGCCACACCAGTGGCCTTAAACAGCTGTCAGCATGTTTAATCCTGCCAAGAGAAGGATTCTTTGGGAGACCAGTTAGACTATTCCTGGTTTAGAGATGGGGAAAGAGAGACATGGCATGTCTGTAGATGGATTTCGATGGCTAAATCCAATACCCTCTGTTTCAACTATAGATTTTAAGCCCTACATCTCAAGACAAAGTAAAAACCAGAAAAGAAAAAAACTAGGTAGGAAGCCTTTTCAGAATTGTCCTCGTTACTTTGGAAGATTTCTTTAAAAAGCACTATGATGAGATTTGGATCAATGGATTCCCTGCATTCTCCTCATCCCAAGAGGCTCTGTCTCTCACCACCATCCTTGAGAAAATGAGGAGCTGAAAAGAGCCTCAAAAACTCAGGACACCTTGCCCAAGTGACCCAGCTTCTTTGAGTTTTGAACTTGGAGTTTTGGTGGTAATTTTAGACGGAGTCTTCTCTGACCAGTGCTCTGCACTGTTACCTGGGTTGAGACATGGGGGCGTTTCCTGGCATAGAGCAAACGGTCCCAAGCTCTGCGTGATGCTCAGGTTTGATAGCACACTAGACAGCGAAATCACAAGTTTTATTAACAGGCTGGTGAAGAACACAGTCCAGTCGGAGAAGGACTTCTCACAGGATTCCTCAGCACGTTAAAGGTCAGACCTTGACCTGTTTGATTTTCCAGGTAATTTTTCTTTCAAGCTCTTCCTTTCTCTCTCTTCTCCAAGCTCCTGGTGCCGGCACTGTGGGCACACAGCCATCTTGCAATTCAATCATGTTATCTGTGCAGTGCAGGCAACAATCAAATAAAGACAAAAATAAGAGTTTAGGCTGAGGTTCCCATCAGTTGCAATTCCATATACATAACATTTTAATTATATCTCATCTCCAGTGTAATAGTTAGAGATGCCATTTGATACAGCTTTTTTTTTTTTATTTGAAAAATTAAATCTAACTAAATTAGCAAAAATAAAGTAGTAAAAGTTAATTGGGAATTATCTACTCCAAAATAACTCTAACTGGTAAATGCTTTGTGTGGTTATAAAAGGCTGATAAATATAATTGTATTTATGTAATGAGTATCATGTTTAATTTACTGTACTTGGTTGTTATACACCGTTTTATGCAGG
The DNA here is from genome assembly GCF_047370975.1 of Nipponia nippon. Classification (NCBI taxonomy): domain Eukaryota; kingdom Metazoa; phylum Chordata; class Aves; order Pelecaniformes; family Threskiornithidae; genus Nipponia; species Nipponia nippon. The sequence continues at coordinate 97,489,118 of NW_028262369.1, forward strand.
CCTCATAAGTGAGCTTCATATTATTGCTTGTATCACTTTTAAAAAAAAATTATAATCAGATGCAGCGCACAGGAATTGTCCAACAGATTTTGAACAAGGTAGCAATTAGCAATTTGTCCAGAGAAATATTCAGGATCATCTGCATCTGCATGACCTAAAAATAAAAGCGTTTAGTAACACTCTGCACGCTGATGGTTCATGCCTAAGTGGCTTGACACAACGCGCCGCGGTCTGGCATATGTAGCCTATGGTTTAAGAACTGTGATGTTAATCTCCGAGCTCAGATAGGCAATTACAGCCGAGCGCATGACAATGGAGTAATGCTCGCTCCTGGCAGAGCTGCGCTCTGGAAAAGGGTGAAATTTCATTTTTTGCACTTAATCGTCAGTTAATACAATTTTGGTCAGATGTTGTCACATTCCAGAAAGGATAAGTCAACCCAGCCGCTGACTTTGTGGATTTCTCAGTTTGCTCTGGTTTAGGAACGGACTTGAGACTATGCCACTTTTCTGTTGCTGTTATTAAAAATTGTAGACAAAAAAAGGCTTGGCATAACTCCTCTGGTAAAGATCTTTAAAACCGAGCAGCACTATGTCCAACACTGGAGATCTGTACATACTCCCTGCATGTTCATACCACTTACAATGCAGAAAATACCCAAAAGGAAGGTAGGATTTTTTTTTATAACATTTTTCTTTTTCAGGGTTATTTTGGAGTATATGTCATCAAACAATACAAACCGGCCACATGACCCCAAGCAATCAGTGGGAAAATAGCACTCTAAACTGAGAAAAAATACACATAGTACTGTGATTTGTCTGAACAGAAATTTCACATGCAAGTAACAGGACAAATTCTACCTTAAGTATCTGTGTTCCGCTCCCTCTGAAGTTCATGGCAGGAACGTCTTTGCTCTACAGCTTTGTTCAAAGTCATTATCCTTAAGTTACTGTCAGGGCACTCAATCAGATATGTGTATTTCTCTGCCCAGTCATAGAGTTTGCCAAAGGAATTCAAATTTCAATATATATAAATATTTATCAAATCTAAGTCATGATGTCTCCCTCTGCTTTGAGGGGAAACTATGTTCGTTGGTCCTATAAACTTAATATTTTTATAACACTTTGGTGTTGGCCTTTAATTTTGAAAATTATCTTCTATTTAACCCATTAAATGCTGGAAACCCTGTGCATATGCAGGATATTGGTTCTTATCTCACAAAAGTGTTTAAAGGGATAGGCAGCTTGCTTAATCTAAGTCACCATTCATGAGGTAAGCGAAGAGTTTGGCTTAAATCTGGGCCTTCGCATTTGCAGGTTCTTGAAGGAGAACCGTCGTCCTCAACTCATCCATCCTGTAGACACAACAAGGCTTTTCTCTGCAGGAAAAAGTAAAAACAGATCTGTAGCAAAAACCTGTATGTTCCCATCCAAATCCTTCTAGGTTGACAAAGACCAGTATAGAAATAAAAAACTTGTAGCAGATTTATCAGCGCTCCTCATCGTGATGGTGGGAAAACCATAAAGTTAATTCTTTCTTACATTACCGAGACTTAAAAACCAAGGTTATACAAAATGCTACTATCTCTGAAGAAATAACGCTGAAACCCAGGCCCTGATCACTATTGAGAAAATCAGTTTCAATCTCAATACTCCTAGGAGTATTCTTAAAGTAGACAAATAAAGAGACCAATGTGTGCTGGTTTTTATCACAATTTTAAGATCATTCCATGATTTTTCTCTTATCTAGCTAAAGATCTTTGAATGTAGGGTGTTGGCAATATTATGAGCCTATGAAAATCCCTAGTTCCCATTCTTGGTGTGTGACATATGTAGTAGATTAAATTTCTTCATTCTGCTAGCACCTACACACCCAGTTAAGGACCTGTTCGCATCCTACCCTGCCCTCCAGACATCAGGTGCCACAGGACACCACATCCCACACTCTCAGTCACCATTGACACTGCAGAAACTCACTATATCCTCTATCGGGACAAATTTTTGACAGTATCCTTGCTTCCATTCAAAAAACCTCTCCAAAGTACATAACATTATAAAAATAATTAATATCTGACCTTAAGATTTCCTTTTAAAACACTGCAGTTCACAAAACAGATAGAAATCTGAGATTCACATGCAATTATAGCCCTGGGGTCTGAAGACCAGCTCTCAAAACGAATACTGAAAATTCCCAAGAACATGTGGATTTTGAAGCTCTGGCAATGCTGCATTGCTTTCAGGCAAAGGGTCCAACCAAAAAAGCCTCCTTTAGAGCAAGCTAATTGGCAGTGAGTTGGCAGCAATGACTTGTTGACTTTGGAATACCAGAAAATCACCATATACTTTTAATTAAAGAAAGGGCATGTTTCTCTCCGGCTCCCCCATATCTACTCCAGCTTGCCCTGGTTTCTGTTATTTCTGTTGTGGGTACATAGCTGCAAGATTTATTGTATCAGATTAAAAGTAAAGGCTATTAATGTTGGATTCCACAGGGATTTTTTTGTTAAGGCTTCTTAGTTTTAGTTTATTTATAAATTATCATCCTGAGACTTGTAAAAAGGGCTTTCTCCCCCCTCTCTTATTCTAGTGATATTGCAATTTATATTGCTGGTATTTCCATAGGAGAAGTCAATTAAGAATTACAATTCGTTTCATTATAACAGGAGCTAAACTGGGGCTGTGCCTCTACACACAAGTTATTAACAGATTTTACACTATTAGAGTGTCAAAAATTAATATATCCTGCACTAAAACCTAAAAAACCTCCCAAACAAACAAACAAAAAAAACCAAACCAAAAAAACAGTTAAGTCATTTAGCTTCTATGGACCACAAAGGTCGTTCCTCTACCCGCCCCAGGATAAGGGGCAAAAGCCCAGACTTTGACAAGCAGACATTTCCAAAGGGACGTTATTGTAGGGAGCAAACCCATCCACCTGGCTTAGCCATTGTCCTACCAAGAAATCAAAAGGGTTGCTAAATGCTTTTTATTGTAGTGAGGGAAAGAGGTACTTGATTATTGGCTACCACCCTCTTTACTGACCCATTTAATGTTTTAAAACATTAGTCCTGTTTTGGTAAACCTTCTGAACATGTAATTGTGAGCAAGGTACTACATCCCGCTAAGCATCCACATGGCTTAATTTCGTTCTGCCAAGTTTCTGCTCGGGGTTTGGACAGATATTTAGCAGCGACTAGAAACCTGGCGCTTGCCACTGCCAACCACGGCCCAACAGAGGGGTTATCCTGAGATTTCTAACAGCACTAGATCAGAGCTATATAAAGCACTCCTGAGCTAATCTTCCTCTGCTCTCATTTGAGGTCACCTATTCAGGTCTCTTAAGTCTTTCATACATCTTTACCTTCAACTATAAGATTCTTTAAACAGAAAGAATTAGTCACGTACTCCTGCATAGATCATAATATACATAACTACACCAAACCCCACAAGAGGTTCCTTATAATCATCTCATTTGCACCAAATATTACCTTTCCTGTAGCTTGAGTTCAGAAAATAGTGTGCTTATGTTTGCTCGACTTTCTGCATCAGCAGCCTTGAGATATTTCATGGCATAAAATTACTATTTGATACAAACATAGAAGATAATAATTAACCAAAAGCAAAAATTCAATGGACAGAAAGCACTTAGGAAAACAGAGAGGACGGGTCTTGCCCCAGACAGTATGTCCTCTCTTCCAGTTCAGCGCACCAGCACAAGCTTGTAACATCACCCAGCTTTGAGGGTACCAGCAAAGGCCAGTGAACACAGCATAATCATCAAGTGTATTGTAATTAGAGAAACATCTGTCCCAGATGTTTTTGATGCATTGTGGATCACCATTTTTCACAATAGCCTGCAAAAGTTTACATTTCTTATCTACAGCAGATTGGTTATTATTTTTATTATTTCAAGTAAAATTAATTCTCGTTAAAGGTACTAGATGACAGTCGTAAAGACTGAGAGCCTTCATTTATTACCAGCCAAACAATTTTAGCATGTTATCAGCAGTGCAGGTTTTTCTCAGTGATGTACCAACACAGATACTCACAATATTGTGGAAGCCTCCAGCATGGGAAATTTTAATGCACAGGGTTGGACCACCCAGAGTAGCCCCGAAATGGCCACATCAATACACAGCTTCACCCAAGGTAGCTAAAGTACTGGGGCGGGTTCCCTCATACGTTAACCGACGCGGAAGACACAGAAATGAACATGCTGATTACCCAAGTTCTAAAGTCAAACCAATGGTTTAAGAGAAAATGATGTCCTTATAAGGTCTTTAGAATAATTTGGAAACACAGCAGTTGAAATAAAATACACCAAACCTATTCTCACACAAAAAAATATTGATCTTTTTCTTTTTGACACAGTCGTAGGTACCTTAGACATTGGAATAAGGCAGTGAAAAATAAACCAATTAAGTCATGATGAGCTTGAGAAGGTATGCATGCATTAGTTTCTTTTTTCCCTTTTAAAGCTGTCACATTTCTCCTGCTTCTTGTGTTTTTAAACCGTAAAGGATCCCTGTGTTTCCCCGAGACAAAGGATGGGCTCTAAAACTCTGTCTTCTCAAGTGATGAGTTAAAGAACACTGCAGGAGTACTTGCCAAATCATACCACCATTATTAATTCAGGCATGATGAAAGCGTTCGTTTTAGCTATAATCATGTAATTCATCAAAATACTACTAGAGCATATCATTCTGAACTATTACACTGATACAGCACCTTATTGCACCTTCACCGAAAGCAGGAAATGTATTTTTTGATGCTTATCTACTGAAAAGCAATTCAGTTTGGGATTTTGGAAGCACTATCTTATGTTACAATAAAAAGAAAATTTCAAACATATTTTCTTGTACTTGTATGATGTTGTTATTATGTATTTGGGTGATTATCTCCAACGATGAAGTTTAAAAATGGTAGAGCACTGGAACAGTGTATTTATCTGGTGACATAGGAAGGAAAGATTGGGTTATGAATATACAATATTATATGAAGTTGAAATGTAGATTTTGGTCTCTCTGCCCGCTTTTAAAATAGCTTCAGAGGCCAAAATCTGTCTGCCGCAAGAACCTTTCAAAAAAAAAAAAAAAGGGTTCTTTGGAGTTCTTTCAATGACAAACAATACTTGTAAAAAAAAATGAATCCTGTGATAAATCTCAGGACGTTAAAAGGAATAGGAGCATCCCGGGCTCCAGCGGAACTGAAGATCCCCATCTCATCGTCTCGTGCCGTGATTGCCCTCTGGTTCTGCCTATCTGTCTCTTGCTCGGCACACACTTTTGTGAGCAAGTTGAAATTACAGAAAAAAAGAAAAAAAGGAAGAAAGAAATGTGAAATTAAATAAAGCCCCGCTAAGTACAGGCCTTGTTGATTCTTTTCACGCATTAGCCGAGGCGCCTTTGGCACAGAGCTGGCTGGTGCTGCAGCTGTGCAGACTGCTGAGTGATGCACCTAGATAATTTCCAAAGAACAAAAAGTCGTTAATTGTCCACATCAGGAAAGCTTCATTATTACAAATAGAAAAGCAAAAAGTTATCCATTCTCACTCTTGGGCAAAATCAAAGAAAACAGGATTAATGCATGCTAAACACATAAAAGGCTACATTTAGAAGAGCTGGCAATGAGCTCCAGTACCCCTTTTTCTCACTGCCTTTTTCCCTCCCCCTCAGCCCCAGCGTGGGCACCCTCCTACGTGAATAAAAAGCAGAATTTGGGGACTGGAGGTGTGTAACTGAGCATGCAACAGATACGCATGCACATGAGCTTGCCAGGCGAAGATGCCTGATGGGTCCCTTTTCCCCTACACAAATTAGGTGTCAATCTCACGAAGTTTGGCTAAGCAGGTCAATTGGGGTTTATAAAAGCATCTTTTAATCTAGAGCAAAATATCCTTAGCAAAGGAATAAAAGGTAAATTCACGACTAACAGGAAGGCCCTAAGCTGAAGGCATATACTTCCACGACACGACAATGAGGTGAAGGACCAGGGCTTGGATGACAGCAGAGGAGGAGAAAGAAATCATTTCTGAATTGCCCCTGTCTATTCCACTAATACAATAAAGCTACAGTGCTCCATCCTCCTTCATCCACACCACTCCACGTTGGCACAACAGATACATCAAAATAGACTCAATGCTTTTAGTTGAAAGGGAAAATAGAAAACACAGAGAAAAGAGGCTGTTACTGTAAAGACTGAGGGATGTAACCAAGTTATACACAGGGAGAATTCAGCAGTATATTACAAATTTACCTTCTAGAGGCAGCTGGCAAACCACGAAAGAGCTGAAAACACTATTCTAGTGGAAATCTCAATGTTTAAAGAGAAATTTAAAGAAGCCCAGAAATGGACTGAATGAAATGTACAGGAATGTAAACTTAAAAACTTAATCCACAAAACAGAGTGAATTAAAAGGCTCTAAAAAGGTGAGCAGCATAAGGAGAGATACAGCATGAAAAAAAATTATTGTTATTTGATACTCCATTATTTTATGGTTATGGCATCATAGGATTGGCTATTCCATGGTTCTGAAGCAAAAATAAAGAAAACTAATATTACAACTGGACATTTGATGGAAAATATACATTTGTTATAAACAAGAGCCCTCCTTTAGGGACTTTGAAGGTTTACAAATTTTTCTGGATATTACACGATGCCCTAAAGGTATAGTAGGCTTTTATTCTTGATACATCAAAACCCAAACCCTTTTCCTTCAGGAAGATAAATGAGGTCTCAAGTCAGTTCTAGGGAGCAGAGTACAAACTCTTCAAAGAAAATGAAGCAATACAAATTAGGCCACTAAGTCAGGACAAACTAATCAGCTCCTCCTGATAATATATATATACCTGACACTAAGTCAAAATCACCAGCAGAGATGCTAGCCAGCAAGTGAAATCGCAGCTCCGCAGACAGCAGATGCAACACCTGAGCTATAATGGTGCTCTCAAATTCTGGAAATCAGAACCATACTTAAACACGTAACTCCTATTCTCCTCCTGTTTTGGTTTTGGTTTTTTTTTTCTTTTTCAGTATTTAAGTTTGCTTCCACAGTAAATGGACTAGTAGTTTAACTTCAATGCAAGCAGAGTATGGGCATGCAGCGTATGGGTCTCCTCGAAACAACTCTGACAATAATTGCATTTATTAGGGATGTTTAGGAAGCAGCCCAGTTTTACATGTGTATATATTAAAACGGAACAAACAGTAAATTATTGTTGGAAGCAATGTTTTATGTTGAATATTAAAGTAAGCTAATAACATTTACTATTCTATTCAGTAATTATTTGAGAGTAATTAGAAGCTAATAGCTACCAGTTTATAGCTATTAAGTCTCTTCAGCACTACAACTTGGCTTTTATATGATCCTTTTGTTTATTTTCACTATAATCGTCTCTGCAGCCTGCCTTCATGCAAACACAAACCCCATCTTCTCCACTTCTTAAAGTGCCCAAAAAAGAGGGAAATTAGTAAACCAACCACAAAATAAAATTATTTCCCCTTCAAAGAAGCTCTTTCTAATTCTCCAGCTGCACAAGTGATTAAATTTAAGCACGTGAGTAATTACATTAATAGATTTACTGGGATGATCAGGAGTGTAAGGTGCATCCACACACACCTGGCTCCTACAGCCCAGAAAGCACTTTTATTCAGGAAGAAATTATGAGAAACAGCAGAAGACATTTTACATATCACGGAAAGAGAGAAGACTACAATTTCTTTTGTCCCATTTTGCAGTAAGAAATGGATGCTGTTCCATTGCTGGAGCGATCCCGCACCAGGAAGATGAAGCAATTTCACAGCATGTGGGTACAAAATGAGTTTTTTTCACATGATTCCCTTTGAGCAAGCTTTTAAATGCTGCACTGGATCCAAGATTTTCTATATCTTAAGCAGTTATTGTTGTTGTCCATCTAGAGGCGTGCTAGCACTGCTGGTGTAACACATCCGAGCTAGGTACAAACTAGCTTTGCAACCCATACTGAGATCTGCAGCACGCCACAGGTACACGGATATATCCGTTTGGTACCCAATTTGCCAGCACAATGTTACTTCAGTAATAGATAAACCTTACGTGCATTAAAGTTTCTATGCAGCAAGATATAAAGCCACACCTAGGTTTAAATGAATCACCAAGTGGCTCAGGCTCACAAGCTGGAGCGCCATACAGCGTACATCTCCTACAAGCTGAAGCAAGCCCTAAAATGCGAATATTTGGTGCCAGCTGCCTTGCAGGTATCTTAAGGTAAGAAAGTTTCATTCCGTTGAAGGATGCTGAAAAATTTCCTGACGAAAGTGTACAGTAGCAAAAGCTGAAACAACTACGTTTTCCCAAAACAAACTTTGATATGCCAATATTCACCTACTACCACGTTTTATTGAACGAAGCCTGTCGACGGGACACAGCAAAGCCAAGCTTCTCCAAGCTTCTCAGTACCTGTAGCTAGAGGAAGAGCTGTGAGAAACAGAGCTGAATCTTCAACCATCAGAAAGTGCTCTGGAAGAAGGCACAAGCAGTCAGAAATATTCGAATAAGGTGTGACAAGAGCGATCGCAAAGCATGGCTTCGCTGGGGCAGGGACAGCAGCCTGCGGATCACTGCTCGTCTTGCTAACGCTCGAAGCCACCAGCAAGGGAGACAGGAATAACCGTGGCATTTAACTACTGAACTTTTTCTCTGGACTACATTTTGCTATAATATAAGCTCACTTGTTTTTTTTTTAAATTGTCATCTAAGCTCATAAGTAATATTTCTGAAAGAAGAGAATGTTAGATATAACAAAATAATGATGAAAATCTCATTTACTTAATAAAATTCCTTTGATTTTAAATCAAAACTGATCTCCATCCATTTGAACTTTAACTACCTAATTTTGTCTCACATTTCAGATAACACATAGTAAATGTAATTTGTCATCATAAATGTATTATTATTTAATCATATGAAAGTTTTGGTTTATCTTGAGAAAATATTTATAGTAGTTTTAATACACAGGATCCATTCTTGACAGAAATGATGAAACAGATTTATCACCCTTGACAAATTATATTGCAAAATGTCCTCTCCTGACTGCTTACAACAGAAATATTAACAACACATACAACTGGAACACCACCTGTGATTCTCCTTTCTTTAGACTGATAGCATGGCACCCTCGAATCCCTTTTCATGGAGACTATACAGTGCTTCAAATGCGAGTTACTTATAAGAGTAATTCTATGAATGACTGAAACCTGTAGCCCTTTAAATCAAACTAAGTAGTGTTTTATTAAAGTGCCCAGCAAATCAATCTAAATCCAAGGATAATAAAGCCCTAATCAGGTGGTAGAAAAAATAATAGGTTGTCATGCATGAGGAAAAATAGGCAATCATGGAATGTTTTCTTTAATTAGGTTGTGTAAAGTGGAAGGACTGAGTAGGAACTGGCAAGACATTCATCATGAGCAAGGTGGGAAATTATTTAGATTACTGAGGAAGGAAAATTGAGTGTGAAATAGTAAGATTTGACTGGACAGAAAATTAAAACCGTTTTGCTATTCGTGTCACTTACTTTTGGCAACTTATTGGCAGGTATGGCTTTTCAAAGGAGTGTGAATCCAGATATTTCTGTATTTTAAAGACCCCATACAACTTGCTCTAACTTTTAATGGCATTAGCATATGCAGATTCTGCCTGTGCCTCGAGGAGGGACAGAGTGGAAATTCATCTCCATAGAGTTTTAGCTGAAAAAAATCACGTCGATTCAATTGTTACTTTGAAATAAAGTGCTTACTTCTGCTATCCCAGGTCATTAGTACATGGCCAGGTATTGAAGCTGCTTTACAAATTACAAACACCATAAAACAGATTATTTAGACAGTCAATGAATTTTCCAAAGTTAGGGAAACTTAGTACATTAGATGGTGATGATGATGATGATTATTGTTATTACTACTACTATTATTATTTTTAAATCATTTCTCAGCCATCCAATGCCTAATTCAGCTCTGGTACGTATAAAAATATTGACAGTACTAAGGCAAGCTTATAAATATTGTCAAAAATAAATAAAAAATAGCCCAGAGCCTTTCAGAGACATTCTAAGTATATTGCACTTTAATTTAGTCAGCATTTTTCATACCTATCCTAAAGTCTTAGGCAACACAGCATATGCAGAGGACTCCTGAGTTCTTCCCAGCTGTGATAACATTCAGTATCAGACAGAGATCTTCTCTCTGTCTTCTCTCTCGTTTCATTGAGATGTTAAAATGGTACATTAATAATTATTTTTGGATTCCATCATTATAAATATTATCAAAACATTATTGGCTAATGAGAAACAGAGATCTTGACTATTAGCAGTCCCTTCTCTCACCATTATGCTCAATGGTGGCTTCCATCCCATAAATGCAGAGAAAGCTCCTAAACATTTTTAATGCTAATCTTAACCATGAAAGTTGCCTCCTCATAAAATCAATATAATAGCAGAAATCATTTTAAACTTAAGCTGACTTTAAAATCATCTTGTTCTAGGCAGAGTTTCAGTTTCATGAAAATTGCATCAAAATCCAAGAACTTAAAAAAATTTACTCAACTGAAATCTCACTATTTCGTTGTAAAAGCTGCAGCTGAGGGGTACCCAGGAATGAATTACGCTCTACAGACTTTCTTGGAGCGATGGATGCTGGAGGCCCTGAGGTCTTCAGTAAGAGGCAACCAAGATTTTTACCCACTTTTGAGATGGTAAACTCCAGAAAAGCAGCCACGGTAGCAGGCAGCAGCGCAGGCAGGCTGGCAGGAAATCAGGGACTGTCCCATGGTCATCAAAACACAACCATTCCTATGTGGATGCTGATGAAATGCTGAACTCCAGTTCAAAAAAAAAAAAAGTTTCAGCAGAAACCTTTTAACTAGGTCTACTCCGACAGATACTCTGTGCAGGAGGGGATATGTCAGATTTGTACACAACATTTCTTTGGAGATAGTCTTCAGAAAAATAACTAAGTTTGAGTTTAAAAGCTGAGAGAACACTCCAACAAATTAACGTTCTCTGTTTTTTAACAGAAGTCCTACTCACACCTTTGAAAAATAGCACTGCGTTCCCTCCTGTGTTATTTTAAGAGTAAATAAAAATGTTTCATCGAAGAATTTTCACATCAAAAAAGTTTCACGATAATTTTCTCCTTATTCACTGGCCTGACCCTCAGGAATGGCATTCAAGGTTTTCTTCTGAGGCTGCTTGGCTGAGCAAGGATGTGAGGAGCCGCCTGATTTAGTGGTTCAGAGCGCCGAGCAGGAGAGTTGCCACCTCCAGCCCACCACTCCCAAAGAGCAAACCTACAAATCACTTGTCACCAACTTTGATCTACCTTGTTTCAGGTGGTTTCCTCTCTGTCTATTATTTCTGCTAAGAGACCCGTGAAAATTAAATACAGACCCCATCAATGCTTGAGTGACCTAGTGCTCCATCATACCAGCAGTGTAACAGCAATAAATCATTTCAACTTTAATCTATTGTTATTGATGAATGTACAATTATTTGTCATCTAATATGCTGAAAATGATGACCAAAGAAATAGATCAACTTTTTTTCTTCTTCCAAGTACGGCATTGATGGATTGTATCCCTAAGCTGTTATTACACTTATAATGTACTCTTCTGCTATGACAGCACAGCTAGTTTTTTAATCATTCCATAGTAATCAACTTAAGACAACATAGCAAGACTCATAACTCATGTTCTTTTCATTTTTGGCAGTGATGGGAAATGAAAATGTTTTTATTCTTTTGAAATAATTCTTACCTGACTAGGCTGAAGATTGCTTTAAAATTGTAAATAAATGGTTGTTTATTGAGCTGGAACTGAAAAGTGACACATTAAAATGCCTGTTTCTGAAGAAAAAATAATAATTTAGGCCTGAGTGGAGCTAGACTTGGTTAAAAAAATACTTTGTTTTTCTTTTAACTGGTTCAGTGCTAACTAAAATCTGTATTTGCTGGTGAAGTTATACAAGCAATGCTCCTATTGCCATATTTAAGAGCAGAATAAGTCTGTAAAGACAGATTGGCTTGGTTTAATCTCAGAGTATGTTTTCAAAAACTCCTTTTGAAAATCTGTGGACTTAGGAACCACTTTTCACTTCCAGTAGCAACTCAGAAGTAAGATGTTCTAGAAATTGTGATCCACTTAAGTTTGGTAGATTGACTGGAACTTGCAAAAACCTCTTGGAAGAGGAAAAAGAAAATGCAAGTCATTTCTCAAGGCATTGTAAGGGTCGGAAGACCAGATGCTGCTTTCTAGGAGTTACCATGCTTCTGAAATGTGTATGCAATAAGAAGAGAAAATATTTCAAGAAACTGGTTTTTGATCATACGTTTAGAAAAATGTGGTGTTGCAGCACTACCCAAAACACATTAATAAAACCACATTTTTTTAAATTTGACTCTGATCTGATGGGGTTTATAGGAAAAAAAAAATTACAAGATTTGCCCCATTAAATGGGATTTGGCTTTTAGTGCACATCCCCTATATTTTATTTTAAAATGCCTGTGCTAAAAGGACCATAGAGAACTTTTTGTCTTACAGCATATACAGGACTGACGAGAGGTCTTTACCTGAAGTACTTCTGTACTGCCCAGGAGCCTCTGACAGCCTTCGCATGGCTCGACAGCCTGCGCAAAGCAGTGTTCTCTCACCTCCGTCATCTCACCTTCACCTTCATGCATTTCCAGCTATTTGTTGCTTATTTTTCAACTGGTGTGCAGTGTCATATCCTTTGCTGGGCAAAACCTGACCTTCTGCCTTGCTTCTGCCATGGCTCCGGGTCTGGTCTCGCCCCGCTCGGGCACTGGTGGCTGCTGGGAGGGGAGTCCCCTGTCCCTCCTCCGGCTCGCAGTGCCATCCCCTGCCCTCCCCATACAGCAGCACGTCTGCCAAGTTTATTTTGCCTCTGAGAATTCTTAATTGTGACCCTTTCATCTTATTTCTCTCTGGTTTGTAAATAATAAACTCAGTCACTTGCTCCCCTGTCTTTCATCTATCTGTCTTCCCATCACCCTGATGGTTTTGGTTTCTGGGAAGTAATTTTCATTTTTGAACAGTGTTGGAGACCGAAGTCCAATATTAGGCTGGAAAAAAAAATAAACCATCTTTCAAAGTGTCGTTCCCGTAACCGAGTTGGAGGTTTCACTGGACTTTTGTGATAGCTGAATGCAGGTAACACATCTAGCTTTTCTTTCGAGCTACTAAGCCATTCCTCCCCAATCTCAAGTCTTGGTGAGGAATCCACGTGTTTACAGCACAGAAGAGTGTAATTCTCCAAAGCAAGAATTTGACAATGAAATTTGACATTACTTTTGTTTTGAAATCCCTTTACTGTTATGGCCCTATGGCCACTTAGGAACAAATGAAACAATATCAGAATTTTCCTGACAACCATTACGACCAACTATTTCCTCATTCACCAAGTTTGTTCTTTTCATTGCCATTAACACAATTTCAGCAAATGAAACAGAAACAACAGATGGGGCCAAATGTTGAAAAAGGACACTCCATTTATCAAGAAGCAGTATAACACACCTTCAAGAAGATGACTTTCAAAAAATCCTAAGAAAACAGAGAACTCAAAACTTACTTTTCTGCACTGGGGACCCAACCTGGTTGAAAAGTGACATCGAATCTATGAAAACCACCCGCTGCTTGCACATGCTAGAGACCCTCATCTCTAACCCAACCCCAAACCTGCAAATCTCAGCAGCAATGACAAATGTGTTCCCTGAAGCCCGTGTACCTAGAGCTGAATTTAACTTTTTGCTGATTCTGTAACAAGGGATCATTTATGGCCTCCTCTGTATCAAGATGTCTGCCAGCCTGCTCCCACCTGCAAGTAAAGGACTGTTTTTTAAGCAATCTGAGTTCATGGACCCTCCCCTCAAATGATTCAATTGATCTTTAACACCTAGGAAAAACACTTTCACACAACACAAACCCTTGCTGCTGGCAGACATAAGCAACATTGGCCAAAACAAGCAAAGAAAGCGATGGTGAGCTTCACCTGCTGCTCTGAGCTGGGTGGGAAACCATCTCTGGGCTCAGACTCATGTGGCCCACCGGTACCGGGGCAGTTTTCCTCAAATCCAGAAAAACTCTCTTCCAAGACAGGCAGCCCTGGTGCAATGTAGGCCATATGTTTAGGAAATATTTGGGGGGAAAGAAAGAAAAGCTTTATAGGGGTTTTTTGTTTATTTGAGTTGGCAGAAAAATTTCACGCAAGGAATTTTCAGTGAAGTTCAAGTCATTGTCAGCCTCCCCCTGCGAGAGAGCCACGATGTAGCTACGGCTCCTCCATCCCTGAGTAACTCATAAAGGAAATGCTGCCAGGAACAATCCTCCAAAGAAACCGAGATCTCGGCGCAGCTCTCAAACACAAGTGCTCCTTTATAGCCTTTTAAAAATCTTGGTCTTTCTAACCAACTCGGGTATCAGAGCTGGTCAGCATGCAACCTCCGCCAAGAAAAAAAAAATGAAAGTGAAAATGCCACGGTAAGCAATGAGAAAGGTAGATTACCAACTTTAACAAGCTTCCACAAATCATCTTAGGTTGCAAAGGTCGGCTCCGGCATGGTTACAGATATATTCCGCTTGGTGATGGCTGCGCTCTTGTAAGGCTGAAATGGGCTCTATATGTCATACAGATTGGGTTTGGACTGCTGCCGATGGAGCACCGGTGAAGCAAAGCAATCACTCCACGGATGCACAAATACTGGGTATCTCGTTACACAGGAAAGCCAGGAGCTGAGTGTTTGTCTTCCATCCTCAAAGAGCCATAAGTACCATAAAATTCCCCCCAAAAACTGCTTTAAATGTCTACAGTCTGAGAAGTTGTTAAAATCAATAAAGTTGTGTTCTGATCATAGGTACATAGTATATGATAAAACTACAGTATGCAATGTAATGTTTAAACATATGAAAAGTGATTTAAAACAAACATGTTCCCCTTAATGTACCGCCTCTATTAGAAAGCGCAAGCACTCTGATTCGAAAGCGCCCATTAATCACTCCCGAAGGCGGCCGAGCTACGGAGGACGCACCGGGCTGGCAGCATTTTTTTCTGGTTCTGCAAAAGGTCAAGACTTTTTCCAATTATTTTATGGGAAAGTATGGCAACGCTTCACATGCGTGCATGGAGAGGCGCGAGCAGCAAGTCAGAGCCCTTCAGTGACTCCAGTACCGCACTGAGGCACGCGAGTACCAGTTCTCCCCATAACATAATAGGATACGATAGGAGATAAATTCATACCTGTTTAACATCTGTTCAAAAATCCTTCATATAGTCTAATTGCAACAGTCCCATGATATCAAATGCATATTTCTAGAATGAAGAACATTTTCTTTTCCTTAAAGACCTTTGTCCCCTGCCTGTTTTGCTTGCATTTCTCATCCCCACTTGTTGCAAATGCCCATAGCAGTTTTCGTGGCATCACCTCTGCTGATCACAGCAAAACATTTCTTTATCAATAAACAGCATTGAAGCAGCAGAGAGACAGACTCAGTAACTCTTTACCAACAAGAATAACTGATTCTGGAAGATAAACTATTACATCCTCACCAAAAGCACACAACATTCAACTCAAGAAATCTGCGTTTTGTTATTAAATGTTGGGACACCATTAATCATGCCTTTTTTTCCTGAGAAATGATTAACAAATAATTAACATGGAATGTTACACTTAAAACAACAACAAAAAGACCCAACAAATAATACCTAGAGCGCTGCCTATTTAGCCACCAGACAGACTAAGCTGTATTTACTTTTCCACAGAATTTGCTTAGGGAATTATGAATGTTACTAAGTTGCTTGGTGCTCCTTGCCTTTAGCCATCATTATCAGTTATCTTTAGGGGTAATCATTTTTCTTAAAATCATGACCCATTTGATATCTTAAAAACAGCAACATTAATTTTCATTTGTCACATAGTAGGGTATAAATTGACTAAATGTTAATAGCATTCTTCTTGAGTAATCAGTTCTACATGATTAACCTAAAAATTGCCAAAATGTTGTTTACTATTCATTTGTATCTGCAGAAAAAGAGAGCCACAATCCATGAGTCAGAGGGAGATTAATTTAGTTTCTGATCTGTATTAAAACTTGCCACAATGATTCATAATCGTTTTACTCAATATTTATCCTGACAAAACTATTTAATTTGGAGAGCTCCTCATAGTATAATAATGCTGCCCAAAAGCATCACTGCTTCCTCGTGCTTGCAATCGGTTTCAATATGTACAACAGAGAGGTAGCTGTGTTTGTTTAGTTAGCGGTTTGGTTTTTTAAAATGTACTCTTAACTTTTTTCTCTTCTTTTTTTTTTCTCCTTGCTACAGGAGAATATAGTCGATGGTCTTTACCACCATCTAGTGGATCTAATTACTTACAGCAAGCCACAATAATATCAAAGAATAGAGACAAAAAAATATTTAACCTGTCATATATATGGAATTTATCTGTCTTATAGAAAATATGGCATTAGTTACCACATTGTGTTTATTTCCGTGTATTGCAGCCTGTAATACAACACCATCACTTCATTAAAAATGAAGAAAATAGACTCCAAGGGAGACAGTGCTTAAAATTTAAAAAATAAAAAAGTGAGATGGCAGATAGGGCATCATTGAGCTCACAGTTATCTTTATAACTTATAAAGAGCTTTGGGGTCAGAATACTATTCCAGATCTTAAAACATGAACAGCAATTAACCAGTGATTCTCACAAACAAAGAGACTGAAATAGAAATTATTTCTCCTCTGAAGCACTGATTGAGTTTTTCAGAAGATTACGGCTATGCTATCAGTGGTTTAGGTAGCACGACAGCTATGACCCTACACCTGCTTTGATCAGCCCCCGGCGCGTGTCCCTGGGGAGTCCTGCCGGCGTCCGTCACCGGCTCCCGCGATGCCGCTGCCTGGTCCGGGTAGGACAGGCAGAGCTTCATGGCCCCAAGTGGGCAGCGTTCAGGATTTACTTCTGCACAAAGATCTTCATCCAAGGCATTTGCAGAAAAAGAGCATTAAAATCACACACTGTCAAAGCAGAGAGAATTTAAAATGTGCATCGGTGATATTCTCCTTTTTAAAATGACTGTGTCGCTTCTTCCTTCAAGTCTAACTAAAACACAACTCCAGAATATCTTTTTTTTTTTTTTTGATGGAGGGAAAATTCCCCCCCAACACATCTCAAAAAAACACTTTTCAAATGGACACAGCTGAGCGCTACTTGGAAGTGGGCAAGAGGAGGGGTTTTGTCATGCTGGGTTTAGTGATGAGGATCTGGCTTCTGCTTTTGCTACAGGATCCCGACATGATTTTAAGCCAGGACTTTTAGATTCTGCTCCCTTACCTGCATACTCAAGAAAATACCTCCCATCGTTCGCAAGGATCAGGATATCGGGCATTCATCATTGTGGGGTTCATCTGCACTGTAGGAGGACAGTGAAAGCGCAGATAAGAAAAGCAGAAAAACCTTGACTGACTTCATCATGTTTAAAAAATAAGTAATTGTTTGGCAGGTATAGAAAGCTAGTTTTCTTTCTCCACATGTGGCAGAATGGAGTTAAAGTGACTCCCGTGGTTCCCACAACACTGCAAAGTATGGAGCACTATTTTACACCCGCAGAACCAAACGGCCCAGGCACTTCTCAGACCTCTTCCCCCAGAAAGGGATGGGCAGCATCACCTGCACCCCCCTCACAACGCCAGCCTTTGCCTTTTGCAATACCTGACAGGTCAAAAACTGCATCGAAACCTTCAAAACCAAATGAATTTAAGCTCTGCTTCCAGCTTTCTTCAAGCTGGGTTTTACTGGGGAAGTTTGTTTTCCCTGAAGCCCCTTGGGTAAGACTGAGCCTGGTGGCACTTTTCTAAAAATGCTTCTTGTTCCAAAATTTTTGCTTGTTCTACGCAAAATTTATTGGTGCCCCAAGCAAAATTTATTTTCTTGGTGCCAGAAGGTGTATCTGCTTTGAGTGCTGCCATGCGTCTCGCCACCCTGCCAGCCGCTCCCACTGTTTCCCTGAAACCTCACACAGATATTTGCCTTCTTCGGAGCACACGGTTTGATAAAAATTGAGTGGAATTCAGACAAGCTTCCAAAATAACGTTGAGTGGTGTTGCCTGCAGCGTATTGATGAGGTGTTTTTCTCTCAAACACATAAATGTATCGTCCAATTAACTAATCCATTATTTTTAATTCTGCAGCACCGTATTCATTCCTCAGCCCTGGCCAGGTTACAGGCTCATCGAGCCTTTGCTCACTCACCTGGAAAGAAATAATATATTAATCACTGTGCTTGTGATGTGGTCAATGATCCGCATCCACAACTGCTGCATATTGCCATATACCTAACTGCATGGGTGTCACTATAGGAATTTATAGCTTCTTCAGTGCTCCCAAATGATTTTTAGCCTTGCTCCATGTCAGTAAAATTTGCTTGGCTTCTCCCTCCCTGCAAACAGCACATTTTTAAGCAGTGAGCAGAAGTGTCACCATGCCCTGCAGCCACTTGTGGCTTTCCCCACCTTCCCCCAGCCTGGGAAACTCTGATCACCCAGCTCATGAAGCACTCGGCTGCACAAATGAAATTTTACGCACTTGCCAAGACACTGGAGGTTTCAACTCAAACTTATGTTTACCTTGCTGCTTTAAAATATTTGAAGGCAACATCCCAGGTAGGATGTCCAGCTCCCTGTCTCTGGCACTGGACCTGCTGCCTGGGAGGGCACACCACCATGCTCATCCCACCGTCACCACGCTCGGCCAGATTTGCTCCCGACCTGCAGATGAAATGGTATTTCTCTAACCAAAATATCCCTGTAGAGGAGCTAACTGCACCCCGCAAACCCTAAACTTCCCTAGCACATGATGCTGAATTACCAGCAGTCTCCTTCCCAACTGTTCAGGGTTTTATTTTAAACTCTGGCCTTTAAAAAATAAAAAAAAGGAAAATTTTTTTTAAGAGGAAGAAAAAAAGCCCCAAGCAGCTCCTCTCATTGATACCCAGTAGCAGGACTGTGTCCTTCCTGGAGGGACCTCTGATTTTGCACCTGATTAAATAGTAACTGAGGGTTAGAGTCATGCTCTTGGTGACTCAGTGATCTGGTTGACTGGCTGACAATCTCCACAGGGTAGAGTGCAAATACTTGTGTGCCCCAATTAGCAGTGCTAATTGGGGCACAAAATTTGTGTAATTTTTTTTTAAGTCAGCCACCATTCTGGGAATGGCAAACAGGCACTGAAACAGGAGGGGGGCTGATCCGCCCTGCTCTTCAAACGTCTGAACAGAGAGTGGAAAAAGTACTATTAAAAGGTATCTGGATGAAGGCAGAAGTTTTGGGGTGTTTTTTTAACTGCTTCACATGCCTGGGGTCGAAATTGTGCATTTCGGCGCACAAGGGGCAGAGCCGGGCAGCTGCTCGAGGGGGAACGTCTCAGGGCCTGGTAAGCCCCAGGCGACGCTCGGCTCTCCTGGACCTCCTCTGCAAACTTTGTGCGTCTGTAATTCTGTATTGCATACGATGGCGCATCCCGACCCTGGCATTTTAGCTCTGGTTTCAATCAGTTATTAGAGAATGCTAAATTTATGAAAAAAAGAACAGCAACACAGGGTTTTAGAATAATCTGGAAGATTTCTGATAATATGAAGTTTTTTAAGTTTTTCTTAGAACAATACAGCAAAGCAAAGTAGTATTTTTTAGTAAAATGTGCAGGGAATTACTTAGGCTTATATGCAATTATTTCAGTTGTGTGCCAGATACCACAGGTACTAAGTAAATGCTAGTAACTCTTTTAAACATTATTATTCTGGTATTTGCATACAGAAATGGCACTTCAGATGCTTAACTGCTATTAGCATGCATTAATATTTCTTTTGCATCCACAGCTGTAAGTTAACCGTTTGTGTAAATATAGGCATGAAATAATTTGTACACTTTTGCACACACAAAAATTAGCTCTTTTAAGATCGAGCGGTATTTACTGGATCATTTCTGTGGCTGATGCTCCAAACAGAATCCCAGATTTGAATATAAATATTTATCAATTCAAAGAGGATATGTAAAATAAACAGCCTAGAAAATGAGATGCTTTTTGCTTTTTTATTATGCCATTTGATAACACTGTAAAAGAATTACTGTACACTTCTCCAGCTAAAAAACTCTCCATTTCAGAAGCGCAAGCTGATTTTATTTTGATCTATTATTATAATAAAAGAACAATTATCTCTTTCCTAGAAGCTTCAAGCCTAAATCACCTCACATGCTTAATTCAGGATACTGTGAAAAACCGCAGTATTAAGAAAGGGCCGTCTCACATTGCTCCAGTCAAGCACCGAAGGATATAAGCCCAGCAAGACATCTGAAACCTGGACTTGTTATTTGTGACTGTTATTTGAGGGCCATGAGGCCGACTGAAACAGCACACGGGAAAAGCACTTTATCTATGACAACCTTGAAAAGACCCTGCACCAGCCCCTCCATCCCACCCAAGGCGAACCAAGAGATGGAGGACTTTAAAAACCTCCATTACTTCACTATCCATGGGCTTTTTACTTTGAAAGAAAAAAAAAAAAAAGTCTGCTTTTATGGCTCTATCGTAAATGACAAGCAAAAAAAAGTTTGCTCCTACTTTATTGGGACTTTACTTGATTAGAGCATGTATGTAAACAGTTAAACTTATCCTTAACTTGCAACTCATCAAGCTCACACATGTACTAAGGTGCCATGGAAGCAAATGGTGAGCCAAAAAACACACAGCCTTTAACGTCCCATGGCCCCGCTTGCCAGGTGGCATCTCCGTAGCGGTGCTCCGTGGCATGAGGTCCTGCCCGTAGATAAACTGCAGGAAGCATTTTCTTCACTCTATAATTATCCCCCCTATAAAAAAAGATTAAACCGGGTTGCATGTGCGTGCCCCTGGCACTTTGGCTAAGCCAAAGTGTGGCTCTGCAATTGATTTAGAAATAAGAGAGCAACTATACATCTTCTCTCTGAGCCAAAACAACTGTCTTTATCAGGAGCTAAGCAGGACCATGGATCTGGCCCATTTTAATTAAATGTACGGATACAGCCAGACACTTTTGAAGCTGCTAAACAGCAGTTTTAAAACAAATACAGGCAAAATCAAAAGCAAAGATAAATAGAAGCATTTCCATTTGTATAACTGCTTTGGTCCCAGCAAATACCTGTAGCTTACTCTGAATCACTTACAACCCAAAAATGGAGACTTGAGACACCAACGCTCGCATCCTTCATCACCCACACATGTAACACTCAGAATTGCATAATAAAGTTTTTATTTAGCCCAGATGAATTATTCCCACATTCTTGCCCATTAAATAATTTCCTTTGTTCGGCCACACATGCGTGTTGCTGCTGGAGGCCTTGTCTCACTTTTTGCAGAAGGGATAAAAGGAAACCTCAGCTCCAAAGCCTCATCTCAGGACTCACTTCCCAACCATCCCAGGGAGAGCTCTGGGGTCGGCGTGGTCCAGAGACACATGCAAGCAGCAAAGCAGCCAGCCAGCAGATGTTTCTCTCCTGAGTCAATAAAACCTGTCTAATTTTATCTCCCAAAACAGAAAGCAGACTTTGTGCCAGCCTTCTCATACCTGCCTTCCCGTCCTCCTCCCTCCTTACCCATCGGGTTTCCTTCTAAAGCCCAAGACCTTTACAAACGTTCAAAGCTAAATCTTAACTTTGTAACGTGGGCTCATCTCGAAGTGAGGTACAAGCCCAGATTCCCAAATGCCTTACAGGAGTTAAGCAGCATCTCCCGTGTGCTTTCAGTCTCCCCTTCAGGCTCCTCTAAAACCCCAGTATTTTTCATTGCTACTTTGATGCTTCACCACTTCCCAGCAGGTCCCTTCCCTTCTCCTTCTGCTGGAAAGGTCTGGCAAAAGCATCTCTCCAACAGGTTTTGCAATGACATCTCTTCCCTTGTTTGTGCTACTCTATTCCTTTTTTCCTCTTTTCACCTTTTCAGAGCCATGACCTCGGCCCATTCATTCCCCAGAGATCCGCTTTGTCCCGCGGGGCTCCCAAGTCAGCCGCTTTGCACAACGCTGGCAATTTATTTGCATGCTCCTCATTTCAAAACAGAGGCCACATTAAATTTGATGAGACTACACCAATGCTTCAATTTCAGCACACACCTCATTAGACTGAGACCGAGCGTACTGTCCTTACGGGAAATTCAAGGAACGAAAAGCCCACACGCTCCATGTCCCCAGCTGGGGTGGAGGAGAGGAATGTATATATGCGTACGTATTTTGAAATAAATGTATATTAAGAACAATACTTTCAGTAAAACAAATTCTCAGCCATTCCTTTTTTTCCCGCAGTAGGATGAATAAGCTCAAAAGGGAAGGAGGGTAATAAAAAGGAAAATCCAAAGAGGAAGGAACAGACGGGAGCTGTGTGCAGCTGGGAAGGAAAAACTTTGCAACAGTAATTAATATGGAAATAATCTTCACCCACTCTGAAGAAAGCGTGACATATGTTAAGGTCATTCCAACTCAGAAAATCTTTTCTAAGCTGAATCCTTAAAGGAGGATGATTTAAATTAATAGGTACAAATACTCTCAGCTACCCAGGCTGCACAACAGTGACCGCAATTACAGGCAGAGGCCAAAGGAGAAGCAAGCAGATTGCCCAAAGTACGGGCTGACCCGACAGCATCCTCTCGAGAAGGACAACAGAAAGGGTGCTCCTTGAAAGTCCTATCTATCAACACAAAGATGTAGATGGGGAACTGTAAAATCAGTAGTTCCTTGTCAGATATTACTCTCTTACAGTATAATTAGGAAAAGCACAGAGAAGTTACAGTGATTAAACACTACCATTACAGCAGGCTGGCAATAACAGCTCTCGTAGCTGACTTCCAGCCACCATCACTGAGGGCACAGACAAACGCACTTGACTTGTACAAGACTTGTGCAAGTCATTCTGCCCTCCTGGTGATTCCAGCACAACCCCATTTTCTTCAAGGCAATGACAAACTCCATCTGCCTTCATCACCGGGCTGTAAACAGAATTTCCTATGCAAGTCACACCTGCAAAAATATATTAAACAAGACAGAGCTAATCAATGACAATACTGCGGAGACAGTTGAACAGCACATCCACGGAGATCAGCCCCAGTTTGTAGAAACTCTGGGCTGCAAATAATTCATCGCCCCTTTATTAAATAATTAGATATTAACAGAGAACCACTGATTAGACTGTACTGATATCATAGTGTATATTTTCTCTCTTGACTTTGTCACTGAGGTCACCATACAGCCCAAAGCCGAGGAGGATAGAACGAGACAGCGTATGGGCATGGCTATATAGAGAAGCCTTTCATTAACCTTGCTGATCCCCCATAATTTCATATGTCAGCAGCTAATCAACAACTCACTGACATCATCAAGGGATAGGGGGAAAAGATCTCCCGAGGGACCGATCACTCCTCACAGGGAGAAAGTCTATACTTATACCGGGAGGTTACGTGTATTTTGCAAATAAATAAAGTGTTCTTGCATTATTTTTAATTATTGTTGAAATACATGTTTCTACTGTTGGAGACATTGATTTATTTTCAGCGTGATGGAGGTGGCAGTTAAAGGAGTCAGTCCTTGATAGTCCACTCGTTTCAGACCTTGTCCAGCTGTGGTACTTGGTCACTTAACAAACATGAGCAAAATCATGTTCTTACCAACTCCTAGCCCACAGTCTTACTAATGTCACTAGTTTCCCAGCCAGAAGAGGAAATACAAGGGACACTGCATTTTTTTTTTTTTTTTGTACAGAGCTGGATTTTAATCATTTTGTATTTACTTAATACTTTTATCCCAAAAGATTTTGTAAATCTAATCAACACAGCAGTTAATTCATCTACAGCCGACATAAAGCCTCCTCTTAAGCGGGATATAGATGCCTCTTTAACGGCGCACCATGGTACCAAAAGGACAGTGCAGATGGGGGAGGGTCACCCACATCAGCATGGGGTCTGCAGAGCGTAGCTAAGGATGCTGGCCAGGGGCTGTGGGATTATACACTTGAATTTCAAGGAGATAGCATGGGATTTGCAGGAGTAATAGATGGTCAAACCTAGCCCATGTAATTCAAAAGGTTTCCCAAATGCATTTTCCTGCACCCTGCCTGAGCACCAAGGCAGAAGGAAAGTCCAACATCATGCGTTGGCGCTGCTGAACTCCCCTGGCTCTACCCAGGAGCAAATGTGATTTGTTTGTCTGTCAGTCCAGCCTACACCCTGCTATATATGCAATCTCATGAGACCACAGCCTGGACTGCTGTAGCTGCAGGGGTATTTCCAGCACATGGTGCGGATGGGGAGCATCACACAGCTCATTAATACCCATAGAAGGCACTTGCTAACAAGGAAGAGGTGGGCAGCAGGGAGTGAGGTCCCTCACGCCCCCAGAAAACAAGTCTTGAAACCCTACATCACTTTCCATGGAGATATATTTTATATTTTGAAATAGGCAGCCTACCTGTGTAGTCTTTCTACAGTGTATTGTACAGGCATCAATTTAACAAAAGCGATGCATTCAGAAAGGCAAGCGACATTCTCCCTCGCACCATGCCAAGGACACACCTCGCCCACCTCCAGCGATAACACACACCTCCCACAGCCACTTGTTACAGCGTCCTCGAGACCAGCTCAGTATCATGTTGCATGGCCAGGAGGAAATTACCTCAACCAAAAATAATCATAAAAAAAATATATTCCTTGGTCGTCATTATCCTATGGACTCATGGATTTGTGCAACTGGACCTGATTTTGCGAGATGCTGAATGCCCTAAATCCCTAATGACTACGTGTGAGCTGAAGGCCCAGTGTCTATGTGTCCCCATACATCCACCAGGAGACATGTCACGTCCCCATATAGAAAAACTTGCCCTTCCCCAATAAGGCATTATATATGTATAACTAATACATCACCATCAACAATCTAAATAAAGGCTTGCCGAATAACCAGGTTAGCTTCAATGTATAAGAATACCTTGTATACCCAAAAAGGGTATACAAAATGTAATTACAATAGTGCTTGATGACAGGTAAAGTGCAGAACCCCACACCGCAGTCTTTCAAAATCATCTGTCCAGAATGGAAAAGCAGACATTTCTGCCTTAACAGTGAGATTTGCCCTGCACTGACAGCGAATTTTGAAGAAATACATTTTCCAGACAAGAGATCATGGTATGTTAGAAAAAGCAGGTGAAAAAATGTGTCATTATTTGAACAAATAATTGGGGGGGGGGGGAATATTACAGTTGAATTCTACTCAGAACGGGACATTTTTTTCTGTCGTCATAGATGCTGCCCTTCAAGCAAGCAGATCTTACAGAGTAGATCTCTATTCATTTTTTTGAGTTTGGGAGGGTTATGAGCTAAAAAAATAACTGAGCAGAGGAAGACAATGTACTTAATTTTACACAGCTCTTGCTTAACAGTAGTAAACTAATGACATCCCAAATCACTGAATTAAGTAACATTAGGGAACACGCTCAGGTGATAACATGAAACATATTCACTTATATTGACTGCAAAACAACAATATTCTACAACATTATTTTTGTAAAGATTTACACTTTCTTTTCTGGCTGTAATTATATGATATTATATATAATTATGTATAATAATATATTATATATTTCCAAGATGCCATTTCTGATTAGCACCTCTTCTCCTCTTAGCACTGACAGATTCTGCACCTACAGATCTCATGATCTCAGCAAGCAGTCCTAATCTATAATTTAAAATGTTGGAATTACAGAATTACTTACTTCTTCTAATCTTCATTCCGCTTCTTCTGTTTTGTTGAATACAAATATTTTAATTACTAGGGAACTGTACCTAATATGCTACGTTCTAGTTCAAATCATGACCATATGTATTGTAACACAAAGCAATTAATAGCAGCATATCCAGGAAATTGCCACTTACAATCAGCTGCCTGCCAACACATTATAACCACACCAAATTCAAAGATGAAATAGTATTTGCCTGGTAACGAGAACATTTCCTATTTAAGCTGGTATAGAGGTTATTCCTTCCACAGTTCTTGTGAAGTGGAACATCACTTATTGGAACACTTTTGCCTCTCTGCCAGGTATGATTTTTATGGTTGCTAATGTATTCACTTAGAAGCCTTTTCTTGATTTCTGGAGTATAAGAACTTGATTCAATTGCTTAAGCATAGGGATCACGTGCCACTTCTTTAGGGCATCCAAGGCACGCACATGGGACTAGCAGACAGAGCACAGGATCTGCTTGCTCCTGCCATGGCAGCTAGGGACCAGCCAGAGCACCCAAGGGCAACTGAAATGGCCACCAAATTGAGCCCTAAATGCAATAAATCTTGATGGATACTTTTTTTATTCAAGAACTGGGAAAAACACTACCTAGAGTCAATGTTACAAAAAAAAAAAAAAAACCAAACCAAAACAAAACCGAAAACAAATCAGCATTACGCACGTGGGATAATATTTTAAGAATAAGACCTTACTTCCTTTCCTCAACGATGATGTGGCCGCTCAGATGCATGAGAATTGCAGAAAGTTATGGCACTTCAGGTTTCTTCACTTTTAATTCCACCTATGTTGCAAAATTGGAATTCAGAATAAAACCAAAAAAAGAGTTGCATTGCTTTAATGTTGAATTCTGATTTTTGTTTTGCAGTATGTTATTGATTTATCATTGTAGTGAGACCTAATTCCTACTTATTACGGGTTTTTTTACTCACATCTAGTTCTCCTACAAGGTTCATTTATGAATATAAGGCTAATTTAACCCGGTTTTTACTTTAATTAAATTGGTATATAATTGAGAACAAGGATTTTTGAACCCAGGACCAAATAACCCCATTTGCTCTCTGTGACCTGGGTATCATCTTTAGGCATATCACCTAAGTAACCTTAAAAGATCACATCCTTAAATAAAACTTACATGAAAAGAGATACAGGCAATAAATAGAAAATCCAAACCCAAGGCAAAAATAGTATTTTCCAAGAATCATCTTTTCAGTGGGTCCATAAGAGTAAGTTAATTTGCCATATGCAAACTAAGGTTTCCCAGTGTTCTGGGGTTACCATGGTATAGGAAATTCAGTAAATCTATATATAAACAGGCAATTCTTACCATATGCAGAAGGCACATCTGATGCCCTCATCACGGTCCACAACCTCGTTATACAGTTTGTTCCACTTGGGATATAATATAATTTCACACTTAAAAATATATACTTTAAGGTACTAAATGTTAAATATCTGTTTTCCGTTCCTACCTACCCTGAAGTTACAAAAAAGCTCTTTTTTTGCTGTTATTGCTATCTTAGTGCTGTGAAGAGGATGCAGTCAACCTTCTAATTTTAATTTTCTTGAAGAATCCCCGGAAAGATATGTAAATTGTTTCTTTCAAGATACTGAGCGCTTTGTTTTGCTTTAAAATACATCACTAGAAGCAAAGTCTAGGCTTCAATAACTTCTGAATGTCAGCACATCTCTGCTTTCTAAAATGTGTGTTTTAGTCAGTGATATTGTGAGCGAGGAGCCTGTTCCAACTCCGCGATAATGCTGGCATTAATTTTCACTTATAATTGTTTCCTCCTTAAACAGCCCCACAGAGAGAGACTCGCATCCCTTCATTACACATAACTTATCATGGCATTAAATTTGCCTAAATTGTACTCTAGTGCTGCCATACTGCTGACCCTTAAGTCTGTAAACAAATACATTTGTTCTCCATATATTTATGTTTTGTCTTCTAAATTGTGAGAAAATGAGCCTAGAATCTTCATATTGTAATTGTATCATCAAAGCCTGTTGAGAATACGATAAAGTAACCAGAAGTTAAATTATCAATAAGAGTCATTTATTTTGCATTTTTATTTTGAAGAATACTTATGAGAATTGTGATAAATTAGCAGTGACAAACTACTTCTTGCAGGCTGATTTTGTGTGGAGAGTTTAATTAAACATTGCAGCTGTTTATCTCTATGGTGATTAAATTTTCATATGTAAATTACATGTATTAAGATCAAGATACTTATGTAAATGTCACTTGCCTTAATGTTTTGTGTTACTGTTATTAACATCTAACCATCAGCTTGTAATCTTCTTGTATTGCATTACGCTGGCATGCACTACATGACTAAAATAAGTAGATTTATATCTTAATAACAAACAAGTTTTTAAAAAGAACATCTTACTATGTAATTGAGATGTAGATAAAAAAATAAAAAATAAACTGTCGAGTGTGAACCGCTGTAAATTTGAGAACCTCATTGGTTCGAGCCGCAGTCGTTGAATGCCTCCCATCTGTCAGCAAACAACTACTTGAATAGAAGTTAACTGGGTAGCGACGTTTTCAGATACAAGAGCCAAGTGCAGACCCCAGAGGTAAGTATGCTACTTACACTGCTGGGAGAGAACAGCATCATTGCATTGTCTGTACCCCGAGACCAAAACAAATTTTGCCTGGACATCAGGGATCTATACATCCACTTAGAATAACTCTCCCATCCACCTTAGAGCAATTGAGGGTATAATGGTTTATTTTGTGTTGTCACTGCCAAATAAAAAACAGAAAGCTATTATAGTTCTGATACGAACACTTTCTAAACAGCAACAAAAAATATTTGTATTTCAAGAAAAAAAAAAAAGCTCAAGATCCACCCACATCTATTTCCAACAACCAAAAAACCCCTAATAGATCCCAAATGTTTCTTTCGCAACAGCACTTTAAAGGCCTGGATCTCATGGAGAGTCAACGGAAGAAAAGAGCCGAGATTTGCCATTTACTAGATTTTCCACATATTTTTTCTATTTTTGCTGTACCCTCATAAGTATTATTCTTATTCACTTTGATGATAAAGATTAGCAACAACTTGGAGTGAAGAACTAGGAAGATCTGCCATCTGATCTTAGTTATTAGAGAGAGGGAAGTTCTTAATATAAAAACATACAACTCCAATGCAAGAAAGACTTTTCATTATGCCAGTCATGCTTGGAGCCTACTGAAAGGCAGACACTCATTGATAGCAGGAAATCAAATTCATCATTTGCAAAAACAAATTAAGAGACCAAATTGCAGTAGGCAATACACAGAAAATGAGATAAAACCAGTTAGGATTAATTTCTTTTGAGGAATCTATAGGTTATATATGATCTCAGAGTTTGCATTTGTTTGTATGATGTGTAGGAAGAAAGGAAAAGACCACTGGGAGGTGGGGGCTTCATTTTCTTACATTGTCATCCAGGAGGCATGCCACTATCAAACGAGAGTACATTATCTCAATGATCTACTCAAAAGCAATGGAACACTTTGAAGATGCCCCAAATAATTGTATGGATGTTCTGATGGGCAAATTGGAGATGAGCATTGTCTAGCGGCTTAGAATAAGTTCAATCACTCTCTCAGCAACATAATGTGCTTTGAAGAAAGAGCAGTCAGCTAGCTTAGCAGCAATTTTAATGGGTGCTATCCCTCAGTGCTAATAACTTCATCAGATGACAGTCTGACTGTACTCGTAGGGTGTCATATACGCATCTTCCTCAACAGCTGTAATCTGTAAATTCACTCTGAATTTCCTTTTTGTTTTAGAGTCTTAAATTACACCCCAAACACTCTTTTGGGATTAATTCAATTTACTTACAAAATTTTCTATTTCCAAATTAAAAATACACAATATATCTCCTTTAAATCTGGTCACACATTAAACTGTTAGAAAAGCGCTTGTTCCTCTTCCAAGCAACATATATCAGGTCTTATGTTTGCAATGTTCAAATTCTCCAAAAGTCTTTGCCCATGGTTTGGGTTTCATTGCTCCCAGACATCTCAGCTGCTCTCCTCTACCTCTAACACATTATTCCATGAGTCCTACCTTCACTTGTTAAGCTAAAGAGGCGAGAGTAACATTTTGGATAGTACCTGCCTTCCTGTAAGAAAATGTGGTAAATTCAAGAAAGAGAACAGGTCTAGGAGGAACTGGTGCTGCAAGATGTTTCATTCACTGTACTCATTTATCCTGAGGACCATTGCAAATTCACCTTTACAAATTTCTTTTTCAAATTACAAATTTCTTTTTCAAATTACAATAATTCAAATTCCAGCAAGTTTCTTTTTTTCAGTGAAACAAAGTCAGATTACATAAAATTCCTGGTTTGAAACTGTTCCTTCCCATGGAAAAGCTGCTATGGCAGAAAAAGAAATCTTTCCAACTTTTGTAGATAGCCACATCTCCAATTGATTGGACATGGAGTTCTGGATATCATAACATTTTTGGGGTTTTTTTTAATCTACTGTTTTTAAAAGTCCTTCTCAGCAATGCAATGCTAGTGACAGCAGCTTTCCTCTCCTGCACCAAGCACACACCTTTGATGAGAAACTGCAACCTGTGACATTTTTCCAGCTGAAATGGGATAGCATTTTTGCAGCACCTGAAAGACGTAATCTAGACAAGCAAAACTGCTGACACACTCCAGAGTGCCATCTCCAGCATGAGAGAAGTCTCACAGGGGAAAGACAAAGACCACAAGCTCATTTCTTAGAGCCATCTTCAACAGCATCTCCTTACTTCTGTGGATTTCTTGGGCAATGAAGTATCATTCAGCGTAAGCGAAGAATATTTCTTTGCATGCATAAATGGATTAGTTTTCTATCACTAAGATGTTTGCAGCAGCTCAGTCTGGAGTGTCTCGGTTTATCACTATTACAGCCACCACCATGGTATAAAAAAAAAATGGAGTGTGGGACCATAAAAAGACAGAGAAAAGAGGACCAGGATAATTGTAAGGGAGAAAGCTTGTACTTCTTCACGCAAATCTCACTAATCATTAATAATCAGGGAGAAAGAGTGAAATACTGTTTATAGGGGGTTTGTAAATTACTACATTATCATAAAGATTGCCTGAATCTCTCAGCATCTCTTAAACACGGACAGATCATGATGAAGTTCACCAAGAGGCATTTTTCTTCAACAAGAAAACCTTCTTGGGCTATTTAAGTTTAGTTTGCCATAAAACTTCCTATATTCACTGCCTGACTGTCTACTGAAAATAATAACCCTGAATAATGATCATAGCCCGGATAGTTGGCAGCAGATCCACTACAATTACCAAAAGTTAATTAGAATTATTAAAATAACAAACACAAGGCCACCAATATTATACATCTACATTTAATAGCGGAATCCAACAGTGCATCTGATTCATGAACTACATTATATTATTTTAAAGCCTTTTCTTTCTTACCAAATTAAATATTGATGGATTATCCTCTCCGAATCAGTTGGTGGATTGAATTCTATTTATACAGGCCCTAAAAAATTAAGCTATAGAGCAGAACTATAAAGAGCCTCTTGTCTCCCCGAACAGTAAAATAACCTGCAGTTCATTTTGGCTTGTTGTTTCCCTGTCCACAGGATTATGTTTGGAAAATGAAATTCCAGACTTAAAAGCAATTGGTCAGACAATTTCATCAAACACAGTTTCGCCTCCTATTGCCGATTTAATATAAATTTACTTAAGGCCGTGCTTAAAGAAATTGCAAGTTCAAGTTGTCAACATCTTTGCGCCCACGTGAACCCTAATAATTTTAACATGCTGTATATATTCACAATCTCTCACAGCCTTAATTTTCAAGATCATTACAACACCTCTCTGCTCTCAGAAATGCTTGTCTCTGGCCCTCCTGCCTTCTTCCTTCACACTAGGATTATTTTAATCAGACAACTCAGAACAGATTTAACACGTGTTTACTTCATTTCTGCGTGTGCACAGTATTGTAAAGAACCTCACTTTATTTTTAGATCCTAAACTGAATTATGCAGCACATGGTATCAGAAGAGAATTTTTAAGCTTTTATATTGGCAAATTTGAAGAGGAATTGCTGACACACATAATGCTGCTTCACACAGACAAGCATTGCTGAGGCCACGCATAGTCATATTTTCTGTTCGCTTTTTTAACAAAATCAACACCATTTCAGGCCGCTATTCTCCTCAGTCATTTGGCAAAATGCAAACAGCAGTTTAACTGCCATAATTGAAAAGATACCGAGCTGCCTGAGCTGCTCAGAGGGTTTTCTTTCAAGTCATAAGAAAAAGTGCAATTCTTCTTTCCCTAACCAGCTATCTTAGCCATCAGCCTTCCCAATTCTTCCACCCTGTATATATAAAAAGAAGATACATAAATAGTCTTAATATTTTAAAGCAAAATATTTCTAAAGGCACATTAGCAAGAAACCAAATCTTGTCTATTAGGATAAAAAAAAATTACAAGCCAGGTAATGGATTTGCATGTACTCTCCCCTCTTTTAGTTATCGTGGGTTTAAATGACATCAATTATCTAAGAAAGAAAGAATATAAAGACTCAACAGAACCATTAAAAATGCTCAGAGGTCTTCACGCTGTAAATTGCTTTTCTGAACTTCACATACATAACAGGAGTGGAAGTGTGGAAGAGGCAGGAGATGCAGCTCCACTATAATCACTTAAAAGTAAAGATTGCACTTTGTGTGTGAGTGCCTTCTCTCCAAATTAACATCAGATCTTTCATTCTAAGTAGTTGCAAGGTTATGAACCCAAATTTCCCCTCTGATGCTGGACTGAAGATAAAACAAACAAAAAAAAAGGGTAAAGATGATTGTTTTGAAAAATTCTTTTAACAATAACTACAAGCTTAAGTTATAGATAAGCTGTCCTGCAGCAATTGTGGTTTAGGAAAAAGCAATGAAACATAACCCAGTCATGTCCAGATTTTGACTGTAAAGTGTAACAATTCCATAAAGTACCTTTACACTATGAGCAAATCCTATAGCATATTAGATGAAACATAAACAAATGTATCAACCACTGCATTTAATATAGGTACAAAAAACTAAGATGTATATTTTAACTTTAAGTGACTTAATGTAGATTAATTAAAAGCAAAATCATAAGCATTGAAATAAGATTTGTATGTATTGTCACTATATCTCCTCTTCCAGTTCCTATTGCAATCACAAGGATATGGAAAATAAAAGCGGTTACCTGGCAAATCAGCCAAAGAGAGTTTAAATAAGGTGACCAGCTCAAGCTATCTAACTACATTTTCTTCCTCCCAGTCCAGGTCACGAAAAGACTAAAATAACAGTGCAATGTTTTATATTAAAAGTTTAAAAATTATAGAGGAAGAAAAGAGAAAGAGGGAAGAGCTTTCTCTGCTGCTGGAACTTGAAGCAAATTTTCATGCCAAATATAGTCTAACCAACCCATCCAGGTGGCTGGTAGAGAAAACCACACTAACCAGCTGAGCACCCAAAAAAGCTTCTACATGTATTCTGAAGAGAAATACATACAAGCCTGAGCAACAGGTTGCTGTGAGGGCAAGTTAGAAACTCTCAGTCTTAAAAAAAAAAAAAAAAAAAAAAAAATTGAGAGTTCATTAACATCTTACCATAGTGTTATCTGTAA
Organism: Nipponia nippon; assembly: GCF_047370975.1. Classification (NCBI taxonomy): domain Eukaryota; kingdom Metazoa; phylum Chordata; class Aves; order Pelecaniformes; family Threskiornithidae; genus Nipponia; species Nipponia nippon. The sequence goes on from NW_028262369.1 coordinate 97,522,608, forward strand.
AAGCCGTAATAAAGATCAGCCTCTAAACAGCAGCTCTCCAAAATGAGTAACACATCAAAAATTACAAAATTGCAAATAACAACCTTAAAGCATGGGAATAACATAGAAATAACATGAGATGCTGGGGAAAGAGAGACATCAGGAAGGGCTGATGTCCGGGTCCAGCGCAGGAGACGCAGCTGCCGTGCACACGGACGCCCATCTGTACACACATGCAGTTTGTGCACCTGCGTGCCAATTCCTCACCACGCACGTACAACAGAGCTAACGTGACTCCAGCTCACCAGGGAACAAAATTTGCCCTTTTTCTCACTCCTCTATATGAAGCCTCTGAGACGCCCTCACTCATCTCCTTGACCACTTCAACATTGCTTCTCTTCCAATCTGCTCCTTTTTGTTTCCCAGAATATCTAGGGATTTTTACTAATTAAAAAATTTCACACCATGTTATCTATGGTTAACATGAAACTAAGCTTTACTAATTTGATCTCCATATGTCTAGCACCATTTATTCATGCTGTATCACCATCTCTGAACATAGATTACAATTGACCTCTTGGTCTCTATGTTAAAGCTTTCACAACACTCACAGCTATCAAAAGTCAAAAGAGTTGAACACAACCCAGTGAAGCCAGTATCAGGAGTTAGCTAAATAACTAGCTGAATTGCAGATTGATTAGCTAGATGTATTTTTTAAAATAAATTTACATAAATTTTCAAGGAAGTTTGTCCTTCAAGTGGGACACTGGAAAAGGAGCAATTCGGGGAATTTCTTCTCCTGCCTTTCCCTTTCCCTCTCTCTCTCTCTCTCTCTTCCATCCTCTCCGTTCCTCTTTCCTTGTTTCAAAACTTGGCCATTGTTGGTGACCATTTATTTTGATTTTTTATTATGGTGAAAATGCCTCTTGGATTGCCATGCCATCGTGAATTTTTCACTTTTCATGGACGAGGACGCGCACATCCAACGTGGGCTCCCCTGCACGCAGGGAATGACCAAATTTGTTCAGCTCTTGCCTTGAGTGGACATGTGGATTCCCTTCCTCTTACTTTTAAAATCTTCCTTTCTAAATTTTCAAGTGGTTGTGTTAGTTTTGGTATCATCATTCCCTAAGGATGCTAAACTTAATTATATTGGTTTTACTTATCTCTAATTAAAATAGCCACTCTGCAAAACACTCTGGAAAGCAATTAAATGATACTTGAAACTTGTCCAAACTTTGTGTTTGGGGCGTCACGGTTTAAACAGTTGAGAAGTTTTAAAAGTTGGATCCCTCATTAAAACCTGCACAGTGAGTTTTCTGAAGTCCTAAAATAACAAGCCACTGAAACCTTGGGGGGTGGGGGTGTGTGTGTGTGTATAAGTTTTAACATTGATTTCCACTGCTACGGCTGAGTCAAAAGGAGTTCTGTCGCTGACTCAGAAGCTTTCATGAAGCCAGGCCTTCATGTACCAGTTACAGCATTGAAATTCCACCCAACAGAAGTGTGAAAATATTTTCAGCATATTTATCAGCACCTCCTCTCGCTCAGAACGAAAACAAGACGACTAGATTATAAGAGAGTGAAAGACAGAATATTAGTCCCCTGTGCTGCCAGTGCCCCCCGATTTCTGCCAATACATGTCACTCCCAACCGGAGCGACCTCATGCTATTTTATTTAATCAGCCCATTTCCAAATTCTTTAAAAAAACAAATGAAGTTAAATAACAAATAGCATAAATATTTTAATAGGCCTTCACATTACCAACTGCCAGACCAGCTGTCTAAATTGCAAGAGTTTTGGTGGCTTTTTTCTCTTTTTTTTTTTTTATAAACCAGAAACACATACGTCTACGCCGTGAAAGGCATCTGTCTCGGGAGTGACCCCTGGCCCCAGGCGGCACGGCACAGACGGGTCCATGTGGACGCTTGTCCGATGAGCGGTGCTGGGTCCCATCCCTGCAGCCGTACCGGCGTCACGTCCCCGGCCTCCCTCCGCTCTCATGCTGAGGAGGGGAGAGGACAAGAAGAGTCCTGATCTCAGCATATCAACTTCAACTTCCTTCTTGAATAATTTGCAACACTACACAGAAAACAAGATGTAACAAATAATTATAATACTGTGTATTAACCTGCAAATCATAAGGCAGCCAATAAAAAGCAGTTCTGCTTGTGGCTCCCCGCTTGTAGAAAGTTGGGGTTTTTTTGCTCCCGAAGAGCAGGCTTGGCTTCATCCAGCTAATATTTTGGGAACGTGATGGCTTTTGTGACAGATGCCCCTTTATTTTGAGTATTTTACAACACGCTACTGGAAAACACGAGGAAGATGATGCTTGAAACACCACACGCGAAAGGGATCAGATCAGAAGGAGGTGAGTTACGTATCTACAGCTGCATATTTAATCGTAGGTGCACAGAAAGAAAGATACTTTGAATCTGTAAGTGAAATACCTCTGATATTGCATTAAAAAAATAAAAATATTAAACACTCCCAGTCCAGTCTTTTTTAATGCAAATGTAATTTTAAATATTTGTGAAACTGGAGAGGAAATAGTAGTTTCCCAAAAGCAGAAAAGACTTATTAAAAAAAAAGATACAAGCTCTTGCTACGAAATATGAAAAATAAAACTCCCTTATGACGCTGAAACAGTGAGATGGTGATGACAATTCACTCGTCTCTGTCTCATGTAGGCTAACTCCAAGCAAGTTGAGTTTTTAAAGACAGGCATGATGCCCACTGAATGCAGAGGAGACACAAGCTTACTGGCTAAATTTTAAGGAAAAATAGCTGAAATTTTTTTCCGCTACAGAAACTGGAAATCTCACAGAGGCAATGCAAGAGCAGCACAGCACCCTGACTAGAGCCAACTTTCATACCATGAAGGTGTACATGCCCATAGCCACAGTTTTCATTCTGAACTTTTTAGTAGATCAAATAGTAAATAGACCAAAGCTATAGACTGATTTCATTTAATTGTCACTAAGCAACAGTACTTGATTGTAAAATTTTGTATCCTGTTTTAAGGATACTGATTTTTCATTAGGAATACCGATTTTCCTATAACACCGTACTAATAACATGCTCTCTATTTTCTGCAACTTAATTTTAAGTTAAAAGCTTACGTGGAGCCTCAGGAACAGTTTACATTCAGCTAAAGATTTTGTCAAAACTCTTACTATTGCTTACTCTTGATGTTCCTTAGACTTCTGTATAATACTACCACTATTTTATTTATGATTTTCCTGCTCAGCTAAATTCCTCCCCTGCCCATCAGTAAAGAACTACATTAATAACCACTCTGAACATTGAGCCCTCAATAGGGCTTTAATAAGAAGCTTTAATAAGAAGCTTATGGGCAGGTTTGCACCTCTCTCAAATGCCAGTGATGGATGACACCATGGCCCCGAGCCCAACAGAGGAATACAAGAGTTCAGCAAAGTTTCTCTCTTTTTCAGCCTCTCGAGTGGTGGAAAAGGTCCCTACATGGCTTCGTTACAACCGTTATCATGGTAAAAAAAAAGAACAATTTTGGATTTTCTTTCGAGAGGAAGCAGGAGATGAGGTTGGTGTGGTGCCACCACACGAGGGAGCCATCTCCTCAAAAATTCACAGGTTTAGAAGAGTTGAAACCAAAGCAAGCACAACCCTGCAGGGCCTGGGTGACTCCAGGATGAGCAGCCCCTGGTGCAGGGCCAGCATCACAAACCCCAAATCATCCCAGTCAAGCCTTCGGGAAAGCCGTGGAGAGATAAAATCCCCAGCCGGGGAGACAAAATCCATTTTTTTTGCTATTCTCATTTACGAGTCAACGCTGAGAAACTTTATAGTAATAATCATAATGGTGAGATGCAAGTTTTTCTGCCCAAAAAGCAAGTTCAAGATGATAACAACAGTGATCAAATTCACAGGCAATATATGGCAAAGAGTAAGACAAATCTGACCCTGGAAATCTGAGATGAGACGCATAAAACTTTTATATTTTGTCCCATAAATTGTGCTGCTGCAGCCACCGTCCCCTTGGCAAGACAGCTGGCCAGCAGCTTTCCCTTGCCATCATCTTCCACCACTTCTTGGCCTCCAGCATCTCTGGCAGCTTCAGTGCTGCCATCTCTGCATTTTTAGCTTTATTTTTTAAGTATTCATACAGAAGTGCTTTAACCACACAGCCTGGATGTCTCCCACCAACCTATTACTGACATAATTCATTACCAAGTAGGTGCTAAAGCAGCCAAGGTGATTTTTCACTCCAAATTGCACAAAGCTTGTATGCATGTAGAAACATTTAAAATATTTAAATCACAAATTTAAATGATTCAATTTGAGCTCACTTTGGTATCTTAATCCTCCCCTCGCTGCTGCTGTCACGTGCACTGGATATGACTGGGTTCCTGCGGAGAAGGTGTAATTACAGACTATATCATACCACGTGCAGAGAAGGGAGCTGGATGAAGTTCACATAGCCTTAAATCCCGGTCCTTCCTGCTGTCAAATGCTTAATTCAAAAACTAAATAACGGTGCTTTCCTGCGCTCCGGTTCTGTTTCCACTGCAGAAGACCCCACAATCAACTTCTGAATATTCTTCCACCACTGCCACCACATAGAGGGCTAACATTCAGCAAAAGTCACGGAAAAAAAGGGGTTGTTACCAGCACTCAAAAGTCCTGACGGACACAACGTGGTGCAGAGTCATGGCACCTCCCCGGTTTGTGGGCATCCCCCGCCCAAATGTCAGAGCCCCGAGCCCAGAAGGGGCAAGACCCAGAAACCAGAGTGAACCCCCGGAATGGAAGGTGCTGCCATGGTTCGTCCTGGTTCCCCTCGGAGGAATTAAAGCAGGCTATACAGGGGAAGCGTTTTGAAAAACAAAATCATCATGAAGTAAATGTATAATTTGTCAAGAGTCTTCCTGAAATATTAAAACACAAGGACATTTCTCCTACCTTATATTACTTTATAGCAGCTTCACCTAACTTCGCACGTTTAGCGAACTTTAAGTATAACAATTAGCTTAAAGAAGGTGTCTTCACACAGTAAGCCAAAATATTAGGGAACGTTATTATATACCTGTCCTCAGTCTCTCACTGCTTATAAGGCCATGTGATCCAAAAGCTTACAGACAAAACTTCTGAGACACAACTTCCACCTACACCGACTTCAGCTGCTCCCTTATTTAAAGCTGCGTATACAAACGCGTATCGCATAACAGGAGGGTGGCAGAACAGTGAAGCACCACGCTCTTCTACCTACTAATTACCATTAAATGGGAAGAGATTTGACAGTACACTGTATACTTCTCAGAAGAGGTCTCATTTTCTTCACTTTTATTAACTAACTTGGTCTATAATTAAAAGAACAGCTTGAATCCTTGTGATAAAGAGACACGACTGCTTTACTCTTCACTTTTGCACTGATGCGTTGCATGCATTGTACCATGCATGATCATACTGTTCATTTTCTACTTAATAAAGAATGAAAGAGCATTTCAGCTGGGTTCAGCAGCGAGAAATCCTGCACTTCTCTGCCTTATCTACAAATCCCGTGCTGTGGCCTTCCCCCAGTGTGCGCACAGCGAGCGGACTTGGCAATGGGATTTTCGTACCTCCAGGCAGAGCTCAGGCAAGCCAAGGATGGCTTCACAGGAGCAGTGCTGCAGGTCTCCAGACATTTAGGTATTTATGTGAATTAAATGTCTTGAAGTCAGCACTGCGTACACATGAAGTAATGGAAAGCAAAGCTTTCCTGAGATCAGTTAGGCTCCTTTCCTCCCCACACACACACTTAATTATAGCGGTTGGATCAAGCTGGCAGTGCCTTGTGCTCTTTTTCTCCCCATACACGATATGGAAGAAGTAAAGACTTGACGAAGAAACATCCTCTTGGTTTCCTAAAAGATCTTTTTCATTTTTCTAAATTAACCATTAAATACCTTGTCCTGATGTCATCAATCATTACATCTCATGTTAGGCTCCGCCTCAGAATGCAACGTGAGCTTTGCAGGAAACTTTCATAAAGCTGCCCATCCTTGACCACGTTGTTTGGGAGAGGATGCTGCTCACACCATCACATTGAATTCCTGTGGTTTCATCCTGAGTAAGAGTTATTTGCAAACTCTTCCTTGGATGCAAACAGGGAACCGAGCAGATTTATGTACGCCTGTAGGTAGGTACATATGCACGCAAATCACATGCTATATTTTACCTTCCTTTAATCTTCATCTCTTCCTATTAATTCAGCATGTGCTCTGAGGATGGGACTACTGGAGGGAGGATAGGCGTGCTGAAGTCCTGGTAATGCAACTGGCCTCACCACACTCCCATTGTACGCAACACATCATAAATCCAAATTTCATAAACCGGTGATGCAACTGCCATTGCTACCTGAAACTGCCTTCCAAAAGCAGGAGTGGAATGAATGAGCAAAGCAGCCTTCTCTAATTCATGCACTTATATAATGTCAAAAATGATGTAGTTGATGCTCCCATTCATCTAAATTTGCCTGGCAATAAGTCAGGCTGCCCACAGAATTTTTTTATTAACAGTTACACATGAACAGCTGCAATTACGTCTTTGCCCACGCTCTTCACCTAGTGCTGGATAGGGCCGAAATAACTCTGTGTATATATACGTAAACATCCATTTTCAAGCACAGCTTTAAATTTATCCTGAAATCACTACTAAATATAAATGTTTAGGGTCATCTGATTTGCTCTTCTATCTCATGTACTTCGGTAGCTCTTTCTGCTTCAGGGAGAATGACAGTAAGGCTAACAGACCTCGTGGACAAGAGCCCTTTCTTAATTTCATCCTATTACTCCTGAAGTCCCTCTACTCTCCCACACAGACTAGCCAAGTATTTCTCTAAATATTGGCTTAGCATAAGGCCTACGAATTCATATCTAACACCTAGGAATAGGAAGCCAAGGTTGGACAACTCTCGGATAACTGATAAATACCAGTGAGATCAATATTCACTGTCTTTCACGACAAGGTCAGTGATGTAGATATTTAACCACCAATGAAAGTTTCCAGAAATTTCATTTACACATTTGTCCAGGACTCACATTTGGCTGGGAGCTAAAAATAAATGGATTTGCTGACATTCATAGATAATGACTGCTTGAGTAAACAGAATTTCAGACCTGAAACATCCTGATTTTACAGACAGGGTCCTGGCACAATTTACATGGATTTATTATTTATCCATCAATCAGAAACAAAAACTTCTATTTTGATAAATGAGTAGACAGAAAACAAAATGTAGCCCATCCTAAAGGGACGGTAATTACAAACAGCATTTCATTGTTCAATTTTTAGTAAAAAAAAAATAAGGGTTGCAATTGCAGCAGATTTTGCACAGTATCCTAAGAAGCATAATTTATCTTTAGGTCAAGTGGATTTTTACATCTCTGAAGACATCACAGCAAAAGAAAAAAACCTAGGAGTGAAACATCATCATTCATGGGCAAAAACATAAATTTCTAGGTACCTAAAAATGTTCTTTTAGATCATTTATTCTTCACCTACTAATGCAGTTGCCAGGTCTTCCTTCTATTTATGAAAGATTGCCTTCTCCATCAGCAATTAATTTGGCTTTGTCTTCATCCACCACAGAAAGAAAACAAACTAACGGTAAGAAAAATATTTCCTGATCCAAAATTAATGCCTTTGCCCCGAAAAGAAAGTAAATATTGGTTTGCACCAGAAGCCACTGCAGGGTGGACGTGAGCAACCTCAGCCTGACCAGGAGAGGGTCAATGCCCCAATGCAGTGCGTCGACTTGCACGGCGACAAATGTCATGCAGATAAACACTAATTATGGTTATGTTGGACTTGAAGGGAAAGCGTTCAGTAAAATCACTGCACTGCTGCAGCTCAGATTAAAAGTTGTTTCTCTTAATCAACCAATTCTACTACTTCCAAAGATGACCTTTTTGGAGAATAGTTTTATTTTAATTTTTTTTTTATTAATTGCTGTCTGAATAGCCTGCTTAGAAAATAAGAGAAACAACTCTTCCCTCTCCCTGTAACAATTAGCAGAGATGATAAAGCTCATATTTCTAGCTTAGTTAATTTAGCATGTCAAAACCCAATCTTTCCCTGGTAATTTCAATACACTGAATGTCACAGAAAGGCCAAGTGACAGATTGCTGCATTTCAGTCAGAACACTCATCCTACTAAAAATGTAATCACTGATGTTCAGATTTCATTTGACTATGCACCGTAAAATATTTGGATTGCGGGTAGCCTTTGGCATCTTCTTTTTCCCCCCTCTCATACAATCAAAAATGAATTAATGTTACAAACTGAGTTCCAACATAAGTTTTGAGAATTACATGGACAGGTAAGCCTAAACCATGATACTTTAATACAAAGTGTTCAGATTTGACACCAATTAATACTGAGTTCAGTATTATTACTGAGTAATACTGAGTTCAGATTCAACAACACTAGTGAGAACTGGAAGTATGTTTCCAATTCATACTCAGGAGACTACAAAGTCCATCAAAAATAAATTAAAATCCTTTACGAATCGTTATCATGCCCCATGTTTAATCATGTTCCTAGACAACTCCTTCATTATCGCAGTATGAATAGGCTCCAGTTGTAAGCTGAATTTCAGGGCTCTGTCATCTTTATCGTGCCCCAGCTTTCAGCAAGCTTTTTGTGCATCTATTTGTTACAAACGATTTTGATGTACAGGAAATGCATTTGTCTTCTTTTCCAAGAATGGTTTCATAACCTCACTATGTTCCAAAGCTAAATAACACATATGGTTTGTGTTTAACAACCTCCATGTGGTGCTTCATATGTGTACTTTTCCTTTTTGCTTCCAAGTATATGGCTGCAGAGCACTGAGGATCAGGCACCAGCGTGGGTGAACGCTCTCTGAATAGGCTTGCTTTTCAATTGTCAGACGGCAATTGACTGAAATCAGGGGAAAAATGATTATTCTGACAGCCTTTGATAAGTCATTGGCTCAAAACTTCTTTCTGTTCAAAGTCTCCTATGTCTATCAGATATTCAGTGAGGCATATGGCATCTTCTTGATGCGATACCCATTATTGATACAGAACGGTAACCTCTATGCTCTTGAACAAGCCTCCCATAGTTCTGGCCATGCTTTACTTTCTGTAACAAACAGCTTCCTCCAACCAGTATGTACAAACAGGCCTGAGGTCGCCCTCATCTGCCATGCACGCTGATGTTCGTCATTTTAATTTGCCCTTCAGGTATATGGAAAGTTTGATAAATTAATTGACTTTCGCCCAAACTGAAGCTATTCCTGCTGAAGCTACTGTCAACAGGCAAGTGCCAGAGGTAGAAAAAGGAGCTACACTGGAGGCCAAAGAGTTAAAACAGTGAGAACATAAGACACGGTCTTCTACGCAACACCTTGTTCTAACTGTTTTCAATATTTACATTAAAATATAGGTCAGCCGAAATGATGGCAGGAGATTAACCCCTCGATGAAGCGCTAACTCTATGTCAGAACCTGTATGTGGGAAAGCAGCACAGTCAAATTATCCCTCTTCAGTCTCTGCTTTACACGTCTGAGATCTTCCCCAGTTTCCCTGCATGACCTGGCAGACCTGTGCAACCTCACCAGAAAACTAATTAAGCATTAAGATGAGTCCAGGATGGAGCAGTATTGGGCAGGACCACTTCCAGCCTCTAGATACCAATGTATGCAATAGCATCGGAAACATGCTTTTTTCATTACAGCCCTTGTTAATAGCCTAAGGAAGTGCCTCCTGCGAAGGATCAGACTGTAAGTTGTAATGAGCGTTTTAATTAACACTATCCCACTGCCAGGGAAAAATATTATATGTAAATTCAATAAATTATTTGCACTGGGAAATCATGGCTGTTTGTTCACAGGCAGCATCAAGGCAACCTGAAGACCAAAAACGCTGGTGCATCTCAAACACTTTGGTTCCCCACAGTATAAACATGTACCTGCATCAAAATTTTCATACCTTGACAACTGGCTTATCAATCCAGATCTCCTCATTTATGGTCATTTTTTATTTCTATGTTCACAATAAAAGAGTTCAAGGTTCAAGGGTTTCAAGGTTACTATTTAGTAAGAAAAAAGAAAAAAGTGGAGGAATTGCCGTAACACCCTAAGGTTCATGGAGAAAGGTTCCTAAATAGGTTATTTTACTACAGACGGCAGCTGTAAATGCATATTAAGTTTCGTGTCCTTTCTGGACGGGTAGAAAGAACTGCACCTCTAAGTAATATGAAAAACTTTCGATCATTAAACAAACCTTAAGGGGAAGCGTAAATGAGAAGTGTTTTATATTCAGTGTCATCAATTCAGCTGAAAACATGTTTGTACCACTCCATGAAATGAATGCTTTTTATAGTGCCTTTCCTGCCAACGTTGCCTCATGAACATAATAAAATTAAACATGTAAAACCAACTCTGGAGCAGGCAGTTAGCAAATAAATTCCAGAGAAACAGTAATACACATTCCTAAACAAACAACTCTTCAAATATTAGAAGAAAAAAATAGGTAAACTGAGGAAAGCATAATGCAGAGGGTGTGTTGAGTATATATATATATAGGTCAGAAGAAAGGGAAAGAGACTCTTTAGCAGCAGAAGAAACTTTCTCCCCAGATGCCAGCCCCCGCAAACAACGACTTTAGTCCCTGGGGTCAGCCTTTCCACGTGTATTTCCAAAGCCTCCCGCGTTACAGCATTGGCAGCCACACTGTAGCCCAAAAAAGTGATTAATGTGCAGATGTTGCTGCACTAGAGAGAATCATAGAATGCTTTGGGATGGAAGGGACCTTTAAAGGCCACCCAGTCCATCCCCCCTGCAACTGGCAGGGACGTCTACAACTACATCAGGTTGCTCAGAGCCCCATCCAGCCTGGCCTTGGATGTTTCCAAGGATGGGGCATCTACCACCTCTCTGGGCAACCCCTTCCAGTGTTTCACTACCCTCACTGTAAAAAATTTCTCTCTTATATCTAGTCTGAATCTACCTTCTTTTAGCTTAAAACCATTACCCCTTGTCTTATCGCTATTGGCCCCGCGAAAAAGTTTGTCCCCATCTTTCTTATAAGCCCCCTTTAAGTACTGAAAGGCTGCAATAAGGTCTCCTCGCAGCCTTCTCTTCTCCAGGCTGAACACCCCCAGCTCTCTCAGCCTGTCCTCATAGCAGAGGTGCTCCATCCCCCTGATCATTTCGGTGGCCTCCTCTGGACCCGCTCCAACAGCTCCATGTCCTTCTTGTACTGAGGACCCCCGAGCTGGACAGAGTGCTCCTGCTGAGGTCTCCCCAGAGCAGAGCAGAGGGGCAGAATCCCCTCCCTCGCCCTGCTGGCCACGCTGCTTCTGATACGGCCCAGGATACGGTTGGCTTTCTGGGCCGCAAGAGCACATTGCTGGCTCATGTCCAGATCCACCGACAGAAGCCAGTTACTGTGGAAGCAAGCACAACTCCAACCCCCAAATTTGGCTTCGCACCACTGCCACAGGAGCGACCCTAATGGCCAGAGAAGGGAGCCTTGTCCCAAGGGACCACACACATCCCAGCACAGCAGGATCACACCAGGCAGGCAAGGCCATGGCCGAGGAAAGGGCTCAGCCCCTGCTGCCATTGCTCACGGACACCCTGCCCACGACGCAGGTGGGGACCCTGCGCTCCCTTCCCGAAGCTGAGCAGCCACCCTTGATGTCTCACAGAAATTCGGACATAGCGTCCTCTTGCTGTTTTCTATTTCGTAGCAAAACAAAAAAGCCTAGGTTAAAAGGAGGAGGAGAGTGGTTTTGTTTTGGGGTTTTCTGTGGGTGTTTTTTGGCATAGAAAAAGCCCCCCCTCCCTCCATCCCACTCCAGCAATAAACCCTCCAAAGACAGGAAAGCTTGAAGGACTCCCTCCCCGACCGCCACCCTTTCACATCAGTTGATCTCAAAACAGCTGAAAGGAGGAAAATAAAGCGCACAAAGATCTCCAGAGTTATGCCACAGTCATCAAATACCAGAAGCGTTTGGAAACCACTCTTGTGGCCCCGAGTAGGAGCAAACCTCTCCAAATAAGGAAGCATTTCTCCTCCAACGTGCAGAAATTGGCAGCTCCCCTCCCGGAGTTTATGTAAGATTTCTCAAACAGATTAGCCAACAAACAAATGTCTAATAGCCTCCTTTCTGGCTTCAGAGCAAAATCAGTAGGCTTTCATCTGCAGAAATGGATTCTGATAAGATTTCAACTTGGGACACAAGTTTCCATGTTGCCACGATGGAGCTTAAAGACATTTCCAAATATGTTATAAATGACAAAGTAACACAGTGGAGTCCATGGGCCTTATTTCTGCATATACAGCCACACAAAATCTCACTTGCTGTTGTCAGAATCGATGAGGAATCGCCACGCCGCCTTTCAGGAGTCCCCCCTCTCGCGACCCCATAAGGGTAACGCACATATATAGAAAAACGTGGGTTAAAGATCAAATTACAGCAATGCTACATTAAATAGGAAAACGTGAAACTAAAAATCATCAAAAATCAAAACTAAAATGGCATGACAAATATGAAATACTGATGGAAAAAAGTTAATATGAAAACAAAATGTTCCAGAGGGATCAAATCATGCTGTATTTTTAATACTTAGCTATACCTATTTGTCTCAGAACATTAAGTAAATTCAGCTTCACTTTCCAGTAAAAGGCCGCAGGACAGCTATTGAAAACTTTCTGGAGAGGACATCTTAAAACCAGGCTATCCTGGGAGCTGGTTAACCAAGAGATGATATGGCAAGTGCTTAGCAACGATCTTTCCCAGGTTTTTTTAACCTCCACCAGCCTCCCACAGAGAATGACAAGGAGTTATTACCTGCTGACAAAGAGCTCTTTCTTCTGCTTCTTGTCCCATTAGGCCCTGATCTTTGATGCTTCTGCACAGAAGTTACTTTGAATATCTAAATACCTAAAAGACGTGATTGTGTGCACAAAAGGCTCTTCAGAGCGATAAGAATTTGGGGCTACTGAATACAAAATCTCAGGATAAGGGATCCGGCTTGTTTTGCCTGCAAAGCGCTCAGCACTTCAGAGTGACGGTGGCACTGAAAAATATAGTTTCAGTTATTTATTAAACTGTCTATCAGAATTGGTGATGTTTATATATGCAAGCACTTACATAGCTTCACTTTCTGAACAGCAAATAAAAATAAGCAACAGATCACTGACATAGTCCAATAACAGAGAAAAACTCCTTCCTTTGAGGCAAAATCCAGTTTGGCGGGATTTGAAACCCCATGGCATATCTACTGCTTTTTCTTTCAACATACAGAGCAAGTAACACAGAGGCCAGGTCAGCATCTGTTTCACTGACAAATCTCAGTCCTAACAAGATATTCACACACAGACAGCAAAGAGAAAAGGTACCAAAGATAATCAGGTGTTTGGAGACGTTGAATAAAACAGGCTTTGATCCACGTTCACAGAAGTAAGGTAAAATGGTCATTTACCGGTGTTGAAAGGGACCAAACATAGAGAAGCAAAATATTGAGGATAGGTTTAATTCTGCTTTTTCCACTTAAAGGCTTTTTCCACACCATGCATAAAGACAAACACGCAGCTGATGGCAAAAGAGGCCGTGGCAAAATACATCTGGGAAGATGTATGAAAAAGTGTTTTTTCTTTTACTGTTCTCTGCAAACCCCGCTCTGGTTTGATCATCCCTTCCACCCGCATGATGTCAGTCCCAAGTTCTTTTATGTGGGCAATTAATAACTCTTATCCGTTGCTTGATTTATCTTGCTTTAACATGTGTAGATCACATGGAGATGAACTGTTTGAATTATTACCCTGTGGAGCCAAGCGAAGAATTTTGTTTTTACTGTCCTGAAGTTCTTATTTCTTAACTTGCATGAATAAGAAATACTATATATATATTTCAAGAGGGACACAAGAAACTTCCCTGCCTAAACACATGCTTTTCTCTTGATTTATTATTCAGATTTATAAATGTACTCTCTTCAGTGTTTGAGTTACGCATTTTTTCTCGGTTAAAAAACAAGGATTAAATCTTAACCACAATGCCTTCTTTTAAGCTTAATTTTTCTCAGCACCATTTTCTCCCTTGCTTTTCTGCCTCCTGCAAATCAGAGGTTGCATGACTAAATTCTTCCTGCTGCCACGAACTGATTTTTCGAACACAAGATTTCTCTTGTTTAGTTCATGCATAGAATACCATAAAATCCAATCATAGTGTCTGTGTTGACTAAATCTTTGTTTAAAGCTAACTATGGAGGCTCAGCATGCCCTTTTCCTCCAGAGCACACTGTAGACAGCTCTGAGGGAGGCAAAAAATGACAGGATTCCTCCAAGGACACTTTTAAATCGGCCCCAGAAGAGGGGCACTGAACAAGCAGGGACTTCAATAGTTTAGAATTCAACTTTTGAGTGGTATTTTATGAAAAATAAGTTCTCATCCCAATATAGCACAATCAATCATTACACAGCATGGAGGAGTTTTCAGGTCAAAGGTGCCTTTTCTGTACGACTGGCAAAGATAAATATGAGAAACTATCTCCGATACCTTTTCACTTTCATGGCCTTGGATCTTCACCTTTGCCTTCAAGTCCGGGGACAGCTGATTACAGAGGCACGATGCCAAGGAGGTCTGAGCCGCATTTCTCCTTACATGGCTGTGGCAAGTACATTGAATCTAGTTTATTAATTAAAAGCCATTATTGAATGTGAACTACAAAACTGTGAAGGTTTCTCTAGCTCTACTTCCAAAATGGAGTTAAGCATCACAAGTTCAAATAAAAATGCGATAGTAGAAGTTCTATATTAAATTTATCAGTGTGAATCTCTATCTAGACTACAGCAGCTGTTGCCAGCAGCAGTTTCATTCAGATTTGTATCCACAAGGTATTACTGGTTTGGAGTCACTCTGACATCTTCAGAAATTTTCATTGTCATTTACTCAAATAAAACTGAGAATATCACAATAGCAAGCCCCAGGGCTCTCTGAAAATGTTTTTTTTCTGTAAATTGAAGGAGCGGCAGTTGGTCTGTCCATGAGGGTCAGTGCTGTCAATACTAGAATGAACTGACCTTCCCAGATCTGCACAAAGGCAAAGCCATCCTTACTAGAAACTCTTTATCATTCCAGACCGAGTCCTCTCTTGGACTTGTATGTGGACTGTATGTGGACTGTCAGGTTTAAAAGCCCAAAGCGTTGAAGACTAATGCCCTAGCATGGTTTGCATAGCTTTAAGAAAGGTACCAAATTAAAACTCACACCTGAAGAAGCCTGTGGTTCTTGAAGGAAATGCAGTCAAGTTATTGATTATACTGAGTTAGATACCCTCCTTTTGTCACCAAAGCTGGTCTACTAGAGGGCAGAAGACAACACGCTTTGAAAAACTCTCCATGTTGAAGAAAATCTATTCCCTCTGGAGAGAGGGGCATCTGGTCCATTAGGTATAAAGATACATTTTCTTTGCACTCAACATTTAGCCTTTTCCAGACTTTATTTTTCATCTAGTCAAAGTGATCTGCAATAATCAATAAGCAGTAAAAAAACCTGAGAACATAGAAGAAAAGTGTACTCAAACTTAAGCCCATATGTAAAATTAGAGCTGGTGCTTGTATTTGTAAACTTAGAAATTAATCTGAGCTTAAGTTTAATACTTTATTTACAACTTCACAGGAGCAGAAACAGCCAATTGAACGTATGCCATGGTGCCTTTCTCTTATGGACACAGCTTCCAACAGGAACCTGATATACAAGTTGTGCAATTACAGCCCATTCAGCAAACGGATTTATTTGTGATGATTTCTCTACCAACGTACTTTTCAAGGAGATAGTTTGATGCTTCCCACAGACCTTTTTTTTTAAGACAATGCTGAGCAACATGTTAATTAACAAATTAAAAAAAAACAAAACAGAAACTATGCTAACCAAACGTACATAACATGTAAAGCTCTTCTGTGCCACAATAATCTTGTGGCTATATGAGCTAGTAGATAGTATAAACATATAAACAGAATGATCCTGATAAACTGAAGAACTGGGTAGAGATTAATTAAATCAGAAACAATAAAGTCATATTAAAAAGATTTCTAGAAAGAATAAATCAAATCACAAATACATTATTACAGAACCTGGGGTCAGCAATAATATTATTCAAAAGGATCTTTGAATTTGTCCCTCCTTGCTCATTAGCTAGGCAATCATAGGGTTCACATCACTGAAGTATCTGAGCAGCTCCCAGCTGCTAGTAGATTGGTCCCTCCTAATGCCCTTACGCAATGGGAAGAGTAGCATTTGGTCTTTACAAAGCAATAAAACAATCAATCAAATGAAGGGTTAAATCATGTGTCCAAAGTTACACAGGATCCTGAGAGAGTAGGAAATTCAGGAATGAAATAGGTCTCCTGCATCCTATTTAGGCAAAGTGCCTGCAGTGTAAACAAACCTTGTAAAATTAGCTTTGCCAAATTCATCTCTTTTCCAAGTTCACGTCTCTCTGTGCTTCCCCACGCTCAGGTTATTCACTTGCAATGACCTTCTCACACAACTTTATGGGAGCAAGAAAAAAATGGCCTAAAAGCCATAACCTCCATACAAGCAGTAATGTCTTGACTGAATTGTTTTTGTACCTTCTCTGATAGTTGGTTGACATGTTTTATCGTAGCCATTTTCATGACTAAAACCACCTCACCTTCTCAGCATAAAAACCATTTGTCAAGGATTAAAAGCACACAATACCCTATAAAAAGACCAGAATCCTTCCTAAGCAAGAGTTGACCCTAGATCAATGCCTAAGGCAGGCAGATATTATCACAACATCTTAGCCTGAAGTGTTAATTTTGTTTTCAAGTGAAATTCCTGAAAGACTTTGACATTCACAGTGAAAAGATCCCAAGTCAAGACTTTGCTCAGCAATTTCATTCAGCTTGCTTTCTTCTATCAGTTGTTTGTTCAGTATTTATTCCCAGGTTTTGTTTTCGTGTCACCTCCATGCCCACTCTGCTGCCCTTGTTTATCACCTGGGTTTCTACACGCTCATAATTCTTTGAGCTTCCTTTCAAGTAGCTCAGGGGGAAAAAAAAAAAAAAAAAAATCACAGTATGAGTTCATGAAACAATGCATGAATAACTCATTTCCTGCTTTAAATACGCCTCTGAGTAAATGATCCAGAGACTTTTCAAGAACCATTTACATAACAGTCGCTGATACAGTCTTCAACTTTTCATGTCAATCTCAAAATGGCATTTTAAATCACCCCATTTTCCTAAATGAGGTGAGCAAATTTTAAAAGCAGATTTTCCAACTTCTAGAGCTCTTCTTTTAGTTACAAATCTTTAAACGTTGAATTTCCCTCTTCTTTCTTCATTAGGGATAGCGCAGAAATGCTCTGTATGTCTAACCTATAATCCAAAGGCAGTAGGGGTGCTACTTCAAAGAGTACCTTTTCTTTTACAACTACAAATGCCACAAATTTCAGCAACTGTCAATCCCACTTCACAGTCTGCAGTTCGAAAATAAAATTTGGAGCCTTTGCTAGATGTGAATAACCATCTACTGCAGTACTACTGGGAAGACACCTATGAATCACAAGATGCTCAACTAGTTAAATAAATTTAGGTAATTTCCAGGCATAATTCATAGACAAGTAAATAAGAGAGAGGAATTTGGCTTCCACGTGGATTTCTGAAGTACTGTCAGAACACCTATGCTTCCTGAGGCTCAGAAGCCAAGAACAGGCTGAACGGCAAATCTCTCCCTCAAATCACGTTGGAGTGGGAATAGCAGTAAGGAAGGTCAAACACCACTAACTGGCATCCAGAGGAGTTTCTGGTTACGGTTCCCTCAACAGCATGACTGCTCCAAAGACACCAGGGGATGTATGCTAATTCATAAAGTGGATCATCAAGGGGTCACAAGCTCCATGTGCTGGCTCCACACAGGGTGCTACTGAAAAGTTTTTCTTTGCCTCGGGGTGGTTCAGGGCTGTGCTGAAGAGCTTCTCTTTCCCTTTGATTACATAGATGGAGTCAAGGACTTCTGTTGCCAGCCTGAGAACAGAAAGCCAGTGTTCAGATGAGCTTCTCTTGAAATGTCTTTGCGCTCAAAGGTCTCGGAGCACAAAAGAAAGGGCAGAGACAGAGATTGTCATCTCTGGCGCTGCGAGAATCTCTTTGGAGACCAGCCTCTACATCTGCAACAGTCCTGACGATTATTTTTTTTGCTGAGCCAGGAGCTTAGGAGATGGAGGGATAAAAGAGCACGTCCATAGCAGTCGGCACTTTTGTTTGGTTGACCTGAAAGAACTCATGGACTGGGAGATGTAAATTCCCAAAGATACAGCCACATTTCTTTTTTTGGCTTTGAACGTGAATGCCAAAAAATAGGACAGTTGACTTTGACGTGCCCTACTCCCAGACAGAAGAGGCAGCAGTTGTGACCCTGAGAGACTAAAACCCACAGAATAGCCTGTTCTTCAAGTTCACTGAAGAGGTCATAGCCTTGTAGGTGTTGAATCCAGAAATACAACGTGATTTAAAACAGAGCTAAGGGAGAAGACAAAGCAATTGGGGGAAGGGAAGTTGCCAGAAGGCTAACTCCAGGCTGAAGCACAAAAAGAACAACAAAAAAAAAGGCAAGTTACATTCACAATGATATTAAAAGGGAATCTGCAAAGAGTCAGAGGGCGAGGACCTGTGACCCTACCCTAATACAGCTGAGCATGAGCGCTGGGTCACCTAGGTGTTTGAAAGGACCTGAGAAGGGGAGGTGCAATCCATCATTTTTATTACCAGTCATGCCACACACAGGGAAGGGGAGAAGCTTAGAGTCACCCTTGTGCTGGGCGATACCATTAGGATTTCTCAGAAAACGGTCACGCATAAGGCTTAGCAAAAAGGACAGCACTGCCAGAGGAGCAGAAATTAAGAAAGACAATGTCAAAATTAGAAAAAGGGGTAAGAAGTGGAAAAGCCAGGAGAAATCAGAGGGAAAAGTGCTTATTGGTTTTGTTACAGTAATCTCAGACGTGCCTCTTTCTGGTAGAAGTCATGATTTTATCAAATTTCAACAGGTAGTGGTGCCAACTCTGTTGCACAATAAACACTGGAGAAGAGGGCTTAGAAAACACATCAGTCATAACTACATGACATGTTAGTGATGCATGTTTCTTAGAGTGAGAACAAACAGTATAATTCAACTTCTAATGAAGTCAAACAACCCAAAAAGTAAAAGAGCAAAAGGAAACACTCTCTCTCTCTCCCCCATCACAAAACACATTAGCAAAATGGAGTGTTCATGATTAATTCACATTCCTTTCCGATCGTCTGTCTTGCTAAAGCAGCATAAAATTCAACTCATTGTTTCTTCTCTCTGAAGATATAGGAGACATGACATCATGGCATCTCATGTAACAGTCAAACCAGAAAGCACAGCTGAGAGGTTTTGAGGTTTCCTAGCAAACATCAGGATGTCTGCAGCAATTTTACCTATTTGGTGAGAACTTCCAACTCTCTCCACAAGGAAAGGATTTATTAGACACTTTGCAAACAGCACAGCATTTGCTGCCCCTGCTGTGTGTTGATGGACAGAAAATTCTACATCACATTATTTTAGGACTCAAGGCTCCTAAATTAGGCCATAAAAATGCGGAGAGTGGAGATCTTTACAACTATAGAGAGACTCAGGGATACACTGAGGTGGACTCCTTTGCTGGATAGAGAGATAATTAGAAGTTAGTGACAATTTGTACAATAAACAAGGAGAGAAAAGGTTTTTCTTTTCTAAAGAAGAAAGCTGAAACACTTCAAGTATACTATACTTCTTCATAAGAAGCAGCTTTTTGAAGCTATTTCAATTAAGCCTAGCAAACTCTTCAAAATCTTTCAGATTGTTCCAGATCTCACCTGACTCTGTTCTACATTTTCATGCAAGAAAAAGTTATTTTACTTTGAAAATCTGCATAATTAAAAACGGTACTGTCTTCTGATTGATAAAGTTTCAAGTGACAGCTTTGCAGCAAGCTGCCTCCCACACAGAAGCAATTTGTAAAAGCCTTTCAGAGTTTTATGTAACTGAAAAATCCGAGTTGCTTTCATCCAGGTCTTTCTTTCCAGTACCAGTTTAAATGTGACTGCAAGGAACTGCAACAAATATATGCTTGAATATAAGATTAATTTAGATACTGATAATTTTGCCTAAATGTGAGGCACCAACTGACAGCAAAGGCTTTTTCTTGTTCCTATTTTGTATTTGGCAAATTTTGAAACAATTTTATATTTAAAGCCCAACTTAACTCTAGTTTTTCAAACACATTTGGACACACAACACACATTTGCTATCAGCTCAAATGGACTTGCGATTCCACGAGAGCAAATCCGAAAGGAAGTTAAGCAAGAAGAAAGAAAACATTACATTAATTCTTTCACTGGGTTTGGGTGAATACAAATCTGTATGTGTTTCCTATTTTCAGTTATATAGTATATTAAACACTAGAGGGAGTACAGAAGAAAGCTTAATATTTCCTTTGGAAAAAAGTGGAGTACGATCAAAATTTGAACATGAGTTGTAAAGGTTTCCTCTGTAACCATATATCTCCAAAATTCTCAGAGCTCTTAAAGCTGGTAGGGATAGTACAATTACCCAGGCTAGATATAAACTTACCTGATGGCTTATAAGAATTCTAGCTCTTAGAAAATAGTCTAAAACCCAAACGAATAACCTGGAGGTAGGTATCTGCCTTCCCAAGCCCATCTTTACCTTTTAAGGTCAAGTACCAGTAATGCACTTTGCACAGCAAAAAAACTGAAAGCAATGCAGCTGGATCAGTTTGCCCAATACAACTCAGTAAAATATATTTTTACTAAAAGAAAACACACTTAGTGGGGGTTTTTGTTTGTGTGTTTAATAAACTGACCTAGTTCTTATAACCAAATTATCATGATATTTACAGACCAACCACTGTAACATTACACAAATGTAGTAGAAACTGAGTGAAAGCATTAACTTGAGCGTCTGTATAGAAAGACAAGAGAAAAAAAAGGTATTAAAAAGAGTATTTAGGGTATTTCTTAGTATTACTAAGAAAATTTAAAGACATTTCTATTTTAGTAGTGTTAGATATGGCTAGTAAATTATTTTAATGCTTTAAAATTATAGTCAGCTGTTTCCTAAGGTTCACAGTAAGTACATCTCGGATCATCATGAACATGGATTTTCATTTACTTTGTATTTTGATTGTTCAACAGAAACAGGCTAAAATCAGTAAAGGAGAATTCATACTTTCGATGAGACTATTAGGACTAAGAGCCAAGGCAGAAGAAGAGCTGCCTATATGTAATGTTTTGCTTTATATTTTTCCTTTCCTTTGTGATAAAGAACCAAACCCAAAATTCAGCACAATTTCCAAAAAGGTCATAGGCAGATAATGACACAAGGAAAGCATTAGGAAAAGACAGCTCTACAAATCATCTAATACTGAAGAAAATCCACAGGACAAAGATTCTGACCTCTTAAAATAAAATCCTAGTAATTTCCAATTTTGGTACAGAACAGAGACTCATAGAATAACCTCATCTGTAAGACCTCTGCAGGTGTCTGGTCCAAATGCCTGCTCAAAACAGAGCCAACTTCAAAACCAGATCAAGTCACTCGAGGCCTCATCTCCTTCCTCACTTCTCACAGCATTTTAAATGTTTTAAATACTTTTATCCCGAGGCCACTGCAGCCAGGGCTGCCGTTGATCTGCACATCCCCAGCCAGTTCCTTCTCATTCTTCACTAGCAGATCCAGCAGAGCACCTCCGCTAAGGAACTCGTCCGGGGACACATCAGTCAGTTGGCCCTACCACTCTCCAGAAATCTCCTACATCGCTTCCACCCTAACCAGTTGTCCTTGCAGCAGACGGTTAAAGTCCCCCATAGGAATTATGAGGCTTCATCCAGCCGTTTGAAGACACTTTGGTCCACCTACAGCTCTGCATCGTATGCCTCCCTTGCTGTGCCCTCCATCAGCTTCTCCAGTTCTCCTGTCCCAGACCCTCTCAGCCAGCTCAGCGCCCGCTCCCCAGCACAGCTCTGAGCACGAGCTGCTCCTTTGCCCATAAACTGCCCTGGCCTCATCTCATACTTAATTCCCAAACACTTGAAATACCCTGTTAATACACAAATTCATGACCAAAATGGAAGGAGACAGATCTGTTTCACATTGGTTTTCTGCCCTTATGCAAAGAAGACCTCAACCAATTAGCTGTACCCCGTACTTGCAAGTTTGAAGACTTTGGTTTCATACAGAAAATGACAGCAGCCTGAATGATGAGGGAAAAACGCTCAAGACAGCAAACCTGGAATACCCTTTGCCAGGCACATTTGAACGACTTGCCTTTTTACAGTCAGTAGACTTTTCTCTTTTGTTCCAGCTCTGTTGTGATCTTTCAACATCCAAGTATTATTTAATTCAAGAGTTTGTCAGATAAAAGAGGGTTTTTTTTTAGAGAAGGTTTTCATTTAGGAGTGATTTGTTCTTGCTGGGGAGTATTCTTAACAGCAAATCCATATCAATTGTTGTATTATGCAAACCAGAGTGCTAAATACTTACTTTAGGCATATTTTTTGCTAGTTACTTGCAAGCAGAACTTGTTTTTTTTAAGCTTCCTGTTTTACTGGGCAGGAACCACTCACCCTCCATATCTTTGGACTATATAGAGTCCAAATTCCCTTATATGAGAGAGAGAAGGAGGAATTTTGACTCTTGTCCTGTACAATTTTGCTGTAAACTTTGTTGTGTGTGATTGCTTCGAAGAGTGAACGTGGAAAAAGAAAATATTTGTATCGTAGTAATGGTCTCATCTATCTGTAGCACTTGACACCACAGCTGCCAGCTGTACGGATAAATATCATGTTGCAGATAGATTGTGTCTGCAAAGCAGCGAAAATGGAATGTTAATTTAGGCTCAGCCGTGCTAAAACCAGGGAGGGCTCCGAGCATGCTTGGGGTAAACGAGGTCTCCACGAAAGCCTGTGCCTTGCTCTGAGCCGAGGGCCTTCTTAAAGTACTTTAAATTACTAATTTCTCTAACTAGCTTGAGTACTGAGTCTGATAGCTATTAGAGAGAGAAGCACACATACAGATTGATCAAGAGAATTACTCTTAGAAAATCCTTTTCACCATGTTGTCCATGTTCCCTGTTTCTTTTTGGCATCCCCTTTCTTGCTGGCTTGTCCTTTATAGCTTCCCAGAATGTATTCCCTGTCCTCATCCATCCTCTTTATCTCCTTGGAGATGAGGTTCCGCAATGGAGGGAATGACCCATCCTCATTACCCAACACTGCACAACACATACATTGCTATTCCTCTGCAGCCTCAGTACTCTTCATTGTGCCACAGAGAGGGAAGGACCAGGGCTCAGCTTGCAGCAACCCATGACAATGCTGGGACCACCATGTCATGGCAGTGAAGTCTGCACCAGGACCTTCTGGTGCTCACCAGACATCCACAGAGAGCCAACCACAGGCAAGCTCAGCATCATCAGTGCCTGCCACAACGGCACGCCAGCAGATGCTTTCAGCATTGCCTCCACCATGGATTGTCTGCTGGAGCCCAAAGGCGACCTACTGTTCTTCCACCTACTCATATAACTCTCAAAGCCAAAGCTATGTTTGAAACCTTTTCCTTCTAACTCAAGTGAAGATATTTTCCTTTTATCCAGCTGCCTGCCCATCCATCTGTGTGATTACGGGGACAGACCAAAGATAGTATTTACCACACCCAACAACTAGAACTCCATCACGGTCTTCAAAGTGCAATACATCCAGCCCAGCACTGTTTTTCTTGGGTGGATTTCTGCAGCTTAATGAAGCAACGCGTATCACCTGAACCAAAGTAAGACCCTGCATGAGTTCTTGGCCAAACAAAAGGTAAAGTGCAGTAATTGGTTAAAATACAATAACATAATTAGGTATCTAAGCCTCAGAAGGCATAAAAATGATTTCAAATTAAGCCAAAAATAAGAGGGAAAAACACTTACTCAACAGCTCCAAAAAGAAACACTGTCAAAATGAACTACTGATGTCATCCTGACTCCCAGCATCTAGGGGGAAAAAAATCAAAAAAAAAAGGAAAGTCAGCTCAGCCTCAGTATTTTATGCTTGTGCTTGCCAACAGCTCTGAGCTATTGTGCTTTCTGTTCTTCAGGTGGCCAGGCTTTGCTCACCCTGGATAGGATCTCCTATTGCACTGTCATAGACAGAAGGGTGGACCAGGATAGACACTGGCCTGTTCCAGTGGGTCATTTCTTATGTTCTTATCTATTTTCATATACAAAACTAAAGCAACTGTTACTTACACGCTAGAATATGCAGCCAGAGAAAGCACTCATTTCGGGATGGATTCCAGTACATTACTGCAGACCATTAGAGCAAAAAAAATTATTGGACTTCCCTTGCTCTCCTCCAGACTCTGCCACCGATCTACTGCACTCACTTATGCAAACCCTCTCTGCAACCTGTGATTTCATCAACGTAAATAAAATTGCCTCTGACCTTCAATAAGAAGCTCCCAGGTGCTTCTCAAAACCTTGTCTTCATCAAATGAGCTTGCAAACTTGTTGACTTCATTCACCTGAGGTCAGGCACTTAACTGAGATGCTCATGTGACAAGGCAACTTATTCTAGACTAAATGAGCTAATTTAAATTTTTGGTAAGTTCTTAGAGTGTAAGGACTAAATTAGGCTATATGGACCTCAGGAATTATTTATTTGCCTTCACAGAGGAAGTCAGGACCAAAACCACTATGAACTTACGTTCTTCATAAGTGCTCCAGCCTAGATGAGATGAGTACCGGGCAGTACAACACTGCAAGAAATTAGAAGACATATCCAAAGCACAAAAAATAAAGCAGAAGCGGGCAAAGAGAGTAAGAAAGAGCATTGAAATGTGCAGTGAGGGTATGTGCGAGTCCTTCTTAAAGGACTGTTGTGGCACCATCCTTTCTTTCATCTTTGCTGCTTTTAAATCACTTCTGTCAAGCCAAGTAAAGAAAGAGACTTTGCTCTCAGGTTATAGACAGTGAATACCCTTGTTGTCAGTCAACTGTTACTGAACTTCAACTAAGCAGTGTTAATTATCTAATATCTAGGCACTTTTTCTACTTCATAGTAATTTTCCATCCTATTAGTTTTTATATCAGAAGTCATGCAGAACTGACTCTATTTATCTTTTGCGGAGTTTCTTAAAATGCAGACCTGAATAAAATCTTAATATCCCTGTTAATTTGTCACCCATCTGAAAACTGAACTTGAAATAGTTTGTAGAATCTCTTCCACACAGGCCTTTTGTTTTAATTGAACTTTTCTTTTTCCCACAGGAAAGCTAATTTAGTATGACTTGCCAGTACTAAAATTGAAATTCTTTGGCTAATTAATTTTTGTACCTGAAACTGAATATAGCTCATTTTTTTTCCCCCCAGTTTTTAATACCTCCCTCTCAAAAACTCAATCCTTGGCATATGAAACCAAAGGAGAGTTAGAAAAGTTTTCAGGAATTAGGCAACTTTACAGGAATTATAAGGTTTAACAGGGATTACTTTACAGGGTTATAAAAGTTTTTCATCTCTACAGAGCTGGTAGCTAAAATACATGCAAAGTCTGGAGCCAGCATGGGCTTCCATTACAGAAAAGTTGCGTGGTAAGACAGGAACCCATGAACTTTTCAACCTCATTTCCACCAGTAAAAACCAGGAGGCACGTTAAAACTAATTTTCACAGGCAGAGATGAGATACACTGGTTGTATGATTAGATAAACCCTTAAGACCTGAAAGAAACAACTTCTATGCACCTATACCCTAAAGGGCTAAATTTCACCCCGGAGTACCACTGGAGATGTACGGGATTGCAAGCATCAGGACTGTTGCTGACCTGAGGCTTTGATACTAAAATGTTTGTCTTGCACCATGTTAGGCCTCAGACATTTCTCTGCTTTTTTCTTTAATTTTCTTTAATCTACAACTTTCTGTTTAATCTACAACTTTCTGTTTAAATACTGCCATGCCTTTAACGCTCCAAAATCACCCCATCTTTTACACTAATGCTTACAGATATTTCTAAATATTCTACATCTTTTAGCAAATGTTCCTCACTTTGGATTTTTGCCTAGCTGATAGAATAATATCTTAGTGACTTATATTTGCCGACGGCAGAGTTAAGATCAACTCTGGTAATTGCAGCAAGACCTGTAATAAATTTAAGGCACTTACACTATGCATACAAATGCTTTTGTGCAATGCCCAGAATACAGAAAAGGTCACATTTCATGCCCAGGTGGGACACGGCACTTCTTCAGCAGCACAAAGGACCGGGGCTGAAGGCTGTCTCCCACCACACAGGA
Organism: Nipponia nippon; assembly: GCF_047370975.1. Taxonomy (NCBI): domain Eukaryota; kingdom Metazoa; phylum Chordata; class Aves; order Pelecaniformes; family Threskiornithidae; genus Nipponia; species Nipponia nippon. The sequence continues at coordinate 97,548,966 of NW_028262369.1, forward strand.
CTCCCCGGTGTGCATCCAGCAGAATTTGCCTCCCCACCCTTGTTTTGCTTTCCTTAACACACCATGCAAGAGCCTACCAGGGCAATACAGGGAAGCGATATACCCCAAGGCAGAAGGTAATGCACGCAACGTTTCCCCGCGTCTCCAGCTGTGCCGTGTCCCTCAACAACGGATGCGCCCAATAAGCTGCAGAACAGTTGTTTTCGTTCTCATACAGAGTTCTGGAAGCAGAAAAGTCAGTTTTTTTCTGTTCTCTTCCCCTTTTCCCTCATACATCTTTCTACACCACTGGTGATCTGGCTGAAAGCTTTCAAAGAATTAATTTAAGACTCTGGAAGAGACAAAGAAGCACCTGCTGCACGCGTGACAGCAACACTATGCTGCGTATTGGTTTGTTTCGCTGTTTCTTATTCTTTATGGCTTTCTGACCAGTCACACCTTCGATCCGCAGGTTTTGAGAGTACTTGTGGAAACTCCTACACTGCAAAATGTGCACATTTAACACTGCACTGGTCAGACACCAAAGGCATTTGTGTACAATACCACACAGATTTACAAGGATAAAAGTTTCAGCTGCATATTTTATGAATCATCACTACATATTTGAACCTTTTGAACCTTCACAAATGAGGGCCGGCCCTCGGGACTGCCACGGTGCAGGTGGGCTGGCTCTGTTTTACAGGGTGAGACACAGAAATTCCTCCTGGAGACACTTGACACTCTGGAGCAGACCCTCCAGAGCCGCCTCTCCAAACCAAATGCAGCAGCCTGGAAGGTGATGCAAACAAGACATGACAGCAACACCCTTCCCAGGCTTAGTTATCTTGAAATGCTAAATTAAAGAAAGAGCAGGTGTCTGTTAAGTCTAGGCTTGCAGTTCCTTCAGATATGTGGGGAGGTGTCAGCATTACGCTTGCATTGATCTGGTTTTGGCTAGCAATACATGTTCGGAAGGAGAGAGCGGTCCTCTGTACATGCCTGAACATCCATCACCCGCAAAGCACAGTTCTCCCCTTCATCTCACCCTCCTTTGAAGGCTTCTTTTCTCTGTCACACAACCCAGGTAAAGACCCCAGGCCCTCCCAAGCATGCCCACAAACCAATGCTGACTCCCAGCAAACGAAAACACTCACTGAACCCACTTTTTAAAGTTGTTTCCCAATTTGGGAGCTCTGCTTGTGCATTTGAATATGTACATGGCAAGCATACAAAGCATGATATTTATGCAACTCCAGATGTTTGAAGCAGCAACAGACAAATAGGACTTCTTCAACTCTGGTCTTCACCTCATAAAATGATCTTTTCACACATGCATATTTGAGGGAAAGAAATGCCACATTTTATAAGCACATCCTATATAGGAAACTACACATGAAGTGCCTCATCAGTTGTGACTGTAAATGTGCATTGCAACCAATAAAGCACTTTTCATCAGTTGCACTTTCATATGAAACATCCACCCATAAATTATCATCTTTCTCAATCATTATGTCTATAGTAGAAAACACCTTTCTGAATCTAAGTGGTGCAAGTACTGTACTGCATGAAATAAATTTACACTTATTAAATTAATCTGAATTCACAATACATCAACGTCCAGGCCAAAAGACATCTTTCAAGACATGATACAAAATACAGCTATTTAACAAAAATGGGAAGGAAGGTTTGGGGGTTGTTTTGGAGTTATTCTGTCTGCTAATGAATGACCCCTGAAGCACCAGGAGGACCCGTGAACTCACTCGGGCGCAGACAGGTTACAATAACTGCGGCTGCTCTGCTGGATTCTGTTGTGAAAACAGACTTCTGGCAAAACATGAATATTTTTGAATTCTGCATAACTGAAGTATGCTTTATGTTGCATACTGTAGGTCTTTTTACTTAAATCTTACCAAAACTGAGGTGGCTTTGTCTTAGTGAGAGATTTAGTTTTCAAGAGACGTTCATCAAGCGGTATGTCATCTGTCAAACATAAATCAACTAACCTCTGCTGAGTAATTTTTTTTAATTACTTGAAAAGCAAAACCTTTAGAGGTATACGTGCAACTTTTTTGTTTTTTAATAAGACGCTATTTTGCTATTTATGTTTTTATCTTGGTCAGAAGCCTGGTGGTTTGTACATGTGGTTTTGGACCTTATAAATAATCAGTAATAGTTAGATGCCTATAATTCAAAGATAGCACAGGATCCTGTCACTGCTATGTCTGAGCAATATTTTAAAATGCAGCAGAGCAATACTTCTGTTATTTTCCGACCTGCAAGGGGAAGAAGTGACACCTAAGGCTATGTCTACATTATTTATACCACTTTGATAGATTAAATCTTTACCACAAGGATGAGCTTTTAAAACATGCCTGAAAATGTTTAAAGATTCCACAGGTGCTCTTCCTGAGTGCAAACAAAGGCTTCTCTTTGTAGTACGAAAACAAAATTAAAATGTAACAAAGTCCTGGGAGCTATAGTCTCTGCTTAAAACAAATCCTTGACTGGACATGTTGGATTTATTTACTTTTAACCAAGATATTTTTGGAACTCACCAGAGTAATATCTATATCTATATATGGGAGGCAGGCATGTGTGTGTATATACATGCATGCATATGTATGTATACATGTACCTGTATTTGCAAAAATCTTTCATAGAATCACAGAATACCACGTTGGAAGGGACCTCAAGGATCATCCAATCCAACCCTTCTTGGCAAAAGCATGGTCTAGACAGGATGGCCCAGCACCCTGTCCAGCCAGATCTTAAAAGTGTCCAGTGTTGGGGAACCCACCATTTCCCTGGGGGGATTATTCCAATGGCTGATTGTTCTCATTGTGAAAAATTTTCCTCTTGTGTCGAGTCGGAATCTCCCCAGGAGTAACTTGTACCCGTTACCCCTCATCTTTTCCATGTGAGTCCCTGTAAAAAGGGAGTCTCCATCTTCTTTGTAGCCACCCTTTAAATACTGGAACATGGTGATAAGGTTGCCCCTAAGCTTTCTTTTCTCAAGGCTGAACAAACCCAGTTCTCTCAGCCTTTCCTCATATGGCAGGCTTCCCAGTCCTTTGATCATCTTTGTGGCCCTTCTCCGGACCTTCCTCAGCCTGTCCACATCTCTTTTGCAAAACTGAACACAGGATTCCAGGTGTGGCCTGACAAGCGCTGAGTAGAGTGGGATAATGACTTTATCTCTAGCGGTGATGCCTTTGTTGATGCAACCCAGCAGCCTGTTGGCTTTCTTTGCTGCCGGAGCACACTGCTCGCTCATATTGAGCGTGTTCTCCACCAGGGCCTCCAGGTCCCTTTCCACAGAGCCGCTCCCCAACCGGGCAGATCCCAGCCTGGGCTGCACTTCTGAATTATGTTCTCCCAGGTGCAAGACCTTACCATTGTCTTTGTTGAACTTCATAAGGTTCTTGTTAGCCCACTCTTCCAGCCTATGCAGGTCTTCCTGCAGGGTGGCCCTCCCTTCTGAAGCGCCCGCTTCCCCACTCAGTTTGGTAGCATCGGCAAACTTCATCAGGGTATCAGGGTATGAGCCAGTCAAACTATTTGCTCTGATATCTTTTTTCTCTCCATGTGACAGGCCTTGAAGACACTCAATTCTAGTATTAGAAATATTTGCTTTTTTACCAACATTCTCTGCACTTAATAATACCCACTGTGGATAACGATAATAAAATGTGGAGACTGATAAAGACCTTCACTAATAATTAATTAACCTTGGTACATTGTTAAGTATGCAGAACTATGAAAACAAATTTCACACTCTTAGCTGAACCTCTCTTGCCTAGAAAAGCACAGATGATACCTTCATTTGAGATCTCTCATGCCAATTATTTGTGCAAATTTCAGTTTCACATCCATACATGGTATTAGCAAAGACTCAACAGTACTACTATATGGAGAAAGTACTTTAAAAATATTATAAAGTACAACTCCCAGGTGAATATACAGCATACAGGTACCCAGGTAGTATTTTCTTTAATTAATTTCTATATGTCTAAAGACTGTGTGCTTCCCACATATCCCTCATTTTGGAAGGAGTTTAGTACTGGAGGAAAGGCTCCAGTGAAGGTATTCTTCCGTCATAAAACTCCTCATCTACATTATCACAGATGTCCCATGTCATTAGAGATCATGACAACACAACATGCTGCCTTCTGATTTAATGACTTTTAAATTTTTGTCAAATCATTAATGAATTACATTTCTCTGACAACATTAGCTTCCACTGTAAAACCATCTACAGACACCAAGTTTCTTGAAATATAGCTGGGAACAAAGTAAATCAGTCCATTTGAAAATTCAGGACATTTCATATGCTGTCAAAAATATGTAAAATAAGAAATAAGATGTGGTGAGGGCCTTGTGTGGAACTGTGAAACTAACAGATAGATGAACATGAATGTCTGTGAAATCTGATTTATTCAAATATATTTCTTAAGTATTACTGACATTATTTGTACATGTGGGGATTTCAGTCAAAGTGGCAACAATGGTTAGGATTATCTTATAAATATTTAGAGTAATTAGTAGGACCACAACAGTAGTTTATGACCATGGACTACAGCAAGCAATGCAGAATGCAACACTTCAGTTAAAACTTTCTATATTGTGAATTTCTGTTGGCTCTTCAGAATATTAAATTTTCTAATTACCGTTACCTTAAATATATCAAACATTCACGCCATATCTCTCACAGTAGTGTAAAGAATTAGATAACGTGATGATGAGACTGATGGAATGACTTTTCTGGTATCATACAATACGCCCCATAGAGACCTGACTGCAAATAGTCCATCTCCAAAGACAGTAGCTTCGGAAGAAGCACAGAAATTTCTTCAATGTTAGTTACAAAGGCCAGAAATCATCCATTTCCCTGGTGATGTTTTTCTTGTTTCTGAAACTGAACACTTTGAGGTTTTTACAAGGAGAATTTATCGAAATGACATTTTCTTAATGATGTAACCAAACTAATGTAATCATTAATCTTTCCAACTTCACATTTTGAATATTTGTATTTTTATAGTACATGGCTTTGGATCTAGCTGCCCAAGATCTTCAAAAGAGCAAGAAATTTTTATAACATCCCTTGACTGGTGCTAAGGCTGGACCAAAGGAGAACATGAGAAGTGACACAAATTCCACCACTGCAAATGGCTCTGGACTCCTCCTGCCAAATCTCAAGCCCAGTTTTAATAGAAAAATACCCCCAAAATATTAAGCTGCTTTTTTTTTTTTTTTTAAATAAAGTATAGCTATTATACCACTGACATTGATTTTGTTTCTTATTCTTAGGCTATTTAATCACTTGCAAATTTGGAGGCAAGCAAGGATTAAAAGATTAAAAACCTATAAACCACATCTGAATCTGCCATTAGAGCCAGAACAGTCTTAAACAAATCATCTGTTAACTAGCTCCACAGATTACAATGGTATTAACGGAACAGAGTTTGGTCCTTGAATTTGCGACTGAAGAAAGATGCTGAGTTCCATCAAAGTCAGTAAAAGCTCAAGTAGAAGGAAGATCAGAAAATGTTCTTTATTCTGATCGCTGGATCACGGGCTTCTCTTTCCTTATGCCTCCATGACAAAGAACAAAAGGCCAGAATTTTAGGACTCATTTCAGCACAGAATTGCTTTAAAATGTGCTTTCTGAAATAGATTTCTTCTTTTTAATTCCCAAGGAGTTCATAAGTGTATTTTTAGAAAGGCAATTTGGAATTTAACAAATACAGATACTTGGAAATGTCTTTCTGCTTTCTTATTTTCACAAAAAGACATTAAGGTCAAATTTTTTTCAGAAGTGGAGATTACTTTGAGTGGTCGTAACTATGGCTACCAAATTCGGAACCAAATAAACTGCTGAAATTGGAACCCAGCAAGACGTATATAATGCAGATGATTTGATCCACTACAATTGTGACTCAGAATTATGGAAAATCTTCTCAGTTGCTATTGAAAGCATTCCCAAGTAGGGAAGAAGAGAGACCTACACTGCACCAAATTCATTAACGGATCTGTTAGCCCATTTTGTAGCATCCACTCCAGTGTTACTATCACCCCCACCCCTACTTTTTGGTTGATTTGAGGCTTCGCTGACCTGTCCTACAGTCTAAGGTCTTGTTCTCCCTTTGGCAGAGGGACTGTGAACTTCAGGAACCAGGAATCTGGTTCACTCAGTTCAAACTAAGAAAGTAGAAAAGAGAAAATCAGATTTAATCTGATTTATTTAGGCAAAAAGATGCCCTGTCCTTTTACATGCTTTGTTCAATTGGTTTTCCTCTTATTTAAAAAAAAAAAAAATCTGTTATGGAATTCAAGACTCTTCAAAGTTTGAGAAAAATGAAGCCTTAAAGGACTAATAGGGGTGAGTTGACAGGTATATTCATTTTCGAAGAGTGATGACACTGTTTTAAATATTTAATGCACTGAAAAACATATGGAAAGAAAAATAATGTGAAGTTGGCTTTTGCATGGTAACATAACACCATATTTTCTGTATCTTTCTATGTTGCAGCCACATTATACAGAACTGTAAAAAAGAAAATGGCAGATTTCAAATCAGTTATCATGGTGCTATCAGCTTTAAAAAAATTAATCTTTTTTCCCATTTTTTTTTTCATTTTTCCAGTGCAATCAATAAACAAGCCATGGCTATCAATCTCCAGGCTATGTAGCAATATTTTATTTTCAAGCTGATAGCTTCATATGATGAATTACAGTCATTAGAAAGCATGATAGTGTGTTACAGTAGCTTCAGCACACTTGTAAGTGTTGCTGACAGAATAAAGTGGGAGGGTTTGGTTATTATTATCTGCATTTGGGATGTAAATATTACCCTGAGTATGCACCATTCTTGACAGCCCATCAGAGCCAAATTTAAATTTTTCCAAACATTTGAAATGACATTTCAAGGCTATTTCCCTTGCACATAAATATTTTGTACTTGCAGCATTTGAATGCAGTTTTATGGTCAAATATTTGGACAGGTAACCATTTATGTTAGCAAAATGTGAAAAGAAAAAAAAATCTGCAGACTTTATCTGCTATCCAGGTACATTAAAATGTCCACAAAGGCAGCATCATGACTGCAAAGTGAATTGTAACTAGGCATCTCTGACTTAGAAAGCAAGACAAAGACTAATTTTCGTAAATAATTATGCATGTAGCATAATAAAAGTCATCTCAGCAACATGGAGCTCCTGCGTTATGCAGCTTAACAAGCTGCCAGAAGTCTGAACTGAACTAGTAAAAGTGACTCTCTGTGCCAGTAAAGCAGAACAGCTTTACCATCTTTGAGACCTTTCTTCTAAATCTTTCCTATGTTAAAGCTTTTTTGCTCCTGCACTCGTAGCAGCCAACATAAAAGCAAGGCATCTTCGGATGGATTGAGGGACTAGAAATTAAAATAGGTCTCCCCAATGCCTTTAATGTCACAAAAAGACGCCCTGACAGGAGGCACACTTGAAGGACAGACGGTGGAAATGGGTTTTGCGGCTGGCGGCTTCGCTCTCTGGAGCCGCGGGATCGGCAGGGGGGAGAGGCGAGGCGGGAGGGGGAGCAGCCCGGACTGGGGAAGCTGGGGAGCGGAGCGGGATAAAAGCCCCAGGATAAAGCCTGGGAGAAAATTTAGTGAAGGCACCAGAAGTGGAGAAAATGAGGGAAGAGAAAGAAAGCTCCCCAACCTCCCTTTTACCTACGAGCCATCTGGAGCTGAGATTACAGCTACATTAGAAGAAAAAGCTTCCACTGCCAAACTTAATGGGCTTCAGATCCGAGACATACCTGGACACCGTGTTGTGCTCACGGTTCTGGTAATAAATACCATGTCCAAAGATGCTGTAAGTGATAGCTACAAAGTCTGAGCACACGCTACTTAGACAACGCTTATGCAATTATTATTGTTTTCTGTTGCGTGATCTGCAGTGAACCTTGAAAAATTCCAGAAACATCTGAAAACCGAGGAAGAAGTCGAATCTAAGAAAAAAAGCAAAACAAAACAAAACAGGATAGGAAAAAATATAAATGATGAATTTGCCCTGAAAAGAATGAGGAGGCCATAGCTAATTATGGGCATGCAGAGGAGTATTTTCTAGCTGGCTGCTGGGAGGGGATCCAGGATTACCACCGAAAGACGGATCAGTCACCCCCAAACACGGCACAGTGATTCCAGGTGAGATACTCGGAAAGAAGCAAAGAAGCAGCTTCCAACAAATTAACTCAGACTCATTTTTTTTCTCTTGTAAAATTTTGCAACAAACAAGAGCTTCGAAACTCTCCCCTGCATTTTTGCTAAGGTTTGTTAAATAAACTTGCACTCTGTTCTGGGTCTAAACCCTGCCTGGTGTTGGGACCCAGATTGAAGCCGGCAAGAGCAAACAAGCACCATGCCCAAATGAAGGGAGAGCAAAAAATTACTTCTTATATCTAGGTAAACCTCTGTGGCATCTCAAACCTTTTAGCGGTGTACAGTATTTACTTGAAGCATTAGTGGAGTATCATAAATGAGCATTAAGAGTGTTACGTAGCAGCACCGTAACTGAGATAACTTTTTGACCGTGAATATTAAAAAAAAAGTTCATTGAATTGATTTTAGCTGATTGCAATTCTTACAAAAGTGACTTTCAAATGTCTATCTGCAAGTCAAAGGAATGAGAATAAAGCCTAATTGCTTCAATTAATTGCAATATATAAGATAAGATCTAAATATTCATCAATTTCAAGTGTGTCCTCATCTGAAAAGTAAACATCTGGCATATTAAGTTTCTAAGTGAGCATTAAGGCGTTCAGTCTTCTTTACAGTAAGGTACGTTATACCCTACCTACTTTATGATAACCTGCCAGTGAGTTATATTAGAACCAATAGGTTATACTATGACCTACTGTAAATGTAAAAAAACAGATTTTGTAGTACAATGAACAATATTTACAAATGCAGTTTTCACATCCTTACATGACGGATAACCAATATCTATATTAACTCATACATTCACAAAATTCCTTCTGCACCTACAAAAGCCAACTAACTTTGCCCCGTCTATGTCTAAAAAACGCTTAATACCTCCATTGCGTTTGTGTTCCCTGACACCAGTAAGAGCCAGACTAGGACGGGCTACGGATCTCAGCACAGAACTGCAACACTTCGTACTTTTCTATCTAGTTCAATAAGCAACTAGTTAGAAAGACAGAAATAACACAGCAGCTGTCAGTCATTGCAGAAGTCTCATCTCCTTTTTCCCTTTATATTTTCCAGCTAGATGCAATGACCCACCTGTCTGTCCCTACTCCAGAATTCTGCTCTGGGCACTTCTACATCTGCTACACCCAATATTGAAGATTTCTATAACGAGCATAGCAGAAGTGCATTCAACTCTCACACAGGCCAATATTAAGATCACTCCTGTTCAAGAACCTTGCTGCATTCATGCAGCAACGGATCTAAGCCTATTGCACATTTTTTCATTACATGCAAGCTGCCATCTTGTAAGAAAGGAGGAATAAACATATGGATATGAAATATGTTGGAATAATCACTTTCTGCACTGATACTTGCCTGTCTGTGTAGACATCAGAGAACACATAATATCTAGCTTTCTACATGTTGTGTCATTTCACACCGCCTCCTATTTCACACGGAAAAGGCATTTGACTTTGTCTAATACAAGCTCAATTTCTCATAGATTTACCACCAAGAAGAATCCAGCTATATCTAAAGTAGTCCTATTTATTTCAGTAAAAATATTGTAAATCGAAGGTATGACATGTTAAAAGAGCATCAGCATTACAATGGCTAATGAAGATAAAAGTCACATAACTTGCTTGAGAGCACAGTTCACTATTTTTTCAAGGGAACAAGAAAAAAAATGGGTCTAGTGTGCAGCAGATAAAAAGCTGTTGACTGCTTACGCATTTAAGACTTACACTGTTCAGACTTAAAACTATATACATTTAGAAAATGTACGGACAGAACTTTATTAGAAACCACAAAAACACAGAATAACAAAGCACAACATTTAAGAAACTCATTTTGCTTTTCTAAAGAAGAAATGGAGCCAAATAAACATGAAACAACAAAGCACAGATTTCTCTCCTAAGTGATTCAGGTATTCAGGCAAGAAAGAATTTGGGGAGAGGGAGAGAAGTAAGTGAAGAGCAGAGGCATTACTCTGTCTGTTCGCCTATATGATTAATAAGCAAATTATATATCATCACTTCTCCTCCAGCATTGCAGAAGCATATCTGGTCTTTTTGGGAATCTATCTTAGTATGCCAAGTAGCTGCCAAGACTTCCACACTCTCCATGCAGATGATTAAACTGGTCAAAATATTGTTATGTGAAAAATGAGTAAGTCAGAGGATAATGAATCTCTGGATTTTGAGTCGTCTGAAAAACCTTAGAAGAAATCTGTCAGCGTGGAACATGCTCAGGATGAGACGGAGCGCAGGAGAAGACAGGCAGGGGGTCGCAAAAAACAGCCCTGCACCATAGTGCTCAGAGGTTTGTACCACTTTGTAGCTTCAACCTATTCTGTTTTGTTCCTGTTTATTTTGTCTCCATTGAATAAATGTGGATGTGAAGCAAGAAAACAACAAATCTTTTATAAAAACCTACCCCTGCAACTGAGTGAGCTGACCAGTTTCATAGCATCTAGCTACCACCGAGGGTTTCCATTTGCATTTACTGTGCACCCTGTCTGGAAGGAGAAAGTCATGAATTTTAGTCACCGTTCTTCCCATGCCACATGGTACGAGCATGGCACATCCACTTCGCTGCTCACCTCACCTTTTCTCACATGAAAAATGGATAAGGTCTGCTGGCATCACAAGGATCTTGCTTTAATTAATTACCTCTTCTTGCAGCAGAGTGTTCAGCTCATAATGCTATTATTATTATTGAAGTACAGACCCTCCACGCTAATGAGTATCCTGGAAAGATATGCAACTAAATGGCTAGCTATAGGAGATACTTAATGTTGTCAGATGTTTTAATGAAAAATATAAAAGCTTTGAGTCGTACTTTGACCTGGGTGTGCTTTCGTTAATTAGAGCAAAGTATTGTGAAAGCCACGGAGGGGTGCAGCAGGAGCTCAGCTCTCAATCTGCTGCTCCTCATAGCGCAGGGACGGCCACAGCCAACGTTTGCAGCTCCGCCGAGCAAAGAGCAAAACTAATAATTGCAATATTCATGGGCAATACTTTTCAAGTATTTTCATTCTTTCAAGTCTCCTCCTTCTCAAACCAATTAACCCCCTTTCTAGAGAGTCAAGCCACGCTTTGTCATTTATACGTAACTTGGAAATAGATGCAAAAAATTCACTTGTTTCCCCTTTGTATTTGGAAGAGTGTTCCCCAGGACTGCTCTGTCTTTACAGGGATTTAAAAGCAAGAAATCTTCCAGAATGCAGAGTTACCGGAAACACATTTTGATCTGTAAATACTCTCCTTAAAAACAAAATCCTCCAAACCTACATTTATAGGCTTATTTTCATGATGACAGTTTCGCTACATTTGTTGAATTGTAAACCATGTAAAGCTCAGCAATAAAACGTCTGCAATCTGTAGCGGTAATGGGAGGCATGTCTCATAAACAAGATAAGTTGTTTCTTGCCAATATTGTTACACTTCATAAATACGAACTCGAGTCTGTTTTGCGTTTCCTAGATCAGTAGCAGACTTTTATTTTAATTAAACACAACATATAAAATATTCATTTAAAAAACAAACATCATTGTTTTAAAGACATTATACTAAATGAAATTATAGTGCTTTTGCCTATAAAGTTCTTGCACAAAAGAACAATTCTGAATTCTGAGTGGATTGAGACAGCACAAGTGTCCATCAAAAACGTATAGTAGGAAGATGGTAGCTGCCCTATGAATAAATAAACTATTTATATTTCCTGATAATGTAAGTGCTTATATGAACTCATTCCAATTCCCAAAGACGACTCATTTCAGCTGTGGTTGTAATTAAGAAACTACATCACATGGCAGCGAGGAAGATGCTGCCAGTCCCATTTTATGCAGCAGAACTACTAAGTGTTTCACTTCACACTGACATAATTTATAGTCTCATTTCATTAGACTAATGCTGGATATCTTTGATAGAGCCGTCTTTGACAGTCTCTATCCCAAAAGTACTTTAGTTTTTGAAACCTACCCTTTTGAGTATAGCTTGACCAGGACCCTGGACTACGATCACAATACATATCAGCTAGATCCTCATTCAATAAAAATGCTATTTCTAGTTTAGTAACACAAACCCAGCTTCCAGATTTAGCATGGAATCCAAACACATTTCTTCTGACATGAGCCTCAGAGATGGTAAAATTACAGAAATCAAGTTTTTAAATCAAGTTTTTACATCAGTAAAGAGGAATTTTAGGAACTGAGAAGAAACTAGCCAGAAGCATCTGAATACTGATTTGTGCTATAGAACCAGGAACCCATAACCATGGCCTGGGAGGCAGCAGCCACCTACAAAAAGTCTCCTGCGTGGCCAGCATGGAAAAGTGTATCGCTCGGTTGTAGATCTACCAAAACAGCCAGCACCAGGAATTCACTGTGTTACAGGAATAGGCAGGAATTGACTTCAGAAACTCCTTAGCTGATAGCAATAGCTTGGTCGCATCACATCACTCTTCTGTGCCTTTAAATAAAAGGTTTAAAGTAACTGAAATTACTCAATTATGGTTTTAAGTGTTACACATTACCACATTGCCTTGTTTATTACTAAAGCCATTTAAACAGATTTCAGAAAGTAGACTTGGGCTGTCAACATCTGTACCGAATTCATAATCTTCTCAGGTCACTGCCTGAAACGGCTCTGCAAAACAGACCGGTAGCCAGAGCTTGTTCCAGACCGGCCAAAGCTTTATGGTGATTTAATTCCATCCTTCTACTCCAGGAGGAAACTGGAAGGAAAAGAATAGGCAAGAAGCAGCATAAAATTTCAGGCTTCTATGGAACTTCAGCAGAGCAGAAATGGAAATATGAAATAATAGGAAAAATTAAAGTCTTGAGATGTCCCTGTGTCTTGGGTCACTGAAAAACAAGATGTGCCTCCAACACATATTCTACGAGTAATTTTCCAGAAAAGGAAGTCCTCAATCAGCCCCAGATTCAAGAAGATGAAGAAAAGATGCAATAAAATCCCTGTCCTGTCAGGCTAGACAACCTGGCACCTCGTGCAGTCCTGGAGTCCTCCAGCTTTGGTGCAGGATATGTGAACTATTTATTTTTTGATGGTAACACAAGCGTAACAGTCAATAGACTGAATGGGGAGCACATTCTCAAAGGGCACCTTCAGAGACTTCTTTCCTCAGGCCATTCTTCTCTAGGATTTGCCATGTTTCAAGCCTTAAAGCCATCTTTTTCACAAGAAAAAGATGAAAAGATGAAAAAGATGGCTTTAAGGCTTGAAACGCGTCATTTTCACAAGAAGAAGATGAATAAGAAAATGCATAAAACCCTGACCATCATCTTCACTCTAAGTGTGATGGCTGATAACAGCTACATTCATTTCACACAGCCATATGTGCAAAAAGAGCATGAAACATCCTTTCCTTTATATGCTCATCTACAGCGTGATTCATCTCAGCTCATTTTTTTTCGGTTTATAAAGTTTTAATAACTGTTTCTAATAAGCAAGATTACAGTTTTTCAATTAAAAAAAAAAAATAAGAACAAACTTTCCTTTCAGATTTCCTCCTATTTTCTGCAAATGAACTGGTTTTATTAAAAGTAGAACTGGCAATTGCAGTTTGGCAAGAGGTTTGGTGCTTTTAGCTTATATATACTTCTCCTAATCTCTTAATTTGGCAAGGCATATACTGCATTCCAAATTGCTCTTAGTACCTCTACTGATTCATTATACACAGAAATGGTGCAAGAGTGAAGTCATTTTAGCAGGTTTTATAATATTGTAGCATTCCTACATTAAATATTCCATTATAAAAGACAAACCACTTTGGGAATATCTCTATTCCCAGCTGATTTACATTAAAATAAACAGGAGGTAATTTATATAAATGAATTGCAGGAATAAACAACTGGCACTAATCAAACCAACTATTGTACAGGGTGGGGATGGGGAGAAGGGATTAATTGCACTTCCAGATTGAGGAGGAATCTATGAAGTAGGACTCCTGCCTGTCTCCTATACTTAAGATTATCAAGAAGCAACTTCAGACCTGGCACAAACGCTTCAAACTCCTCAAGAGAGATCTGAATAAGACGGATAACTATTTAGTGAACTAATTTGGTCACTGCTTCCTGTGAGCCTGAGTTATCAGACTTGATGTTTTAATCACACAGTCCTTTATTTTTATAAAAAGTGCAAAATTTAAAATTACTAAATTAGACTGGTACTCAATACATCAGTGAACTGGTCAGTAATTGCCCTTCATATGGACTCCCAGTGTAGGCTGTTTCCTGATCAGTGTTTTCCTCTAATGAAAAACTTTTAATGTTTCCAGATTTTGAGACAACAGAGCTATAAAAGCTGTCAATTCAGTCCCTTCCGTAGCCCATGAGCTGTAAAATCACCAGATGGATCCTCTTTGCTTACCCTAAAACCTGAACGAGCTTTCTTCAAAATAAATCACGAGCCGTGCCGGCTCTGAAAGGACGGAGGCACATCAATTCATTTTGCACTTCAGCGGGCTATAACCAAATTCCTGTTTTCTCTCTCCTCCTTTCAATATGTCCAAAGCTGGTGCCGGTGGAGGGGAGCGACGACGGATAACCCCCCTGGCTGGTAGGCTGTGGGAACAGGGAATGCGGAGGGCAGGAGGTCTGGTCTCGTAGGACCACACGTCCATCAGCAAGGCAATATTAAACTTGTATTTGGCTGAGAAACACAGAATTTCAGGCCCAGTAGCTCCAAAGAGGGACTAATATGTCGCAATGTAAAGCGGCTGAATCCAGACGCCTAATACTTCTGCATATTTTTTTCATCTCACAGAGCTTTAGAGAGTCCCCACCTTCCCTAATAAAAGTCTGAACAAAAGCTGGGTTTCTCAAAGCAAGGATTTGGCTTGGCTTTGGAGGACACTTTGTATCGTCAAAGTCTTTCTGTTCTCCTAAGCAAATACGATCTCCCGAGTTTCTCATTCTCAGATATCTAGTTTTCTCCGTACTAACCAGAAAAGTCTGTTTCTTGATTGGATATCATGTTCTTTACAAGCCGTAAATATTTGCATCATGTGAAAGGAGTGACTCGCCAAAGATATTTAATTACAGAGTAAACCAAGAGGATTATTATTTGTGTAGCCACATGTAGTTCAGATGCAGGTCTCCTCCACAGCACAGACTGTGGCCACCACCACCTTAATTCATGTCTTCAGCAAGGCAAGAGTGGGACCAGGTTAAGGTCCCTTACTGCCCTCACTGCGGAGTTTCATGTTTTCTTTCTGCAGCCTAAAATAAAATGCACACTGAAGCTACCGGGAGGACGTGTGCAAGAACTGGACCACACACTGCTCAAGCAGGCCAAACGGAAGCCCAGCTGAAAGCAGCTCTGTGAACATACACAGACCACGAAAAATCCCTCTGTATTTTTGCAATACAAAAGGTGTAGTTACACCACATTACAGATAAGGTACATTATGCTAATCTCAGTATTAAGAAAACGGAGCAATCCGTTAGCAGATAGTACGCTGACTGTAGAGTGGCTGTCCCTACAGTAAATGCTGATACAACCCAGTTAACACCTTTGCTGAAGGAGTTTGGCAGAGACAGCTATAGTGAAGTGCTACAGAGCCTTCAATTTTCCCTATTCAGTCCAGCAGTATTGTGCTTATGCTGATATAATCGAATTGGAATAAATTACTCTTTTTTTAATGATTGTTATTTATCTTGAGTGGCTGGGAACTATGTTGTTGCCTATCTGAATGAATTGCTATTCTAAATAACAACTAAATTAACTTTGGTATTTTGATTAGCATGGTAAGAGCCTTGAGCTGTTTATTTTATAATCATTCAAATAACGTTTTTACTCAACAGCTTTAACATAATGTTTTCATAAGCTAGAACTTGCATAGCATTTAGCAAATCGAGAAAACCGCACCAATACCAATACCAATACTAGAACACAATCCGTAGCTAGAAATGCAATGTTACCCCATTTTACAGATAGAAATGCAAGCAGTACGTTGAAAAACTTCTGCACAGCCACATAGAAAGTTATTGGCAGAAAGTATATAACAATTATTCCCGTAAAAGTTAAGGGTATGTTTAATAGGGACTATATAAACCATCTACATTAAATTAAGGATGTTCGTAATTACTGTGATGACTCAAGGAATGTTTCAGCAGGTGTTGAAGCAGAGTCACACCTACTGAATAGGAATGGGAATATGAAATTGCCTTTTTATTATCGTACTAGTTAGGCAAACAGCCATTTAGAAAAATATACACTAAAAGTTTCTGCCAAGTTAAATACTTTCTAACATATTAACTGATATTAAAAATGCTTAAGCAAATCCCCAGGTATCTTTATTTTTCTCAAACGTGTACGATATGCCTCAAACATACTGCACGATCCTAATAAACAGTTACATACCTTCTGTTACAAATATATTAAAGCACAGAGCCTACAACAGAATGTACCTGAGCGTAGGATTCTGTGCACGTATTCGGGAAGGGAGGGAGCGTGTCTCACGATTGCTTCGCTCTGCCGTTAGGAGCGATGAAAACCTCTCACCGGGTTCGGCTGGGGTCGCTGGAGCCAGCAATTCTCAACATCATAGACGTGGGATCAAGGAGCACCACCGATATTTTTCAACTGGACCAAAGTCCAGCTCAGCAACATTTTCCAAAGTTAAAAAATTTACTTCCATCAATTCTAAATATATGTAGAGCTAAATATAGTAAACCTCAAGTTGAAAAATCACGGCTAAAGCTAACATACACTTAGTCTCAGTCTGTGCACCAGCTGTGGATAAAAATGTGCTGAAAAGTAGAACATTTTGTCTCTTTTCATTTATCAAACATTCAGTTGCAAACACACAGTCATCTGTTTAAGAAGAGCTGAGAATCTGTTAAAATTATTCATTTGATGGTTTTGCAAATTTAAATCACAATTTTCTCTGGAATTTAAATTCTCAGGTAACTTTTTATGGGTAAATGCTTTCAATCAAAAAACTTTGGTTACTGAAGGTCTTTTTTTAAATGTACTGATACATTTTGGCAACAATTTTTCATTTATTTGTTCAAATAAGGAATTAATTAATATAAGCAATGTCATTTTGCGAGCCAGTTGTAAAACACATATCTGCATCATGCCTGCAGATTAATGAATCAACTCAACTGCTAGTATAAATTCAGATATTATTTTATCTCTTTTTTCTATACGTTGTCACATATGACTGGCCAAAAATCACAGGTAGCGTGGATTGCTAATATGTTGTCAACTTTGACATTTCCATCTTTCACAAGGAAGGATCTACATGTTTAAACAATTAACTACATCCCTAAATGAATCTGCATCATCAGGAAAAAGGCAATGCAGGACCCAGGTGGACTCCAGATGAAAGGTTTAAGCAGATCGACGACTTTATCTTTTATTTCCTTTTCTACCTGCAAGAACAATAAAGGATGGTTCAGGGGTCCATCGAACTGGTGATTCTTTGTAAGCCAAATAAAATTTTCACGGTCTAGAACACAGATGTCTATATATGAGCTAATTCTGTGTACTCTCTTTAAGGCCATGAGAAAGAAATATGTTCACTTCTCCTCCCTGAACTCTCCTATCCCCTCGCTGGCTGTGTCCCATTCGAAGCCCAGTCCTAATCCTCCTCCTCATCCCTCTTTTTCTCTTTCTTGCAAATTCCCTGAAGATTTTATTCCGCTCTTCTTTCCTCTCATGGTGCAAACACATATTTAGCCTCTGCCATCCTAAAAACACCTGATGCTACCCATGGTCTTCCCATTGCCCTTTCTCCTTTTCCCCCCTTTTTTCTGAGTTCTCTGGAGCTGCTTTGCCATCTCTCCCCGGGGTCCCTTCCCCCTAACTCTCTTCCAGATCGCCTCCCTCCACTTCCCTCCCCTAGGACTTCTTCAGCTCTGCTAAAGAACCACCTTCCAAGGACAGGAACATTGCAAATCTCTTTTACTTCTACTTAAACTCAAAAACCAGTATGACTTCATCCTTTTTAAAACCACCAATTGCCTAATTTCCTTGCCAGTTTTTTTTTTCCCCCCTGACCTTAGCTTCCAAGGCTCCGTCACCTTTTTTCTCCTCTCCATTCTCTCTAGGGGAGGATGGACCTTCAAGACACCCCTGCGCTACATTTTCCATAAGCGGCTTTGACATATCTTTACATTTGAGGACACCATCCCACTCAACTACCTCCTCATCCTCTCTCAAATGCTTCCTAAAAACTCATGGCTTTCCTGGTGACAGGAAAAGAGTTCATCAAAGTGCTGGCACTGAGTTGCTCTGCGAGTGAACCTCCTACGCCCCGGGATAAAAATAAACAACAACAGTCAGAAATATTGCTAAGAAACCATATGCTTCAGATTTTTGGCTATCACCAAAAGAATGGGAATCGTTGGTACTCTGGGTCCCTGAGAATCAAACCACACATAAAGTAAAAATAATAACAATAAATCTTTCAGATAGTTTTGAAGTATAGACAATCTGATGAAGTGCATTGGCTCTATTTTTTAATTCTTAGCAAACTATTTTAGATTGTTAAAATGTCTGTTACATTATTTTTCCTCCCAACTCACAGCCCCAGACAGCTGGAGGTGTTTAAAGAAAAAAGTAATGTGCATTTTTCCACAATATGTAGAAATCCTATTCTTATATTAGTTTTTATTCTTAGAAGCTCGTGCTGAAATTTGAGTTCCACTGCAATGCTCCCACTAATTGCCTTGAATAATTCAAATTTTACCACTCTCAAGGGCACAACTGGAGCCAGACTGTTATAAGCCATATTTGTTACTCTGGAGCCAACAAAATAAGTATGCTTTATGCTGTAGAGCACGCTGAGCTTAAGTTACATTATTTTGTTTGTTTCGAATTTAGACAAGTGAAAAAAACCGACAGTGGATTGGCTTGTCAAAGGAGCCTACCAATAAACACAGAACAAGCCAAATTTTACTTTTAAAGCAGCAGGAGTACGTCAAAATCACAGTGTAACCCTGAAAATTGTACTTTGCTGAACAAAATTAGAAAAGGCCTAAACTGTGGGATCTCTCTATTTTTGGCTCAAGAGAGAAATTCTGAAGCTGCTGCTGATTTGAAATGGGTCCTGAAGAGAAGGAAGGAAATTAGACTTTTTTTTAACTTACAAAATTGTCTTGCCTGTGTAATAACACTGAGCATGACTGTCACTCTGAAGACATATTAGCTCATTTAGGTAATTAGTGTGAGCAGCATGTTTCCCTGCTTATTCCATTCAATTATAGGGTGCTCACTTTGTCATTACTGGAGTATCTTAATGTGACTTGTAATTAGTGTAATTACAATCCAATGTTAATTATATCTGCCACTTAGACATAATTTTATATAGTAATGGTCTTATTCTCAATAACCTTATTATGTTGTTTATTCAAACAGGAATTTAGCCTTCTTTCATGCGTCAAATATGGAGATTACAAAAAGTACTGCCTGTCATTTTTGTAGTTATGACTAGGGGATCTTTGCATTGCAAAATCATATTTGGGGCAATCAATGAATGGAGAAAACCAAATTATAGAGACTGATTATTAGAGACATGCTGAACTAACAAAAATAATTTGCACAGGAGGCACATTAAGACATACGCTGGTTCATGAGTGCTGCAGAGAGAGAGGTCGGTGTCCATAAGTTAACAAGAGAACAAGAGACTGCAATATATAAAGTATACGTGGTGCTGTATATAATTCTAGTGGCGGTATTACTGTTTCTCTCATTTGCAGGGTAATAAAACAGCAAGACTAGATGTGCCAAATAATGTCCTGGCGAAAGTGTCTCAGTGGCAATGACACCTTTTAGCACAGGGCTCATGCATCTGATACGGGGGGTTATTTTTTCAACAGCATTTTTGGGGGTACGGCCACACCGTGGGTTTAGTTCAGACAAGGAGCAGGGTTTTGCACAGTTTTCCCTCCTACCTGAGCTTTGCTTCACCTTGTGGGGTTGGACTTCTGGATGAAGCAAAACTGAAGGACGCGCCCCAGGAAAACCCCGATGCGCTGGTAAAGGATGCTCTCCTGTGGCACCAGACCGCAACGAGTCAGAATAAAAAGCCACCAAACACAGCCAGAGGGTTCTCAGCACCATCTTGCTCTACAGATCTGCTCCCACTGGGTCCCCCCACTTGCTGCTACAGCCATAAGCTCATTAGACAGTAAAGACCGAGTCACTCTGTAAAATAAGGTTTTCTAGAATTAGCCCCAGACTGGAATAAACTCTTTCTGGAAGTAGAGAGTGCTCCAGATCCAAATCACACCCTGCCCCATGCGTTCTTACCTACTATCTCTAACATACACAGTTACATATGTTTAGATTAATAAAAATTAAAACAGCCAGTCAAAACAACGCACATATTTCTCCTTCCACAGAGGCCCAAAAGGACAAGTAACACATGACAAATATTAGTCATGTTATTTAATGCACTCTTCAGAGTGGCATAAGAACCGGAGGAGAGGAGAAGGGAATTTGGCAGCTCTCTGGGAGATGGAAACCAAGATCCCCCCTAATCCATGTCTTTTACTCAGAGTCTGAAAAGGGTTTCAAGCTTTGAGCTCACTCTTCGGGGGCTAATGAATCAGTCAGATTTCCATGGCTCAGGGTGATGGCCCAAGACAGCTGGCAGCTTTCTTTGAGCTTAAGAAAATCAAGAAGTTTCAAAATGAAAGCAGAGAGTCAGTGAAAATAAAAGTAAATCAGGGGCACGTATACCGAAGAATGGTGTTATCGCAAACCCGGCTGGATAACCAGGAAACCTTCTCCAGTACTGAAGAGAGGCTTAAGGAGCAAAATCCCGTGTTGTGAGCTAAGCCCTCTCCTTTGCTCTCTGCTGCTGAGACGCCTTTCTCCCAGGTCCATGCAGTTCTCCATGCCGCCGATCTCCGCCTGTTACCAGACATGCAATGCAAATTCAAAGGTTTGTTCTTGTTCATCTTCCCAGCTATCGCCTTTTGGAAAACATGTGGGCACAGGCACGTTCCCGCATGAGCTACTGAAGCAAATGCTGCTTCTGCCTTAGGCCCCTTTGAGTGGCAACGAAGCTCTCTGGTTTTTCTCAGGAGCATGCGTAGCTTTTAAACTATTTTAGCAGTCTCACATGCAAGACGTCGCCTTAGCCTCTTTATGTTTCTTCCACATAAAATAGAATTATTTTTACTACTAAATCTGTTGCATTAAGTGGATACGAAATCTGCTTAGATTTACTTTAAAACTGTCAGGCATCCTAGAATCACTCTATTGAAAAAAGAAATCAAATTTAAGATATTTATTGATATTTTTAAAATGCTCCAAAGGAAAAACAAAAATACTTTTTCTGTTGTTGCTTCAGTGGTTGCACAGAACACATCTGGATTATCACAATTTTATAATCTTGGGGTTATTTTAACAAGATAGTTCCTATTATCTGTGACTAAAAGAACTTCATATATGAAAGCATCTCAAATACAACAAATAACGTAGTGCACAGCATTGTTTAAGTAGATACCTTAGCATTATGCAATCAAATATATCACTTGGTTATACAATAACTATAATCTATCCTTCATGCTATATAAATCTTACTGGTACTTCTGCATAAATAGTGATTTCTCACTGGCTGCCAATTAAATCATGTTTCTGCCAATAACATTCAGTAAATTGACAGGCCTGCCTGTTTTACTTGCCTTTTTTTTTTTTTTTTTAAACTCAAAGTCCATCTCCTAATAGCAGGCAGTGAATTTACAGTCCTCCAGCGATTAAAGTCACTGAGCTCTCAGTCCTGTGCATTATAACACCACACGGGACTACTGTAATCGCCTTGAAAAGAGCCGCCTGTTGCATTTTATTGCTTAAATACAGTCAGCAGGGGTATCTCTGGAATGTGCATTTGAACCAAGGCTGCTCATTAACTATTAACCAGCAGCTATCCTAACGACATTGTTCCACTTTGGACCTGATCCGTCTGTACCTGCAAGGACACAGCAGGGAGAGCAGGTCCTCTGTGTAAGAAACATCACTTGGCTTTTACTACCTTGCTGTCCTGCTAAAACAGTGCAAAGTTATGTGTGACAAGAGGTTAGTTCCCTACCTTTTAGTATTTTTCACAAACAAAGCACTTTTACTGGCCACTACAGCTATAGGTGAACGATGCTTGAAAATGAATTCAAGATGACTGGAAAAAGAGAAGTCTATCCTACCTCTTGATACATATTCTTAACCCTAGGACAGACCGGGAGCTGGTTACACCTCCAGGAATCATTTCCTACCTGGATTTGCTTGTTTTCCTTGGAGAGGTCAGTAGTGACCACGGAGGAACCCGTTGCAGCGGTTACGTTGCCTGCTCAGGAGGGATTTCCCGGGGAATCTCCAGGACAGGTTTCTGTCTTCCACAGAGCTCCCCAAACAGCAGGGTTTGCCCACCCTGGAGTCACAGGAATCAGGCTGGAGGAGGTGGCCGAAGATGATGGGGTCCATTCACCTGGTCCAAGGAGGGATCAAGGTCCACCATGGTGCTTCTCAGAAAGGTTTCCTCAGATACTGTCCTGAGACTTCCAGGGAAGAACTTTTCACAGTCTCTGTAGGGAATTTATTCCAGTACTTAACCAGCTTAATATTAGAAATGGTTCCCTCATTTTTTAACCAACTCTTCCCTGCTGTGATTTTTTGATATCATTACTCCTCTTCTATCACAAGGGGCATAGAGAATAGACTGCTTTGCTTCTTCTCGCAGCAGCCTTTTCCATGTTTGAAGACTGTATTACTGTCATTGGGCATCCTGAAGCTAGAGGAGAAAACAGTTGCAAGGACTAGATCTGGGAAACAAGCTCAGCCTCTTCGATTCTTAGGCTCTTCCCATTCATTCCTGCAGGCTTCCCTCTTAGACACCTTCTGCACCCAGTACTCTTCCACAGCGACATGTTGCAATGCACGGTCCTTATTGCAGCAAAGATTGCATTGATTTGTCTCCTCAGCATCACGATAGCTCCTGAGCCATCCATGTCCCTGATCCCAGAGCGAAGGATGAAAAACTAGAGCTGGAGTATCGTCAGCAGGACATCTATGGAGGCATCCAGCAAACCCAGAGAGCTGCCAGGGAGCTCACAGGCAACCAGAACAAAGTTACCTGGAGCACAACTGCCAGTCTGAAGCTGGGCTATGACAAAGACAAACGACAGCGACGCTCCATCAGTGGGCAGACACCCTGACAAACAGGCTGCATCTAAGCACCAAATTCCTGTCTTCTCGTACAGCTTTACAGGAACCATACTGTCAAGTCCGAAACAAGTGATGAATTACGTCAATTATTGTACTGCAGACATACAAGTCACACTAATGCACAGCAAATACAGCACTCCTTTAATTACACTTACAGACATGTACATTTGTTTTTCTTAGTAATCAAAATGTTCTGTTGTACTTAATACTGTTATCTGTATGCTTTGGTTAAGTGCAATTTAATTTGCTTTCTTAAGAAAGCTGGGTATAATCTTAAATGAAAAATATATCTCTTTTGCTGATATTCTTTTTCTAATGCTATTGTTTTCTATGACTGCAGATCTAGAACGCAGTAATTTCTCCTGAGTTTGTTCACAAAGTTTCTAGAAGGTACTGCTGTTCTAAAGCCCGAGAAAACACTTATTTGTGATCGGTTCAGGAAAATCGCCCGGTTGCTAAAGCACTTAATGCGATAAATGAGGTACCTGAAGCATTTGCAAGGCAAAGGAGCCTTTCACAAGGAAAGCAGAGGTTGCACTAGGGTACTCCCTTGGCTGCACTGCTCACAGCTGATGTGCTGTAATTAATTCAAGAACAGCTGAAGGAACTCCCCTCAATCCTTCTAAGATGAAAAGTTCCCCTACAAAAGGGGAAACATTTTAGGATGTTCCACAGTTGGGAAAAAAAAATCACAGTGGTGAGAGAAGCAGCTCAGTCCCACATCCACCTGCGCAGGGAACCGGAGACCCTTTTTACTCATTATTTCTTTAATGCAGCTCCCAGCCGCACGTGGGAAGGTCTGCAAATATAAGTTTGGTCTGTCATTAACGTTATTGTTATCTGACTTGTCACAGCACAGAAAAAATTTCTTCCCTGTGGGAAATTATTATATTCCTTCTCTGCGTACTGTCCCCTCTGCAGCCACAACCCATCCGGAATTGGCTCGCCCAGAATGATCAAGAATGGAAAAAGTTACAGGAAGGAAAAGTATTTCAGCACACATTCAGGGATGAAATACTGCAGGCTGTAGTACTGACTACCATACATCCTACACAAACCAGGAAGATATCCAGACCAAGAGCTTTAAACCACAGTTTGGCTGACTTGCATTTCTAGAGAAAAGAGATTTTTTTGTAAACAGCACGAGCCAACAGCGGGCTCTTACAGACTCCCAAAGAATGTCCTCGCTCGTGTTTGCTCTACAGTGAACAACTCGTTTCAAAACGCGCTCTCCCCGACGGCTTGCCAACAGCAGACTTTCTCCGTCTTACAATGTCACAGAAACGGGGATATTGTGAAAGCGTTCACAAGAGATGACCTGTTTTAATCTCAGCTGTCATTTCCAATACTGTTGAAGTTTATGCAGTCTCTCTAGGAAGGATGGAGCAATGTTTAAACATTATCCACTCCCTTCCTCTAAATTCTTATACTGTTTTTATTCCTCGTCTCAAGCTGGAGAATCTCAAACTGAATCTGAGATGCTCTTCTCCCTCTATGACTCATTAGTGGAGCACAGAAATAATAATGCCAATATTCACTTAAAAGAGGTTACAGTCTGGTCCAGATTCACAAACTTTCATGTTTTCTTAGTTCAAGAACTGGAATTTCCCCAGCCCATCTTTCATGCACAGGTTTGATTTTGTCAGACTATGGAAGTGCTCTTCCAAAGCAGATTTTTGCTTAATATGAAAGCCAATGCTGTTCAAACCCAAATACCAATATTATCTCATACCAAACAAATTCAGACACTATGTCAGAAACCAGCTATCTTGCAGGATTAACAACTTACTTACAAGCAGGGAAAGAGTCACCTCGAGCATTCAAAGAGCAGCAGCAAGTTAGAGAGAAGTTGCTCCTGGCCCTCAGCTGTGAGCTGGAGACCCATGCTGCACAGGAGCAGGTGGAGCCGTGCACTATTTTTCATCTTCCCCTCCACCAGCTCTGCTCGAATTGCCCTGGATACCCAGATGCTGCTCCAGCCTGCAGTATTTTCTCGGATTCAAGGAAACCCAAACCTTGCAAAATAATAAACATCACAAAGCCTCATGGTATAGAAACAGAAATAGAAAACTGAGGGAGGAAGGTGGTGCCGTTAATTCAGAATAAACCCTTTTCCTCCCACAGAAGGTGTCTCAAAAACCACACAGTTAATGAATTGAGTCTGCATTTGTAATGAGGTTAAATGAAGCAAGTCTGGGTCACTACTAGGAACATTTCACACTATTTTAATAACAAAAAGGTAAACTTTCAAATGGAAAACTTACAAATGGCAGTAGGATATGTAACTCCCATTAACTAACAGTTTCAGGTACCTAAAAATCTTTGCAAATCTCTTACAATACCCATTTTTAGCCAAACAGTTGGAAAGGGAATTTACTTCATTACCAAATCTTTTGCTTTGCACGTTGAGAAGCCGGTTTTCATTCAGGTATCATAGCTGCACGTGGGTAACAGGCCCTAATAATGTAAAACCGCAAAAGAGGGACAACGGTATCCTGCCTATATGATAGGTGTCAGCACAGTATAATGTGAAGAACCTAAAGCGCTGCACTACGCTGTCCTTTACGCCCGTAGTTGCATTTGTGATGTGTCAACGTCAACCAGCTTAGCAGGGCTTTGTATTTCATTAAAACCTTACCGTGTCCCCGGGGGTTTGCAGCCCAAAATGCACTGCCTACATCAACGGCCTTAACGCCACATGTTACGGACGCATGGCTGACAAGGATGGACGCTTTCCGAATACGCCACGAGCATCTTACTCTTTCAGTTTTGTTTTTATACCGATATTTTCCTCATCTTGTGTGCTTAAGCTCCAAGCAACTCATCTACATTTCTCCACGACAACTCCCCAGCTCTTCCGAGAGCACATCGAGGCAAATGCTATCATAGCCAAGGAAGAAAGCAGCACTCTGAATTTAAATCAGCGTAGTTTAAGCCCTCTAGCAAACAAGACCTCAGCTGCAGGCTCTCCTCTGTGTCGCTGCTTCCCAGCCATTGCCACCCTCGCGTGAAAGAGCCCCTCCTGCCACGCGTGATCGTGATTTCTATGACTCCAGTACCTGTGAACCCATTTGTGCAGCTGGTGAATTTGCCCCACTTGCTATTATTAAAACCTAAACAAGAAAGGCACAGACACAGAATTCATGTCTTTTTTGTTGTGGTTTTTTTTCGCCTGGCAAACAAAACGCTGCCAGAATACTATATGGCTGCAATACTCTAACCTAGGGTTTAACTCAGCCAGCTGACACATACTAAAATTACAACTTGTGATCTCAGCACCAGGATTTTAACATGTGCTAGTTAACCTCTGTTAAAAATTCTCCTGTTTTCCCTCGTGGCTGCAGGGACGTATGTTTTCCCACAATGTGCAGCCATGGTAGAAAAGTAAGAGCCCTCCTGGTCTGCAGCCCATCCACCTGAACTGCCCGCCTGAATCCCCTTCTCTGTCCTAAGAGGAAGGGATAATATAATTAATACATATACAGTTATGTATAATTAATAATATAACAAAAGCTTTCTCCTCTGAAAAGCAACAGTTAGATATCCAAGCTCTCTGTCAGGCCATAATACAGTTTGTAAAGCACTTTGCAATATGTACAATTTCAATTTTCCAGCAGAGACCAAAACAAATTAGTAGCCTTGTATTCCTCTGTGCTTTGATAATAATTTGCTTCCAGTTCTGTGTCGCTGATCAGGGTTAGTGTAATGAGGGGCAGGAAATAGTAACATCCTAATTAAACTGGGGTGTATAGGAAGTAAACCATAAATCAGCTAGTTAGCTGGAGCTCAGTGGGCAGTATTCCTCCCATGTGCTGAAAAGAAATGAATTTTAAAAAAATAGTAATAAATGAAAGGCCAAAGTAGAAACAGAAAGAGAATTGCTTTGACCTGGATTGTATTTGCCCAAGTTCTTTTTCAAAATCTCTTCCAAGACTGCATGCTGTTAGTTAGTACGTACGGGTTCCTAGATGCACAGAGAACAGTACATTCATCCCCAGAATTAAAGATCTACTTTCTTGTTTGGGGGACCAAAAAGATGATGCACAAGTTGCATTCTCCTTTATGAAATTAAGCTACTTTAAATTTACAACAACCCCTGTACATTTATGGATCAAGAAATAACCGGCCTCAGCAGCAATACAGGAGATACAAAACCTATAACCAAGAGTAGCAGCATCAGCAAAACTATTCTTTTTACTAAGTTCACCTGCAGCACTTATAGAAAAATATAGTTACTATATAAATTATGCCTCACCTGCACAAGGAAGTCTCTGTACACTCCTGTAGTTACATAGACAGAGCCCCCAAAGTAGAAGCAGCATATGCTTATGGAAGGAGTTTTTCTGCTGGCTTAGTAACATCAGCTTTTAGGAACATAAGCGAAGCGGACAAGAGTTCCTTGGTCAGGGTAGCTGCATCCACATCATAGGCTTTTGCATAGTGATATCGTCTAGAGGCATGAATTTTTCACAACTGGAGCAAACACAGCTATGCCAGCAAAACTCTGTAACGAGGCCACATTTCAGTCTTCTCGCAGCACAAGAAACCTGTGCATGCCTATCGTTGGGAGGGAGAAAGAACAAACCCAGAGGGCCAAAATGTTTCAGGAGAATCAGTCCCTTATATTTTGGGATTTCCAGATGCTTGGCCAGAGAAAATTTTTATTTTCTTAAGATGATTTCCACAGGAAAGTTATCACACAAGTCCCAGATCCAGAACTGTAAATGCATTCACGCAGCACTTTTGGCACACATATGGGCACCTTCAGGATCAGGACTTCATCATTGCCACATTCAGGCTTTTCCCATATTGCCTCCAGTTATTACACTTGTTTTATTTGGATATAAACTTGCTTACGTGGCTTACATCAAAAATTGTGCTGAAATAACTGTCAGTAGTATCAGTAGGAATAACACCAAGTGTCAATAGGAAGATCATATATCTTCACAGTCATTCAAGAAAAATAATATTTAAAACCAAATTGAAAACCGCATCTCTTTCCACCACAGAAAGACTTTTTGGGGACCTGCAGAACATTAAGGGTTTTTCCAGCTTGACTCAATAACCCCCATTTGACTCTGAGACCTACACATGAGGATTGCTGTGCCCATGCCATTTCACCATCGTAACCGGTTTCTCTTCATCCTTACCTAAGCTTTCAGCCTTATCAATGAACAAAATCAGTTAAAGTTTTTGAAGCTACTTGAACATGAAAAAGAGTTAAGTGTATTTAAGTAATCACAAGAAAAGCTGAAACATCTCACAGTCCAGAAGACCTCTGCAATGACGTTCCAGAAGCCCAATGTATCACTGCTCTACATGACAGAGATTGGGGATGATATCCTAAAAAATCCCCTGCTGTGCTGCATTGATGTTAAATCTCCAGCAGAGCATTTGCCCTGATCTATCAGGGAGGCAGTCTGAACGCAGCCCTCATCCGTTTATCTGATATTAAGATCTATTTATTTCAAAACTGATTTTGTAGCTTCAAGTATTACATGGTATTTCTTCCAAATAAATAGCATTATCTGGTGCTAATAAATCCCCTGGGTTGCAGTCACTGGCATTGGCACAGCAGGTCTAATATCTGACGTAAATAATACATACAAGATGTTCTCTTAAATCAAGTGTTAGACCATGATATTAAGACTCCTGCCTGAGGGCTCTAAACCCCTATGTAATATTCATTATAATTACTTCATTAAGCCTGCTTCTTTAGTGCCTTTACACCAAAGCAATATCACTGAAGGAATTTGAAGGAATCACCTAATAACACTAAGGTAAGTCACAGTAGGGTTGGGACCTCTGTTTCTGAACATCCCTGTAAATGTCCTTCAGAAACAGTTAACGACAGACCCCAGCCCCAAAGAGCTGAAAGCTTTGGGTTTCAGGCCCCATCCATTACATCAGGTTTATGATCAGAGGCTGATGGTGTGAAGTGCTGAACATTCATTTCAAACAGCTTCATGTTGAGCCAAACACAGCTCCTGCAATGTGCCCCCAGCAGAAGCAGGAGGACTTACTCAAACTAAGGTATGCTGCTCACAGCTTCACTGTCTCTTGTATTAAATTTGTGTTTTACAACATTCACAGAAAGAGCATAACTATAAAAGTTAAGACGAGTGACCATCACCAAGGCCTGTGTCATGCTGCCTGCAACACTGCTCATCCTAAACATCAGGAGTAAATACACAACTCCAACGGCTCTCTTGGCTTGGCCAGACCTAGGGTATATTTCCTGCATCAAAGCTAGGAGCAAATAAAGCAGTGTTTATTACTGCATATAATATTAACAGTGCATATTTCTTTTTAGTGTTTTGGTCCAAAAATTTGTATTTTTAGGCAAATATCTTCTTAAACATGTCTTAGATCTTGTGGTGAAGTTGACACCATCTGTCAAAACATGGTATCACTTTTAAGGTAGTAAATCCAAAAGGATTAGATAAACCATTATCTGCTGGGAAATTCCTAAAATGTCTGCTGTCCAGCAGGTTGTGGGATTCCCAAAAGTGGGGCAGTCAAGCCTAAACAGTAGAGTCTAACCACAGGTGGTAACACAGGCTGCCACGTTGCACAACGGCACCTCTCTCATCTGGTCTTGCCCCAAGCCTCTTGTTAACCCAACAGGCTGAGACCTGGAAGTCAACATGATGCAAGTTTTGTGTTCGGTTGGCTAAAAAAACCAAGAATGCTGTTTCATGAAGAGTCCTTCATTTATGACTTTTTTTTTCCCCTTTCTACGTCAGTTCAGTCCCGTGTCAGACAAGAGGGATCCTCCAGAGTTGTGGCGAATGTCCTGACGATCTGGCTAGGAGTTATTCACTCCCTCCTGTCAGATACATACCAGTACATAGAAAGAAAAATACAGGTCTCATCATTCTCCTATCCCAAATATTAAACTAGAGAGGAAAAATGTGTTGGTCAGGAGAATTTGAACTACTACACAAATTCTTACATCCACAAACTACCTGAGAACATTGGCTGGCAGACGATAATGTTGGTATTTCAAACACATTAAACAGCAGCGATGGATTTGAACAGCATTTAGCCTTCAGCTAATGCAGGTAATTCTAAGATGTAAAGCGTGCCTTTCCATAAGAAATCAACAGGAGTTACCCGCCTAATCTGCTTAAACTCTCCATAGGAGTCCTTATTTGCATACATATCTAAAGGCTTTTTGAAACGAGAGCCCTTATTCTGCCACAGCCCCAGTCAGGATTGGCACTCCGTTGGCCCGCGCTTCACTTATACAACAGTACACAAACTTTTCCCTGCAGTTGTACCCTGAATGGCAAGTTAGAGGTGATGAACATGGGAGGAAGACACAACGTAATATAGGGTCTTCTATACATTATCTAACTATAATTTTATTTTTTCCATTTCAGTCTTCGCTTTTCTCTAACCTGGTTTCAGAAAAGCATCGCGCTGGCATGGGATGATATTGAAATAAGAAGCATTAGTAGCCCCAGGGTTCAGCCCAAGACACAAAACGCCAGCCTGAAAAGCCACAGAGATATTTGAGAAGCCACCAGGTAAAGCCTGAACAAAAAGGCCTTCTCATAACGTGCAACAATCACCACAAAGAGGCCAGACCTTGTCTAGAGTGATCTGTTTAAGCACAACGTAAACGTTAACAAAAATATATATGTTAATTCCCTTTCAACATCATGCTTTTCTTCACAGCTCTCTTTTTAGGATCGTTGTGGCATTTCTTGAGCTACCGCATACCTATCAGAGATTCACCTCTTCAGGTTGGGCACATATTCCATCAGAGACCTTGAAAACTTTTCATACTTATCAATCTATACACATAAAATACATGCGTATACATAAATAAATACATATATACATAAATAAATACAACTATGGCATTATTTTCATAGATGAGCTTTTTCGTAATACATTGCAAAGTCTTATGAGCGTCTTATCGAATCATGTTTTGAAAAAAAGTTACTCAGCTCTGAACCAAGCTGTGTCAAACTTATTGCCAACTATAACAAAGGACTACTGTGAAACATAACTCTTCTGCGGAATATACTATAATTGTACTTTTTGAAAGCAATGTCAAATCATTGACATTGACTTGGTATTCTACGGTATGAGAAATGCAGAAAAGTTACAGTATGTATAAGCCGTAAATTAGATCCTAATCCAAACTTATCACTTTGATAGTTATTAGACAGACTATTTGGGTGAGTATTTAGCTCTGTGATTTTTCTATTATTTTTTCAAGCTGTTGTCTTTTTCCCAGATTTTCAAAATCAGAGTTTTCAATAATCAACAAATTACGTTACAGTTACAACAAAATACAGTTAAAATAAAGTTAAACTCAAGCCAAATCACAAATACAAACTTACCAAAGATTTATGAAGAGAAAAATCAGAGTCTGGCAGATGAAATCCAGAATGCAGTATTTTGGGCAAATATGTATTAGTTGCCAAGCATATTCCTGAAGGTAAACATCTGAAAAACAAAATTCACATAAGCTCAGAAGTAAGCAGCTATCTCATTTAGCATATGCACTGATCTTTTTTAAATTCATCTTGTCTAATTGATGCTTTGTCATTCACAATACAGGATGCAAGGAACAACCTAAGCTATGTCTACGTTAGCGAGCACTGAGAGCCAATAGGGTCATCTCAAGAGAGCAAAAGAATTGGTGCTGAGGGCCTCCAAGGTGCAAACCTAAGCACAGAAATGTGGACAGTCACACCCTCAACCCAATCTAAAATACTCATGTAAACTTTCCTTTGAAAGCAGGAGAAATCCTGGAAGGATTCAGACTGAGCAGACATTGGCATGTAATGAATTTACATACACAAATTCCTCCATGTGACAAAGCAAGATCTTAAAAGTATCCTGTTAATCATCATCAGATGTTTAATATGTTCATTATCACCTACTTTGATGCTATTTCACAAAGCTACGACATAAAGATTTCAGATGAAGACTGTACCTTCCAGATGGAAACGAAAACATAACAACACTTATGTGCAAATATAGGAGAAAAAAAGAAAGAAAAGCATATTTTCCAGAGAAAAAACAAGTTCTTGTTCTCTTGAGGATCCTCCCTCAACTGCCAAAACTGTGACAACAAAAACCACTCTGGGGATAGATTTAAGTGAAATTTTAAAAAGATGTTTTGGTGGCATTTTTCTTATGCTGCCATTCCTCATAAAGTCATGTAGCTTAATTAGCCCAGGCCAAACACAGAAGTATGAACCCCACCTATATTTCCTATGCTTTCTGCTATCCTGGAAGTTCTCAAATTGAAGATTTGAGCATATTTAAGGCTTGCTCTGCAAATTTACATAGCATATTTACTCCTGCCCTGCAAACTACCTAACGTCTATGGGACCTGTTGGACTTTTACTGGACTTGCTAGGTCTTACTGGAAGCGGAAGATGTCCTCCTCCTCGCTAGAAAACAGCTTTCCCGTCCCACCCTCTGGAAGAAGTCCCCTCAGGTCCCTCAGCATTTCTGTACCTCACATGCACAATCTTTTACATTGGGTCTCTCCTGAGATCATTAAGACGTAGTTTTAAGTGGAGCAACTGGAAACACGCTGACACCTTAGTTATTTTTTTAATATTTGAAATTTTGAAATTGGTGAGTGGAATGTGAAGTCGCTTAGTGCGTTAAACACTGAATCCAGATGGAAATGGAACAGCGGACTGAGAACAAGTGAGATGAGTAAAGGTGCCCACCAATTTCTTTTATCACAGTTTTGCAAACTGTCACATGAATCCCTCCTTAAATGACCACGATGTTTGTGCAACAGATCTCTCCCACAGTTTTGCAATACATTATGCACCTTTAACTGCTTTCTTTGCCTTCCTCCACCCACTGTTCGATCTCTGCCTTGACTCCTTCTAACATTTTGAACATCTGAAAAGCTGCCAAATTTTTGAAGCAACCTATTTCCAGAAATGTTTCTTTACCTCAAGATACGTAATTTCTCCCAAAACACTCCTCTGGAGCAAAGCCCAGGACTGGCAATATGTTACCCAGGATCGGTGAAAGGTTTACGTTTCAATACCTATTGCACCTGTCATGATAATACCAGGCATTTTCCACCCACGATGCAGGAGAGAATCCAAACTTCCTGTGGGATGCGCAAAACCAGCGCTCAGCCTTGGGAGCCATCCAGGCATGGGTATCAGGAAGAGAAAAGCTATTTCTGCTGGCTTGCAGGAATTGATGGCACCATTTAATGTCTTGTCTTTATATGCAAGTGTGTATAACCCAGTTTTTCCACAGCTGCTGTGACGTAAATAAATTCAGTATTATCTCCATTTTACATTGTAGGATGTAATATAAATAGTACTGGAACTTATGCTGGGCATAATTCAATATTTAAGACATTTACCCTTTTCAAGGACAAGGCACCCAGATAGTTGCCTAACACTTAGACAAAATATTTGACCTGCTTAAGGTTCGGTAAGGAGAAGAACATTATATATATTCCATAGATACAGCTCCCTAAGTACGATAGTATTTCTGGAAATAACATTGAGTCGATCATTTTTTATCATTGCAAACTGAGACTTCAAGGGCTCTTTTTGAACAGTACATCTGTACTATTCTGATCAATAAATATTAGTATACGTGATACATGAAGAACGCCCAAAATATCTACAGTTAGATGCTTGAGTTACAGGATCAGCTACATTTGAATAGTACCTATGTATAAAATCCTGAATTTTTGCACATCCCATTACCTAATCAGACAAAATCATTTGCTTCATCTAAATTTAATAGAGTGAAAATGTATCTCTTGGTACCTATAATTTTGGTTCAGGCTTTCCCTCTTAAGGTAGCAGTACTTCAGCTGCAGACTGCAGCGAAGCCCCACCATTCCCAGGAAAACCTAATCCACCCTTAGAAACACCTAACACACAAAAGTAGATACAAACTGGTAGTTTTTTTCACGATAAATACAGCTATGGGCAGCAAAATGCCTTCTATTTTGTTTCAGTAATAAATCACTTCCTTGACTTGAGTTAGTAATGAGATTTTTAATCATGTGGATTGAACATGTCCTCAAGTTAATAAAAAAGTATGGCTTCCTCTTTATCTCTAATAAAAGATTTGTACACTGCTCAAATGATTAGTTTTACACTTTTAAAGAACCCGAGATTGATGCTTTTCAATTCTCCTTCCTATTTTTCTATGCTTTTATAATTCAAAGGTAATATAGGGAATAGTTAATAATTCATAAGGTAATTTTAAGGCTTTTATTCAGAAACCTTTTGCCTATTGACTTAAGGATGTGCCATAAAATATCCAGGTATTACTATCTTGGCAATTTGCAGATCTATACAGATGAAATCTCTGAATTTATGCAAGTCAGGATTCGTGTTTAAGAATCAGAGCACATCATTACAGCCTTGGAAGGGTACATGGGGAGGAAATAGCTTTACAGGGCTATTTAAACCAGTATATTTCATGTCTTCACACAGTTCTGCTTTTTCGCCCTTGTTTGCAGGTTTATTCTTGATGGAGTTATTTTTGCAGTTGCCTAAGAGACAAAGGAGCTAGCTGCATTTTTTTAAGAGGTAAACTCTGCTGCACGAGTCCTGTGCTCCCCACCTGCACGAGATCCAAACCAAAACCACCGCTCTGGGAAAGCTCAGCTGGACAAAACCGATTCTCCAAATCTCTTAAAACAAACAAAGAAATGGACTTGTTTGAGATGAAAATGCCAAAGCTAGCTACCAGTTAATACAATCCAAGGATATCCCCTTTCAGTCGCTAATGGACGCGAAGTCGATGCCGTGCGCTGGCGGGCCCCTCGCCGCCGCTGGGAAGGGAGAGCAATGTCCACGCAGCCCCGGCAGCGCTGCAGCTGCCACCGGGTGCTCAGCAGCCTCTTGCGCATGGAGCAGCCTCCTCCGAAGGGCTGGTAAATGAGCTGACGAAAGAGTTTCCATCCAAATATTTATCAGAAAACTGGCATTTTTGATTAAGCCTGTTTCTAGCTCACCATGAAGAATGGAAGTCAAAATCAGATTTGGGGGTGTCAGTATTTGATTCTTGAAAATGAATTTTTTTTACTTTATTTTAACAAAATCTCACTTATTTCCCTCAAGCAAGAATTCAATCTTCTTCTCTCAAGAGTTCCTCATCAGACTGGATTTTGCTATCTTCACAAAATAATTAATAGCAGCCCAGCTTCAACATATTTGGGTATAGCTTTTTTACCTACTTTAAAGAAACAAAGCATTTTTACCAGTGTGTGTCCTACTTTCTATATGGGCATAATAGCTACTGCAAAGGAATCACCCATCGCATGCAAGCTTTCAGGTACTGCTCAGTAACAACAGTAGAGAGTAATGAAAATTGATAGTAGTTATTAATTCCACATCTAACAAAGAAAATTGAGTTGAGCTGTGCACATAGCCATCATTTATTGCCATGACAAAGTTAATAGCACCACCTTTATTAGCATTTCCTTACATATAAAACTGTGAGATCCTGCTGCCCATTCCTGCAAGTTTGCCAAATGTTCGGACTTTAGGTAAGGGATTTCGCTGTTATCCAAGGGACACAAGTTTTACCATCCCAAGGAAAACGGTGTCTTTATGAAGTAATAGTAACTAGATTATATTTCATTTCAGGCCAGCTCTGAGCACATCCTTTGTGCCCCATCTAATTACCATCTCTGCTAGAGCGGCTCTGAACTCCTCTTCTTGGCTTGACCTCCAAGTCCCAAAAACTCCTGACTAAACCTTACTGCCTCTATTCTCCAGCTCCAAAAATGCACGGTGCTGTCAGGTTCTTCAATTCCTGCTGCAAGGCAGGCAGCATATGTCATGTGCATTATTCAGAGCTTTACATAGCTTCTCTTCCATGCAGGTTTAAAAATGAATAGCAAAATGTGTATCAAAATCAACCCCTTCTTTGCAGCAATAATGATAATCATGACATGAAGTCTAAAACTAGACAAAGGTAGGGTTTTATTTCTGGAGTAATGGGATAGCAACACAATAACTTTACTACTTTTTAGACGGAGGGGGCTGAAGGTATACTTTACACAGTCCCAAACAGCTGAGGTCTTTTGCAGATGAAAGCTTTGACTCAGGAAACAGTCCAGGAGGAACAACATGGAAAATATAGTTCGTGTTATCTTGAGGAGCAGGAAAACCTTGGCAGCAAAGCACGAAGAAAGGAGTTCCCTTTGTGCTCAGCTAAAACAATAAACACAAGGACCCTGTAGTGAGTGGTCTTCAAAATCCTGAGAGCATCTCTAGGCTCACACACTAGAAAGGATCAGAGAGTTCAGGAGAATATCAAGGCCGGCAAAGTAAGTTTGCTAGCGGCTAAACGTTATTCCTAAACATTATTCCTAAACATTATTCCTCTTGGTCACCCAGACACATATCTTCTCTCCTTAAAGAAACATCCCAGGAGGACCCAGACTTGCAGAAACACCCCAAGAAGACCCATCCTTACAGGGACCCTCACTGGAGTTTGTGCCTCCTGCATTTCCATGACAAAGAGAGATAAATAAATGGCTAAGACATTATGCAAAACCGTGCTAATGATAATTCAGTACACAACAGCAGCTAAGCAAGCAAGCTGTATAAGCAGTGTAAGTATTAATGCTATGGTATTTGTCTATGTTCCCAGAGATGCAGACCCTACACAAGTGTTGAATGTTATTAGAAGCAGCCCAGCCAACTAAGCAATCCCCAAATCCTGCCCCAACTAATGTTAAAAAAAAAAACAAACGAAACTTTGAATGACTCCTATCACTCAGTCTAGTAGTGCCTGCCAGGAAAAAGGGAATTTTGGAGATGGCATACCATCAATTTTCTTCATTCGTATCAGAAGTTGAGCAGCTGTCTTCTTACCAGACTGAAGTGGAGCCAAAAACCTTGTCAGGCAGCCGAAGAAAAAGCACTTCAGAGGAACTAATCTCAAAGACCCAAAAGTATGTATCACATTTTTGAACAGGCATGTGTTAATATTACTACTACGTTATCAATTGGCAAAGTTTTGCAGAAGTAGTGGAAAAAAAGACTGCTTTGTTTGTTTACATTGCTTGCTAAGGAAAAGCAAGATGCCACACATACTTGAACTCCGGAGTTTGTTTATTTATTTACTTATGGCCAGCAAAAGATCTTTAGCATTATCTTCCCCTGAGCTGGTGAGGAAAGTGAAATAAGATTCACCTCCACGGAAAAATGAAGATGCACCTGGACTTTTGTGGCAGACAGATCTCGGTTTCAGCAAGCTCTGTTATTCCCTAGGCGCTGCAGACATATCAGCAAGGGATAAATAATTCCAGCGAGAGCTGCGTTTGGATCAGCTCACTGCTCCAGCAGCCACGGATTGTGACAGACTGGGAAAACCCAATTCACAATTTGCTTCTTCTTTAGTGTGTGCTCCAGTAACTGTGTGCTGGGCTGAAGGATCCTTCAGGACAACCCGAAGAGAAACTTTGTACTTACCAGCACCAAGGATGTGATGAAGAAAGCAATCAAATTACAAGAGTTATTGCACAAGGAGCTTTCCCAGTCGGGATTTATTACTGTAAGGCACAGTTTGGTCAAACTGAGAGTCCTGCACTTACTGATCTTAATTGAGCCCAGAAGACAAGCCAGAGAAGGTGGTGACCTCCTCCCAATGGTGTGTCGCCAGCCAAAGCACTGGGATCCCAAACATCCACTGAGCATAATTCATATTGGTGTCTGACCTCTCACGAGACGTGTTTTGTGATCACGTTAACCTAAGAAGTCACAAATTGCCCCTCTGTGGGTGACAGCTCCGCTCGTGAAGCAGATCTCACATGGCGCGGGATGGGGGCAAGGCTGGCTGTTGGGAGGAGACAGCAACACCGTGGGACTTGCTCTTTTCTCTGGGTGAGACGGGTGCTTCTTCAGACCACATTTTAGAGCAGGAAGAGTTGGCATTTGCAGCCACAGCAGGGTATTGTTTAATTATAT
The DNA here is from genome assembly GCF_047370975.1 of Nipponia nippon. Lineage (NCBI taxonomy): Eukaryota > Metazoa > Chordata > Aves > Pelecaniformes > Threskiornithidae > Nipponia > Nipponia nippon. Next base: position 97,587,281 of record NW_028262369.1, read on the forward strand.
TTTGATTCTGGTGGATGAACCTGTCATTTGCCAACCATGAAGATATAGGTGCCATATACAAGGACAGAATTAAAGTGAATAAATAAATGACTAAATAGCTGTTCAAGATCCTACTTGGCTAGCCATCTTCTTTCAGCCAGCTTTTCCCCGAAATGTTTATTTACTACACAGCTAGGCTTTTGGCAGCGTTCCCGCTGCGAAATGTGCTGCCCAGTTATTACAAAGTGAACTCCAAACGAAAAAGACTTTTTTTCTTAGGTCTCCCCTTCTTCCACACAGATATCCCTTTACTTCAGAACTGTGCCTTTAAGGCACAATTTTGCCCAGAATTTCTAGAATACTCAGCTTAAGAGAGTTGCATTTATAGACCATTGCTAAAAATGAGATTTCCTATGTGCTCTTCAGAAAACTACTTTAAACAGACATTTGTGCTTCCTCCATTTGCCAAAGAAATGCTTCCTTACTTTTTGGAGGTCTACAAATGCAAACAAATTAATGTACGTGAAAAATTACCGCTGTTGTATTTTTAACATGTTTAAATTAAAAAAAAAAATAAAACCAAAAAAACAGTTGTACAATAGCCCAACAAGATTCTGGCATTCTGGTATTGCACGCTGGGGAATGAGGTTTCCTCAGAGCTAAACACAAAAAAGCAAAGAATAGAAAATAATGATAATGTGAGTGGATGACATTCCCCTATTTCAGTATATATATTCAACTACTCTTCACAATGAGGTTCCAGTCATGATTAAGAGCTCTGGCAAATCAAGAAATATAAATGCTAACCAGTAAGCAAATTGTGTGTCTTAGACACTTTTACTATGGTCCAGCAGAGATTCTCTGATTAGCATTTGCAGACTCTACTAAGCATATCTAACGTAAAGGTAATACATACTGCACAGCTCTTAACAAATATTATCAAGATGGAAATGCCTACTGACAAATTCACAAGCTGCAAATGTACAGTCATGAAATTCAATAGCCTCACAGCTGCACACTTGTAACTTGTGAATGCAGAAAAATGTATGAATTGGCAGCAGGCTTTCTGGCAGATGATATCATTTTACAGATGACACTGTAGAGTCTGCCAGTTTGACGTTGAACTCTCCTCCTGCTTTTTTTTGTTGTTGTTGTTGTCGTTTCATAGCTCTTTCTCCGAGATCTACTAGGATCACAGTGGCTGTTCTCATAAGAGTCTGCTATTTACTTTTCTGACTCTGCAAAGTGCTGTAATTGCTCAGCTCGGTTCCCTCGGCTCTGCTTATGTATCGCTGACGCTGAGCAGTGCTTTTTTTCTGGAAAAACTTTGCCTATTATTCCATAGACTTGTCCTAGGTTTTTTCCTCTATTCAGAATAGCTTGGATTTCACTGCAAGTGACCGCCCTTCATAAAGAGTTGACGTGGTTCCGCCTTGATACGTGTAATCTGCATATTTTCAGACCACTTCGAGAGAAGGAAGCATTCCTTAGAAAAGAGAAAAGGCCTCTACACGGCCGGCGGTCATGGCCAGCCGGGGCACTAAGTGCCAAGCTGGCCCGATTCCATCCAAAGCTGGATGACATAGGAGGCCTGTCAAAAAAAGCTCAGAAATAAATTTCACTTTATTCTTTAGAATTTTTTCCCCTCTGAGACCTATGCAATCATCATTGAAATGTTTGACTGGGATCTGGGACCAGATTCAAGCAAGGCGCAAAAGCAGGGCACCCCTAAAATGAAGTGGTTCTTTGTACCTGGAAGTCACACCTACACGGCAAAGAAATTCCTAAAGAGCCAGTAAGATGACATCGTGGCAAACTGGGCTGCCTCGGGTTTTTTAATGCAGTTCACCTCTGAGTTTTTGTCTGTTTGTGTTGTGCTTCTCTTGCTGCCTCCATCCTGCGGGAAGGGCTGATCTCTGCGCCCGCGGGGTTTGCACTCTTTGAAAGGTCACGGCTCTATGTAACGCCTTGAGTTATCACAAAGTACAAATGTGAGTACTTCAGTAGGACTGCATCAAACTTGCTTTAAAAAGCCAAATTTTAAGACATTTTACCAAAGGTTGAGCATGCATGGTTCCACCACTGAACACAGAGGCCCTCCTTTCTGTAAACTTGTGCACTTAACAAAATAAAGTACAGGAACCTGGGAGAAAAAACCCAAAACAAACAACACAAACATATATGCGTGGGTATTCTCCAAATAACGTGGAGATTAACCTCCAAATAATCTCCAAAACCAGCTTTACTTCTTATGGTTGTTTTTCTGATGCTGCTCCAAAAAGTGTCTGCAATTTCAGACAAGGCTCAGCACCGCAGTTATTAGGGCTGGCCAAACGCTTTGCATCTGTTTTACTAGATGCTTGTTCATATCGTCTGAACCATAAAAGCCCACAAGCCGCAGCAGCCTCTTTTTTCAACACAACGCTAAGAGCAGTTTCCCTGGTTTACACCTATGCTGCTCTTCTCTGAACTGAGTAAAATGGTGGTAACTCTGCAGTAACCTACACACGAACGATCGGCACTTTTATCTACTGCTATACTGCATGTACTATTTTGCTTTAGATATTCAGGAATTACTGTGCAAAAATCTCCAGCCTGTAGTGATGTATATACACAACATGTATTTATTATGCCGGAAAAATATATTATATTATTGGCATTTTAGAAAAGGTTGATTGCAATATTAACTGGTCTCCCCGTACAGATTTTTAACGTGAAAAATGTCTTGTACATTTAAAGCTGCCTTTAATCACTAGACCTTGGGGCCACACTTCTTAAAGCATTCACAACCCAGAAGCTTCCACCGATCTGCTTAGAAAGAAAAGCAGAATTTTTCCATGAAAACCTCAGACTTCAGAATGAAATATTATTTACTGCGTTCTTTGAAGAACAAACACCATCCCCTTGAAAAAAGTTCAAATTCTGGGAGCTTCTATAATATCTTTAACAGTTGGAATCAGCCACAAAATATTTTCATGGGAAGCCTTCAGGTTATTGCTGATGGTAAGAAATGGAGAGGGAGGAAAATTATCTGGACTCCCAAAATAACACTCTCTTTTTTGGTGTTTCTCATTTTTGAGGGAGAAAGGAAAATGCTCTGCAATGCATTAGCATGAATCACATCACCAAATTCACAGCGGGAGCCACGACCGGGGTGATTTCCCGCACGCCGCTTGCTTGGCTGCGAGAGAGAAAAGCGAGCGCCGTGAGAGGTGCATGGGGAAAAAACAAGGGCATGTTTCCCCCTTTGCCCTGCCCTCTGCACCAGAAGAAAGAACAGGCCAGAAACTACATAAAAATTGAAAGAGCTAATTATTAACCTAAATTAGTCTCAATTTTTCCTGTTATTTCGAATGGACAAGAATCACACTTCCCAGCACCTTCCTCACCCTTCTTTTGGTTTTTGATGCCCTTGAATAAGATGGAAAAATTTTCCTTGAAAGTGGGTTGAAAATATACACGATAAGCACTTGCTTAACAGGAGATTACAGACCGAACCAGAGAACGGCTCATTCCTAGCCTATTTCTTACGACAGCAAATATACAGAAGCATTACTTATCCCCCTCCCTTTTTATCTTTTTCGAGAACTCTTGCACAATCTGCTGTTTCACAGGATTTCAGCATGAAGTATTCACCACTTTTAAGGCTTGGGATTTTATTCACCCTAAAAGCTTTAACTTTCCCTTCAAACTTTGTACGTCATCCTCACCAAATCATACACAGAAATGTGCATTAAGTGTTTTGTTTACTCATAACTTGGCAGAGCCACAACAAAGAACAGAATGTAAAGAATGAACTCCGTTTGCAAAAGTCATTCATATTGAAACAAAAGCCTTTCCCTTCCTGAAACAGATTTTCTAAGGAGGCTTCATATATTTCTGAATTGCCCAGCATTACAGTGACCTCTCAGATAACTAAGAAACATTTGAAAGCCAATCTAAAAACAGAAGGAATGCGAAAGTTCTCCTGGATCTGACTTTTCATTAAAAAAGCATTAAGAAAATATGGGCTTTTCAACACTGCAATCTGAACAAGCAACCGCTTTTCATGTAACATGTAGAAACCTGCTGAATTCAGACTACTTCCAACTTCCCCTCGGCTGCGGCAGCTGGATAGATTTGTTTCCACCTGCTTTTAGCATTTGTCATTACTGAGGTATGTTTCAGAAAGCCAATTTAGCTCTAAACTGTCAGCTTTGCTGAAGCCAAAACAATTCATTTTTATGATTTGATCACATCCTTCGGACTGTTTCATGTTCCTTTAATTCCCAGCTCCCCACACCTCTGCACCCAAAGTGAATATAGGTGGTGGTTGGTGGTTTTTTAAATCAAAATGCCCTTTACTAAAGCACCTGAAGCAAAGCCGCACGCAGCTGATCCCATGCACGTGCTCCACCATTTGCTCTAGGAGTTGCAAACTCCTAGGGTGCCAAAGAAACCATCCAAACGTGGCTGCAGATAGCAAAGGGCTTCTGAAACACATTAAGATCTTATTAAAAAAATTTTAAAAACCTTCTCTCTCAAAACCCTGTCGAAGGCTGGCTGCCTCCATCTCCCGCGCCAGTGTTGGAAATAAGGCTGCCGATACATCTTCTACCATTCCGGGGGATAGGAGGGAGTGGGTGTGGGGAGGGAAGGTATCTCAAGTACAAGAAAGGATGATTATCGAGTCTAAAGAGAGCACGTCATAAAATGAAGAAATACAGGACTATTTTTAAAGCAATTATTTTGTTTTCGAGATTAAAACGTGCTGCAGTATTCCCCTCTGCTTGGCATTCCAGAGGAGGTGTTGCGTTTAGCTAGCAAAATTAATTCACTTGAATAAAAGAAAATTGAAACACTGGAAGCAAAACAGAAAAGCATAAGATGAGAATTTTGTTTCCTATATTTCGAATAGGAAAGAAATTGCGTTTTCAAAACTTGATTAACTCCGAGGCCCAGTTCTGCAATAACAACCACAAGGATCCACTGAGACGGCTCATGTGCATCAACTCCCCCTGGTACGACTGCAGGAGTAGGACATAAATATGTGCGTTCAGATGAATCTCTCAACCATCCTATCTGCATAATTTATCTGTAGATATTTTGAACGTTTACAAAACTCTCCAATAAGTTAGAAAGATTTGGGAACTTCTGAAAAATGTGACCTGTTACGTAAACCTGTATTTTAAGAAGTGAACTAGAGACAGGAGGAAGGATCACAGGGGTTGGACACATAACCAGCTGTCCCAATTTGGCTGAGCTGTTTTAGCTGTCAGTGTGTGAATTCTTGATGTGTGATGATTATAAAGTACGGAGAGATAGCTCAGCTCTCTCATTTGAATTATTTTGCCTTTGCCTCAGAGTAACAGCACGTACATGGGCTGCTACCCCAAAGCTAATGCTGGTGACTTCTACGTCTGAGACCCACATGTCTAAGCCACTTGCAAAGCTTAGGCCTCAGAATATTTATTTATTAAGATCTAAAGTGATAAAATCATGCTTATCCCAGGCTCAAATTTTCCTGACACCTTCACTAATTACACAATATAACGAAATCCCAGAAGCACTGAAATAATTGTTACAGCAGGAACTCAGCCAGCAAAACACCTATGGAAGCTTCTTTCTATTCATTCATCACTATGGGAAGCAATCTCACAGTCCTCTCCAAAAACCCCCTCAAACAGATGTCTTGCAGCATATCAAGACATTATCAAATTCAGGCTTGGAGTGAGCATGTTCCAAAATCCAAAAGCCCTCCCAGGGAGTGTTTTGCCAGACAACACCTTATCATCCGTAGGAAAGAGAGCGGGATCCAGAGTGGGCACCTTCAGCAAGATAGGAAGGCACTGGGAAAAGCAGCTATTTTGCCTGTCCAAGGCCAGGTATGACACCTTAAACCTAAGTAATACCATAACCTCTATCTAGAGATGAAATATCGGGCAAGATACAGCTCAGAAAGAGCTGCAGGGTGACTTCTGTATGATCTCCAAGCTGAGATGATGGATGCTCCGTGTCGCTGCTCTCATTTGGTAGCCTGAGTTGGTCACTCAAAGTGCCCGTGCTGAGAGCACCCAGGACAGACAACCCAGCCCTGGAGCAGGCGTCTGTAGATGTGCATAACGAATGGTCACAGCAGTGACTGATCGGGCACCCACGTCCCCGGCAGCTCTGCCTGAGCACACAGCAGGCAGCATGGGGGCCACCAGCAGCAATATCCTTGCAAGGGCAAATGCACCGTGCTCCTACTGAATGGGTGCCCATATCTATTACCAGGCAATACTAAGATAGGTTCTCAGCTTTCCCAAGAAAATATTTTCAACTGGGATTGATTTTTACTGTTTTAAAACTAACATTAGCAAATGTGATTGCACGGTGCACAGATCTGTCAAATTTGTTCTCAGCTGCAATCCTGAAACATATCATTATCGTGTACTGTGTGAGCAAAGCTGGGCTTGGCTTTCATGTGACTGAGCTCTAAATTAGTTTATGGATAATGTTCCTTTACAACGCATTCCATCTTTCGCTCCATCTTATCTTAATGAGTACTTAACCTCTTAAAAATAGGTTACTGCCAGAGAGACTAAATGCAGAGTATTAAAGTCTCCAAGAAAACCACAGGAATGAATGTCCCTGCTCAGGTAGCAATGTCCTCCTTGAACACAACTTCTTTAGGGTGAAGTTTGCAGAGTCTTCAACTGCACTGGAAAAAACTAATTTTCACTGCATTCATTTTAAAACTTATTTGTAATTAGGAGGTAGTACTATTTTTTATAAATACATGTGGAAAATGATAGTCTGAAGAATGTGCCTTTCTTTTGGAAAACTCCATGGTTCCTGCCCTTGCAACCTCAGCATTTTGGTTTTGGATACCTTTTAAAAAATGTGCGCGCTTAGAACCTTTTAAAAATGAAAATGTTTTAATTTATAAAAAGTAGATAACATCTAAACCCTACGTTGGCAGTTTTCTGGCTTCTGGTTAGTTTGCATGCGCTACATCCCACAGAAGGACTTGAGCACCTGACCATGACTTTGGCACGGGATCATTGACTCAATCCTAGCTATAAACCAGAACAACCCTTCTCACCAGCCACTTGTGCTGGGAGAACATAAATCTCACGAAACATCATCCTGTTTGGCCTGGAAGTCCTCCAGGTACCTACCAGACTGCATCTGAGCGCATCCAGAGGTGCTGGGAGAGGGCTCTGGTACCCGCTGGGGTCTGACGCAGCCGATACAACAATTCATAGAATCATGGAATCATAGAATCCCAGGTTGGAAGGGACCTCAGGGATCGTCTGGTCCAGCCTTTCTAGGCAACAGCACAGCCTAGACAAGATGGCCCAGCACCCTGTCCAGCTGAGTCTTAAAAGTGTCCAGTGTTGCAATTAACACATTGCAATGGGAGCAGTCGCTCTTCAAATTGTATTGAAGTCGCCTCCATTTTAAAATTCAGCCAGAGCTGCAGCACACATTATATCAAAATAATTATAGCATTTAATCCCCTCATATCCCAGGATAAATCTCCTACTTGAGAAGCCAAGGAGCAGGCTATGGACCAGACGGTTCGTTGGATTTGTGCCACTCCAGCAACAACTTACAAAACTTTTGAGCAGAAAGACAGCAAACAAGAAGGTGTGCAACTCTGGGCTTCCTTTGTGAGGATACCAAAACAGGTGCTACCCCCACCCTGTGTGCATTTAGTGTGGGTGTGTCGCTGGATTAGAAGAAAAAAGATATTAGAATTTCCTTTTAAAAAACCCTACTTTCTTCTGCTTCTCAGCTGGCCTACAATTTCTGTTGGGAATTGCAAGAAGTGGGGGATGGACAAACTGTCCCCCACACCCTGTCTCCTCAGGAAACTCACTGTCATGTGGAATTAATTACTTACCTTTTTTTTTTTTTTTTTTTAGATACATATAATTTCAAGTTCATGGTCCAGCATCTCTGATTCATAGTAATAAAGGTTGCACAACAGCAGAATTGTGGAGAACAAAGGTTAATTTGAGAGTAAAATACCCCTCCTGATGAAAGACAACTGGAAACATGCTGATTTCGGGGACAGCAAATACCTGCAGCACTATTGATCTTTAATTTCTGATGTCAAGGTTTAGAAACTCGGGGCATTTAGACACGTGCAAGGGGAGGCAGAGAGAGAAAGCAAAGAGCTATTCAACCCCTGCAGTTTCTGGCCTGTGATTCTCTTGAGATGTTCCAGGCTAATTCTTCTGTGTCACATAACAGCTTTATGACACCTCCACCTTCTTCGCTTAAACGTTAGAGTTTTTAGGCAATTTCAAAAAACCAAAGCTCGGAACACAGGTCTCTGCGCCAGCCTCAGACATTTAGAAACCAGAGCTATCTCTTTCTCTTACTCCAAAACTAGGAGATAGTTTTAAAAAGATGCTTTTTAGCGGCTAGATTTTATATTTTTGGACTCTTTCAAACTGGCAAGGGCTGGAAGTGTCCTTTTTTGCTTCAGTTCAGACTGAGAGCCTGACGCACTCGCAGGGCTGCGGCTTTGGGAAGAATACCATATATGACAAGACTCCGAACAACATTATGAGATCTGGCAGCAGTGAGATCATGCTCCAAAACATAAATGAAGCAAGAAAAAAGCAAGAAAGCAGAGGAAAGGACGGAAAAGCGACAGGAGAGTAAAGAAATGGCATTTTCTAACCATGAAGAACTATTACTGAGGTCAAAACTAAAGCTGTTCCAGGAGTTTCTGATTAAATTTTGCTTTGTTCAAAAATGCTGACGTGCTGAAATCAAAATGATTTGGGGAACATATCAATCTGATAGGACTTGTTCCTGTCGGGTCATTTGCCTACTTGTTTTACTAGAAACCTTGGCTCCTAGACAGCCGCTCAGATGGCTATTGGGAAAGCCAGATTCCCAGGCTCCCTAGATTCTCAGTATTAAAAGAAATTAATTATTGATACAAGCCTATGTTATGCATGTTTGCCTTATCAAATTATCTGTGCCTGTAGCATGGGAGTAGCACATCTGATATGCTTTAATGATGCAAAAATCTCATTCGAGTGGCAGGGAAGCCAAGCTGAGTAATGCTCCTGCTCTGTGCTCCCTCTCGCTGAAAATGTTAAAATAAGGAGGGAAATAAGAAGTGCAATGCTTCCCTTCAAATGTTATATAGAAGTTTCAAACAGTTAAGGCTTCCCCGTTTCTGTTAGGCAAATCATTTGAGCCAAGCACTCTGTCTGCCGCTCTGAATGCTTACTTTGTAGTATAATGCATTTACACGGTGAAATCATAATATCCTGGGCATTTGGGGCTGTATTATGCTATAAAAACGAAGGCCGGCTCCCTCCAGCTATTACATTTTTGGCCTGGTATTTGATCTATGAAGTTCTGCAGCTTTCTTCTGCTGGGAGCGATCCGCGGGCGAACAAGTGGCAGCTGCTGCGCGGGGCTGCGCGCTCTGCATTTTGCAGCGAAGCCGTTAGGTGGTGCTTGGAACAGAAGATTGCAAGAAAGAAAAGCAAGATCTTGTGTGCTGCCCAGGCAGCCTGCCACGTCTGGAGTTGCTTAATAAATATTTTATTCTAGCAATTTAAAAGGGAAAAAAAAAAAAAAAGAGAGAGAAAAAAAAAAGCTTGTTCGAGGATTCAGTTTAAAAATCTGATTTCTAGGCCTTGGCAGAGCTGAGTAATTAAATAAATAAATAGTCAACTCTTCCTCCTGCCTCCAGCATCTCTGCTGACACACACGCACTCCTTTAAATGAGCCTCTGATACTTCAGCGCTCAGCCAAACTTCTGCTCATCATGCCCTAGATCTCTATCTCTCTCTTAGGTTGATAACTGGATTTCCAGTAAGTTTTGAGTCAGAGATTGAAATACTGTTTAATGTACCATCTCCAAAAGGGGTTTCCAGGAAAAACTGTCCAAGTGCAGAGTGGCATGAATACTTTACACATAGGGAAGATCTCACTAGCAATTAGGAAGAAATCCTGCTTCTGCATGGAAAAGCAATAGCTTACTCCCTTTCCCCTTCTTCAGCGAACACCTACAGAGAGTCCCTATTCACAAAATGATCTCTTCAGATATATTTATAAAATTTCATGGCTTCCCTTTAACATCACATTCATGGAAACTGCCCTGTGATAAGCACTAAGAAGAGGCCATCAATTAAATAATTGCATCCTACTAGAGATAGCACACAACCCACCTGTCTAACGTTGGGCTCCTATTTTGTTATTCTTTTTTTCTCCCTTAACCAACCCTTCAGTCATTGGCGTTCCCCTCTCTTGCATTGACCTGTAAATATTTCATGGCACTTTACCTCCATCTTCCCAAGTTCAGTAAAAAAGTTCAGCAAAAAATCCTCCAACACATTTGTTGCAAAGGTTGGAAGACCCCAGAAGAGCTGTACCAGATACAATCTCAGGTTTGGTCCAGCCCCGTGCCATACCCCTGACGGTAACAGATAAGGATGCTCAGGGAAGGCACGGAGCACAGGGACTCTCTCCTCCTGTACCCTTCCAGCCACTGCCACCAGCCAGCACAGGGACTGCCTGAGCGGTCCGCTATATCCAGATCGTCCTTTAGTAGCCACAAATAAATTCATCACTCAAATTACTCCTAACCCTTTAGACAACTCCTGACTTCCACCACCACCCTGTCGCACTGCGATCCACGGTTCAATTATACCTTGTGAGAATAAGCACTGCTTTTATTTCTTTTTATCCAGCTACCTTATCATTTCAATTCTTGCATTATTGAATTATCATGAAATAATGAATAATCATTCTTTATTCATGTTCTCAGTGCCACTCTTGATTTATAGCAACTATATTTTAACAACTCTCACAGCAAAAGACAAAATGGCTGAAGGTAAAAAAAAAAAATAATCCTCCTGTAACTGTTTATGAAGCTATTTAGAAACCTACAATTTGCTTACGTGCTGCACAGAATGATTAAAAAATAAATACAGAGAAATCCAAAGCTGAATATTGTGCCTAACAAAGGAAGAGCTGCTTGTCGCGTTTGTATGAGGACAGGGAGTTCATCAGTCCCTGGCAGTGGACTAAGCAGCTTCCTCCCCCCTTCAGAAGTTATCCTGAATACCAGGAGTGGGAGGTAGCTGGATAAAAGAAATAAAGGGAGGCAGCTGATCCATTTTAAAGCCTCTCTCCTTCCTTTTAGGCTTTAGATTTCAGATAAATATTTCTTTAAATGCATACATCTATGTACCAAAACTAACATTTGAGAAGCTTCCAAAACTTGGCTTTTAATTAAACCCATGAAAGTATAATGCTCACACTGAATAAGTATCAAAAATAGAGACAAAACTGAGAAAATATGCAGGCATTTTTCTTGGTTTTTGTCAGGCACTGCAAAGACAATTAAGTTTCTTTTCTTCACTATACATATAATACTCAGAAGTGAAAGCTTAATTAACTTGTCAGAAACTATGGCATCTCTTTTCTTGAGCTGCTGAACCCACCTTCCCAAAAGACTTGAAGGGAAAATAAAAAAACTAAATGCTCTAGCTGAAATACCTGATCATGCATGACATTCCTGTCCTGTAACACAGTTTGTCTGTCATTACCAGAGGCTTTTTTATCCATCTGGGTGAGCACACTCTTTTTCCATTTGTCTGGGAACGTCTCAGCACAGAATTGCAATTGCTCCAAGACGATGGACGTGCTGAAGGAGTAAGACATGGTGGCACTAATTACATCGTACAGCACGCACATTTATCAGGCAAAACCTGAAAGTTTCAGCAAAATACCCTTGATCACACAGCTTTTCATGCCAATTGCAGGCCCTGGGCTGTGCTGTTAGGGGCAGTTGGGAAAGCAAAACTTTCTTTACCCCTAAATACAATTTCACCAGGGGAGATGAAGCAGGTTTCAGATGCATGGAGAAGCAGAGCCCAAAAAGTGAGGACACCTATTTACGCTGCCGAGGCCAACGCAACGGGCCTGGGACTGCACTCTTCTCTGCTGGCTGGCCTCTGTTTTTTCTAGATATTTTGCATTTCTTCTCGCTGAGTCCAGTGGCAGCTGTGGCCAATAAGTCCCTGTCAGCAAGCGTTGCCTGGAATTGTGCTCGGAGCAGCTGGAGGAGCCGCCGCAGCCCCGGAGCGACTCCTGACCCTGCTTCCAAGAACCCGGAGGGTTTTGAATGAGGGTTTTAGCGAGAAGCGTGGGCCCAGCCCGGGGAGCCTGCAGAGCGTGCAGCGCCTCGCACCGAACGCCTTGCCCCTGACCAGCGGATCTGCTCCAGTAACAGACCCGAGGTCCTTAGTTTAGCAAAGGTTAAGTTAACAAACCTAACATTAACACTTAAATTTGGCAAGTGTAATAAGTGGCTTTCATATTTTTATTTTTTTAATACAGTCTTTCTACTTGAGCTCACTTAAGTCTGAAAAATATTGTACTTTATCCTCCTGTAATCTCCTCGCCAAGATATGCATGTTTAAACAAAGTGCAAAGGTCCAGGTGCTTTACTGCATTAGTAATGACCCAACATCTCCTCTTTAATAATGCAACACAGAACAGAGCACAGCAGCTTTTTTCTTTCTCATTTTAAAAATGTATTAAAACTTTTCTCTGTGGGGCCAGGTGACAGTACGAGGGAGCAGAAATTGTTTTTTTTTTCAAGGCAGAAAATATTGCTGAGGCATTCGAGGGATAATTTTTCATCTCCCTTATAAATCACTATCTTTACGTCTCTACTAACTTTGCTACTGTTTTTCCAGCACTGTATCAGAGTTTAGTGAGCTCTGGGATTTGGTGTACGTAACTGTCTGCTCAACAGACCTGAAACCTGTGCGAATAATTCCGAGCCCATGCAACCCTACCTAATGCATGATATTGAGAAACCCTCTTCTCTTCTGACAGATATTAAAAACAAACACACACAATTCCTAACCAATCAAGGCGAAGTCATGCTTCAGGTCTGCCTTTTTGCTTAAAAATAAAAGTAAATTAAGGTTTCACGTTTTCTCTGTGACAGAGAGCTCCAGAGACTCACACAGAGCCAACCTGCAAGTTTTCAGAGCAATCTTCATTAAGGTATTTCTCTTGATAAAAAAGTAAGCTTTTCTGTAATGCATCATCATATTACCGGGCCACTATGGGCACTCCTGGTGACAAAAGATTTGATAGCCTATTGGAGAATATATGTTATAAGCCCCTGTCTCTATCATTTCCTATCTACAATGAATTATAGTTCTTTGGTTAGATGTGTAGCAGCTCACAGCTTTGGAGATACCTGATTCAGGTCTCCATATACCAGCCAGGACAGGAGTACAAGCAGCTGATGAACACTGGCAACACGTCTGTATTTATCAGATTAAACCAAAACCAATCAATGGGATTAATTTATCGCAATAAAACATACAGGGCAGACCCCCAGCAACTGCAGCTGCTATGTGAGCTGCATTAAAGATGGGAGGCATGCTTGAAGGTAGAAGGTCCTCCGGGAAGGGGGCAGCTCCTTCAACCCCCATGCACGGGCTTCAGATGTAAAAACTGCATCTCGTACCTTTACTACGTGCAGAGCAGGCCACGCCTTTCTCAACTATCATTTTATCTGTTATCTGCAAAATCCAAACAGAAAAATGAGCTGCTTTCCCAGATGAGCATAAACACAGAGACCTGGATGTTCGTAGGGAATTTTCTCCCTACTCGTACACGCTAGCATAGGGCAATAATCCTTCTCCCCATAACAGATTTAGATTAGTAATGCCAGCAGTATTAAAAGGGGCCTCTTGAGCAGGGAAACATGTGCTGGTAGTCTGGGAAGGGTGTTTACAACATGTGTTTTGCAGGTATTAATGCTCATGAGGCACGGTGGTTTGTAAAGGCGTAATACGTCCTGCCATTTCCCTGGGGCCACCGCTCTCCTCCCCACCTCTGTGTCCCTTCTCTCTCTCCAGAGGCACAATTGAATTCTTAATTGTTCTGCTACAGGTACAGGCGAAGCCATAAAACACACCAGTTGGGACACAATTAGCGCGCTAAAAGACGGGAAAGCCACATCTGGCAAACAAGTGTGAGAGCCCAGGGAGCGCTTTATTCAAAACTGAACTCTCCAAGGGGGAAAAATATGTTCTTAAGCATGTCTGAGCTTTCCAGTCGTGTTTCGGGCTCTCGCTCTCCCTTCCAGGCTGCTCTCTTTTCCTGATAAAATAAATGAATCTCTCCCTACCAAGATGCTGCATAAATCCTGGTCATGCTAGCGCCGGCTCTCGTCCCACACCGACAAATGCCAATACCAGCGAGGTCGCTGTGGTCACCACTGAGGCTCTTCCAAACAAGCCTAAAGGTGTTTGTTCATCAAAGCCCAAACCTCCAGCGAGGCCCTGCTGTAGCACTGGAAACACATGTTTCCTAATATTTAGTGCACCCGAAACGTTGAAACTTAACCAAAGTAAATTTGGAAGTGAAAAGGGAAAATGGTCAAGGTTGATACTGAAATGAACTGTCCTTAAGTTATTGCTTCATATTTTATGAAGATGCAGATTATTCTGTCTGCTGACACTGCAGATATGCCACTGGGAGGTATATCTCTCTCTCTCTCTCATGAAACTTTCCTGTTTCTATCTAAACCTTCCAGCCCTTGCTCTAACCTCAAAGGATATATTTGTCTTGGGAAAAAAGGTACATTGAGAAAAGAAGGTAGAATCAAATGGCTGAATATTGAAGTGGACTGACCGAGCTGTATGACAAAGACCTCCTGTTCCTCTTGCACTGCTTTGGGCACCAAACTCCAGAAATTCAATCCCCGAACATTATAATTTTTGGGTTGCTGCACTTGTGATCTGCCATCTTACTGACAATAAAAATATACACACACCTTAAACAGGAGCTTATTTGGGCCCAGAGTTACAAAGTCTATAAAAAGATCTGTTGACAGAAATAATCGATAGCTTTGTGCCCAGATTCAGAAGGGAATGGATTTTGGTTGATTTTCGTGATTCAGAGGAGGAACAGGAAGCTATTTATAAGAATGATGTAAACCATTGGGGCAAACAATTTCACCAATTCATCTCTCAAGTTTCCGTGCTGTTACTTTTTAACCTCATATTTGATCATATGTATGCACCACCTATACGCAGAGTCAGGACCTGGTCCCCCAGCTGTAACTCAAGTGGCCCTCTCGTATCAATAACTGAACTCAGAAGATATAATGCAGACAGGATGGATCTCACTTACAGTTATTCACGTGTACTGTCACTGGCAGACAGTGCCTATCATGTGCCTGTATAAAGAACAAAATCTCCGTCCTAGCATCTCACTGAGGAAACAGCAAGTTTATGTTACTCTCACACATGGAACTTGCCTATCAGAATATTAAAACCACAGAGCCTATAGGACCCAGACTATCCTGGGGAAAAAAAAACCAACAAACTTTTAAACCTCACAAGTATTTTAAAGAATGTGTTTTTCATGAACAAATAAATCATAATTTTGAATGAAACTATCAATTTTAATTAATCTGGACTATGGTAATTTATTGACGTGAGCAGCGTGCTGTTCTCATGGATGTGGTTAAGGCTCACACAAACAACTGTAATGTGATTTACAGTTTTTGCTGCTGGTACTGACATCAGCCAAAAAGCCCAAGAGGAGCTAAAAGTCTAGAAATGTCTTTTGTCTTTTTTCTACCATTCTTTAACAGATATGTCATTGAGATTCTCCCCTACGGTTCAAGCAGTTACACTTTGGTTTTCTGTGGTTAATTAGAACAGCAGAAATCTTGCAAAATACGCTGGCAAGTATCTAAAAATCTTGGTGACTCATAATGAACGTAAAAGTTTACTTACTGATTTATTAAAAATAACAGTAAAGAATGGACTGGAATAGTTTTGGGCAGCAAAAATAGTTTAAATATGACTTTGATTAAACTGTTAGAAGTGATGACTGTACCTAAGTACTCTGAAATGCTGGTGATAAGATGTTTGACATTGCCTCCCACAGAACTTGTCACAAAACACGTACCAGCCAGATATACCCTCAGTTAGTGCCAGCGGAGATTTACGATAAACAATTAATCCACAGAGTTAAGGGTGTAAAAGGACTCTCTCCATCATTCCTTTCACTGGTCACAAGCAAGTCTTCAGTGTTCAGCAGTTCCACACTCCTTACCGTCCTTATAGACCCTTATAACCGTTATATACATTTGTTTATGTATATATGTATATATATACAGTTTGCCTCTTACCAGCAGTCTTGCACAGGAGCCATACAATGTTACTCAATAGCATCAAGGTCGACCAGCCACAATATTTACATCCAGCTTCTCAGTTATTTTTCTATCTTATAAATAAAGATATTTGAATGGAACTGTGCAAGAGAATAAACTCCACCTCTTTTGTAGAAAATTGCTCTGTTTTGCTGCAGTGGCTATTGTTGATAAAGTGCTCTGGTTTTCCAGGGATTTTTTTTTTAGCAGGAGAAGGCTATTTTTCTGTGACAAGGTTTGATTCCTGTCTCTGTCTCCAAGTTCTTAGCGCGCATGCATAGAGTGGTCCTGGATGAGCTGTGCTGTGCAAGAAGGAAGGGAGATAAACTTGCAGAAACATCTCATAATAAAGAAATACTTGTGTAAGCAGTGTATTTTCTCCAAAATAAAAGCCTTTTGACCAAGCTGGTAGAAACAAGAATTCCAAACAGCATACACTGTATAGATAAATAAGAGTATAGTTCACATTTGTCTACAAAACATGTTGCAAAATGCATTTAAAATGCAATTTATGTGTTGAAGGAAGACCAGCAGTTTATGTTTGTTATTTCAGAAAATTCTCAATGAAACTGTCAGTTCCAAGAGGAGGCTGAAGAAACCTGCTTCAGACTCACAAAAATGACTGAACCAACAGTTTTTAATTGAATCTCAAATGCCTGTAACTGTGTTTCGCTCAGTAGTCAGCACCCCATTCCATGCAGATACAGTTGGTTGCAGGTAATAAGATTACTTCTGGGTTACTGCCTGTAGCCTCTAAAATACTGCCAAGAGCGAATACGCAACATGTTCTAGGGTTAAGGAAGCCTAACACGGTGCCAACATCATACTGTGACATTGCCTGCAGAGTGTGAAAGGATTATATCCTGTCTTAACATACCATTTCACCCATGCCAGAAAATGGAAAAGAGTCTAATCACTGACTAAGTATGCAAGTCACTAAATATAAATCTAAACCGGTTTCTACTGCTATAATATCAAGTTTCCCTGAAGAGCAGCTCTCCTCTGAACAGTGGCTCCGAAAAGTTTCTGCTGCAGGTTCTCATATTTATGGCATCTTGGTAATTTCCAGATGAAATCAAATCACACTATAAGTAAAAAAGTAGAGGGTTGGTGGTTTATTTTTTTAATACGAGCTGTGCAAACTTACTCCAGTTCTGGATTCTTTCCAAGTCACAGATTACTAAACAACCAAGATTTGGCAGCCAGATTTTACAGCTAATTTTTTCTTCTGGCTGTCTGAGTCAGAACTGAATTCTAGCTCTGCTCTCCTTCATACGTACTGGATCTACAGAGGGAAAAGTAGGTCATGAAAGATAAAAACAAGCAAAACCAGGACAAAAGTGTGGCCCTACCAAAGTAAATGGCAAAGCACTAACTTTACTGGAGCAAGGGATTCACGGGGAAGGTGCAAGGACTACATGACAAAAAGCAGCTCCAGTGAGATACAATAAGGCCATTTTCATACATTTCAGCATAGTGTTGTACTTTCTATTAGAAATTTTCAATTTGGCATCGTAAGTCATGCGGAGCTGCCTTTCCCCGCTTCTCAGAGGGATGATTCGTAGCACCAGAGAGACCTCAGGACAAACCATGCCGGCTCTTGGCACGGCCCAGAATGCCTCCGGCAGATCCTGAAAGCGTCCGAAGGAGCCAGGCGGCCGCGCACCCCCAGGCTAAGGAGATAAGGCAGGATCACTTCGGATCTTCTCATGAATGTGCAGGGTGTGGGACCATGGGCTGACCATGCCAAAGGACAGAGAAATGGCAGTGCATCACGTAGGAAACCCTAATGGCAGGGAAATACTGCAGCAACTGACTTAGGGCGGCAGTCGTACCTCACTCAGAGTGATTTAGAAGAAGAAAACGACAGGTCTTTGGAGGACTGCTGAGGTTTACCTGCCTTGCATCATTAAAAAAAATATATATTATTAAAATAGGAGAGAAAAGAGTAGATTTTTTTTATGCCTTTTTATACTGGTAAAAATATTTGGCTAGGGTACGTCATTCTCTGCATCTTGATTTACTTAAAGTGTAAATGTGGTGACCTTTAAAAACTTGAACACAATGTGCTAGAGAAGTTTTATTGTTATATTATAAAATGATCAAAAATATGATTGGGCAGAAGAAAGGAGGCACTTTTTTTCTCAGTAAGTTAGCACTCATGCCCTTTAATTCTAGTTATAATTCTTAAAGTCTTTTAATTTTCTCCTTAAACCCATCTAATCAATGTTACACTTTCTTCTGTATTTTTTGTTTTCAAGAATTAATCAAGTTAATGTTCCTCATAAAGGTGCAAATTTGTACTCAGTTTGCTTCTGATAACATTGTTTCATTTTCATCTGACCTCTGATCAGGAAAACAATTTTAAACAATGCCAAAGAATATATATTATAGCACGAAAAAAGCAATCATAATTAGAAACTAAAGATTTAAGACCTCCAAAATTGCGTCAGACATTTTTCCGTTTGACAGTAAATCAAAAGTGTTTCTCAATCAGACTTTAAAGTCAAGCTGAAATATCCTCAATACTTTGCACTTCTTCCCAGAAAGATTTAAGTTACCCACAAAAGAAAGTAAAAAACCCAACAGCTGCAGCAGAACACAATGCCTGAAAATGAAACCACAGGATCATGTCTGAATGGAAGTGGAAAGGCAAATTAATGAATAGACAGAATAAGGCAGAATAGACTGAATAAAGATTATTGGTAACCTGAAAAGGCAAATATACTAGAAAATATCTATTGATACACGAAACGTGCTAGTAAATTAAGATTACTAGTACATAAAGATTGCTAGTAAATAAAGAAATCTCGTTAAAAGTGTTTTCAGTCTTTGTGAAGGTTTTTAAGGAAGCTATAGATTTTTCTCATGTGCAAATTCCATATTTTCCCTACACAACACTTGTCATCCAAATTTTATTCTGATAATCAGTGAGGTACTTATGTATACGAAGAAAAATTTGCAATTGTTAATTTCA